>NC_033800.1:136819791-136853186 GCF_001876935.1 Asparagus officinalis | reverse complement strand
ACAGAAGAGAGATAGCATTAGATCTATGTTTGGTATGATAGTAAAGTTTGATAAATGACTTTCGCCTAATTAGAGCATTTGTAACTTACAGATATATGTGTGCATATGACTGGATGATGATTAACTGGCAGACATACGATAAGCCTCTTTGATGATTATTAATGCTGTTTTCAAAGTTGGATTAAAGATAAAAGCATTTTATTCATAAGATTCTAAATCTTTGATTTTTAGCACATATGGCATTTTTATTAAAGTAGAGAATAAATAGTCATTTTATAAAGGAGCGTGTAATCATTTGCTATTTTCCTACATCTCTAACATGTGGCAGTTCTTTCATTCACTGGAGTTGAGCTAGAATTTGGATGAGGTCGAATTTTTCATTATTTCCAAAATTAATATTCACTGTGATTTCTGTTAAGGATTAATTTTTATTAGAAGTATTTTAAACTTAACTAATCTCATGATTCGGGATTAAGTGGTAAATCATGCTTGGCTTTGTAAATCAATTAAAATTTTAATACAATAAGTTTATAGGCATCAGATAATTTTTCACCTAGCACAAGCAATGCATCACTAGATAAATCATTAGTGGTTTCACACACTTCGAAACCCTCACTAAGGCTATCGGCCTAGGTGCGCGTGGTGCATGAACGCTCCTTTACGAAACTTGGAAGCGGATCTCAAGGTTGTCAGACTCGCCTCACGCAGTCTCCTGATGCGGCTTCTATGATTTTCATAAGATAAGCGCTATCAATAAATATAGCTTGTTAGACATAATAAATCAATGCATTTATATTAAAATTTCTAACATAGAGCTTGTTTGATAATAAACATCTTTTATCATTTTCTCCACTTGGATTTCTTCCCACGCGGGCCATATAAACCGATCGAATGATTTCTCTAAATTAATATTTTCAGAATTGAAACAAATATTTTAATCTAAGCACCATTGAGCATAGGGAAAACATTGAATTTAGGGAGCAAACTAGAATCGAATAGGCCTAAAACAAGATGCATCATTTCATGATCTCATAATTGTAAAATATGCAAGCAGATACAAGTATCAAATAAGATTTAGCACAGAAGAGATAACCGTTGGATCTTTACTCAAGGTGATTAGACCTTAAATCAAAAGAGCAGCGAGCTCTGATACAATTGTTAGATCCTAGAGGGGGGTGGATTAAGGATTATGTAATCTAATGCCCAATTATGCCAATTAAGATAATTAACAAGTTATCGTAGCAAGTATGAAATTCAACGAAGATATAGAGCTAGGATAGGCAATTGAACATGAGATAATATTCGCTATATGATAAAAATTATATGCAAGGATATATAAACTACACTAAGGTGATATATATCAACTACAAATGTGATTAGGCAAATATACAAGAGTAATTAGGCATTTGCGATATAAGATAAATTGCATAAGCAAATGTGCCAATGAAAAACTCAAACACCACTATATGATCACGGAGTTTGGACCTTCCGTCTATGTCTCCTCCCACACTACCGGGGGAAATCCACTATCACAATTCCGGTTTGAAGTCGGACTTCTACACACTCGGTTTTTCTATAGCTATACCTAAAACTTACATCAACTCTTGTACTCATCTCGATTATCTTTCATCAAACTTCGTAAAGTCCGAACACTTTGTGTAAGTTGTCATAATTGGCAAGTGAGGTATCTCTGATAGCTGGAAGAATCTGAATAATTTTCTGCAGTATTGACTGATTCTCTACATCTCGAAGATCTTGTGTTCGCCTTCTTGTTTTGATGAATGATTTACAAAGAATTACATCTAATATTGTTTGTCTAGTGTTTATATTTATATTTATTTACTTGAGGCAAACAATATGTGGAGCGTTTGAGTGGCTTGCGGCCAGTAGGAACGATCATACAAATGGAGGTTGCGGATATAGTGGTTGAAGCAATGTAATTAAGTTCAAGATCCAAGTTAAGCTTCATCGCAAGATTACGAGTCAAGCTATGAAGATCAAGATCAAGCTGGTAATTTAGTTAGGTCTTTTTATGTGTTGTTAGTACCGTTAAGCTCAATCATATATCAAACACACATTTTAGTTGTTGGTTTTTTGTATATATATTATATATAGTTATATATATATATACAAAGTTTAGTTTGTTTCTATGTATATTTAGTTATATATATATCGCCATGGTTGTTGAGTTTTCACAGTTTTTTTAATATGAGATACATTGAATACATGAAATTATGTTCTTGTTTCATACTTATATGGGATATATATCGATGTTGCATCAATACAATTTTATTTAGTTCAATGAAATCATGTTTTAGTGCTTATATGTGTATTTGTGATAAATACTATATTCATTATTTATCAGATTTTATAACACTAGTTTATCATTTCTTTCAAGTCTATACTAATGTATTTTTATAGATGTTTCAACAACATGTTGAGTTAAAATGTCAAAACTCATATGTTTACATTTTCATGTTTTGGACTATTTTGGCAAAATGATGATATTTTTATTTGGGAGGTCTTTTTATGGTTTTGTAGCTTGTGTATCAACTCTACGATCATTTCCCCAGTCATGATTCTTTAAAAATTGTTTGATATTTGAAACATGGTTTTAATCAGAAAACAGTTTTCAATACCTATATTTTTATATGGGTCAATGTGAGCGGGTCGCGCGGCCCATGTTTTTTCCCTCCTCAGACCAAGTAGAATTTCCGGCGCGTCTGATGCTAGCGGTTCGACTGTCAGTCATATAAGTTTCCTATCGGTCGGCCGCTGGCCACTCGGTCGCGAGCCTTTTATGTTTGGTTTCTCAGGCTTGATAGAATGCCTCGCGATCGACCACGACAATCTCACGGTCGACCGTCGATTGCCCGACGCTATATGTGGGTATATGAATCAAATTTTGATTCTGTTGGGATTCTCTCCTGCTGATTTGTTGGAGTTTTTGGCTTGTTGTTTTCTCTCTATATAATCCCCGTCAAAACCCGTTGAAGAATTTTACGGTGGAAAACAATCAACATATGCAACTTGGAGCGTCTAGGCTGAACATGCGGACACCGGGGTCTCGGGAAAGTCGGTAACACCCCAAGGGGTTGTCTCGCGGCCAAACCGAGGACACCGCCAGGGGTTTTCTCGCTTGGCCGAGACACCCCAGGGTGTCTTAGGCTTTTCCTAGACACCAAAGGGTGTAGGCACCCAGGTGCCCTTGCCTTATAAATAGCAACCTTTACGGCCTCATTTTAAGATCTTGGATTTATTGGAGAGTTGGCGAAGCCCTGCTGCAGTGAAGAGGGTCGAGCGTCTCAACAGAAGGAGAATGGTCTTTCATCAGATTCTTCATCAACTCGTGTCCGTTCCTTAGTATTTACCCTTCGCGGTAATCTCTATAGAATGAGCAAATATCTCGTTTAGCCGAGATAGGCACGCTTCAGCTGTCTTAATCTCTCGGGCGATCGCGAAGCTCTGTCCGATTTTTCGACAGGATTCTGCATGAGTACCAGTGTAGTCGGATGCGATAATCGACAGTCCCGTCACAGGCCAAGACCACGCAACGCAAGAGACGCATAAACGTATCTGCGTTTATTTTTCAAAGAACAAGTTGTAATTCTTTTATTTTCTTTGTTATTTGAATTCATTTGTAACGGACGTAAAAGGTTTAATGAAATCATGATGAAGGCAACTTTCGATGAAACACAGCGTATGTGTTTCTCTTCCTTCCCACTTTGGTATTTTTCAGTCTGGAATTTTTCAATGTAAAAGATATAACGCATTTGTGATTGTTTTTTTTCTCATATTTTGTAATAAACAAAGAGAGGGGGGGGGGGGAGATGACTCGTTTCTTTTATAGAAGAGGTTGGAATACTTTGGATGTGATTGGTCTAGCCTTCAGTCGGCGTAAGGACCTGTGGTTAGCTTCAACTCTTGGCTCCTTCGATTTTCGGTCTATTCGATGCTTTGACGAATAGCCGAAGTTCTTCCGGCGCTGCGTTTATCGCTTGGCCGTCGTCGGAGTCTCGAGTCTGCAGCTGATGAATTGAGTTTGGCTCGTGTCATTGAGTTGACTTTGAACTACCTCCATCACATTGTGTTGACTTAGGGTTTCGGATCACCGTGTGTTGACTTTTTGTCGCAACGCGTTGACTGGCGTTGACCTAGGGTTACGCGTTGACCGGCGTTGACCTTAGGGTTTCGAATCGTCAAACGTTGACTTTGGTCGCAACGCGTTGACCTAGGGTTACGCGTTGACCGGCGTTGACCCTAGGGTTTCGAATCGTCAAACGTTGACTTTGGTTGCAACGCGTTGACTGGCGTTGACCTAAGGTTACGTGTTGATCAGCGTCGACCTTAGGGTTTCGAATCGTCAAACGTTGACTTTGGTCGCAACGCGTTGACTGGCGTTGACCTAGGGTTACGCGTTGACCGGCATTGACCCTAGGGTTTCGAATCGTCAAATGTTGACTTTGGTTGCAACGCGTTGACTGGCGTTGACCTAGGGTTATGCGTTGACTGTGTGTTGACTTTTTGTCGCAACGCGTTGACTGGCGTTGACCTAGGGTTACGCGTTGACCGGCGTTTTTGGTCGCAACGCGTTGACTGGCGTTGACCTAGGGTTACGCGTTGACCGGCGTTGACCCTAGGGCTTCGGATCGTCGAACGTTGACACAGTTTATACTCGTACGTTTACTGGAGTATACACAGTTTAAGATCTTAAGGTATTGGAGCACGGCGGTCCCAAGTTTCGGGGTTGCAGGACCAACTGTTAAAGCTGATTCATCTGCATTTGTGGATCTTATTTTAATGTTGTTGGATAATCGAGTCACGAGACCAACTAACAGAGCTGATGCATCAATGACTCGTACTTATAGAATTTTTGGCAAATTCTCAGCCATCAACGGGTTTGATGAGCCTTTACCGACTACCGTTTGAGTCGGGCTAGCATGCAGATTGTTTAGATCCGTTCTGCACATAACGTTGTGCTAAAAGAGTTAACTCTTTTAATGCTACGACATTGAATACGTAGACTTCGTCTTTCTCACGGGAATAGACTACCCGGCAACGCGTGTTAGGCGCTGACTTATCCTTACTTAGGATTCAGGATAAAAATCCCCAGACTCGGATTCTGGTGTCTTCTTCAATCGGTAAAAGACTAAACCGGCAACGCGTGTTAGGCGTTGACTTATCCCTGCTTAGGCTTCGGGATAAAATTCCCCGCGCGTGTGAAGCACGGATTTTGGCGTTATTAATAACAACCTACCACAATGTTGAATATGTGGGCTTTTGTCCTTTTTACAGTTAAGGACTAACCGGCAACGCGTATTAGGCGTTGACTTATCCTTACTTAGGATTCAGAATAAAGGTCCCCAGACTCGGATTCCAGTGTCTTCTTCAATCGGTAAAAGACTAAACCGACAACGTGTGTTAGCGTATTAGGTGTTGACTCATCCCTACTTAGGATTCGGGATGAAAGTCCCCAGAATTATACTCTGGTGTCTTTTTCAATCGGTGAAAGACTAAACCGGCAACGCGTGTTAGGCGTTGGCTTATCCCTGCTTAGGCTTCGGGATAAAATTCCCAATACATAAAAGGCATGGATTTTTGTTGCTACGATGCTGAATACGTAGACTCGGTCGTTTTTACGGGAACGAACCACCCAGCAACGCAGGTTAAGCGCTGACTTATCCCTACTTAGGCTTCGGGATAAAATACCCCAGACTGGATTCTGGTGTCTTTTTCAATCGGTGAAAGACTAAACCGGCAACGCGTGTTAGGCGTTAGCTTATCCCTGCTTAGGCTTCGGGATAAAATTCCCCAGACTGGAATTCTGGTGTCTTCTTCAATTGGTAAAAGACTAAACCGGCAACGCGTGTTAGGCGTAGACTTACCTCTATTTAGGAGTTGAGATAAAATTCCCCGTGCGTGTGAGGCACGGATTATGGTGTTAACAACAACCTGCCACAATGTTGAATACGTGGTCTTTTGTCCTTTTTACGGTCAAGGACTAACCGGCAACGCGTGTTAGGCGCCGACTCATCCCTTCTTAGGCTTCGGGATGAAATTCCCCAGACTGGAATTCTGGTGTCTTCTTCAATCGGTAAAAGACTAAACCGGCAACGCGTGTTAGGCGTTGACTTATCCCTACTTAGGCTTCGGGATGAAATTCCCCAGACTCGGACTCTGGTGTCTTTCTCAATCGGTAAAAGACTAAACCGGCAACGCGTGTTAGGCGTTGACTTATCCCTGCTTAGGCTTCGGGATAAAATTCCCCGTGCGTGTGAGGCACGGATTATGGTGTTATTAACAACCTGCCACAATGTTGAATATGTGGTCTTGTGTCCTTTTTTACGGTTAAAGACTAACCGGCAATGCGTGCTAGACATAGACTTTGGGATTTTTGGCAAACCCCCAGCCATCAACGGGTTTGACGTGCCTTTACCGATTACCGTTTGAATCGGGCTAGCATGTGAATTATTAAAACCCGTTTCACATGTAACGCTGTGCTAAGAGAATTGTTTCTCTTAGACTTTGTGCTATGATTTTGAATACATAGGCTTCGCCCTTATTACGAGAATAGGCTACCCGGCAACACGTGTTAGGTGTTGACTCATCCCTACTTAGGCTTCAGGATAAAATTCCCCAGACTCGGATTCTGGTGTCTTCTTCAATCGGTGAAAGACTAAACCGGCAACGCGTGTTAGGCGCTGACTCATCCCTTCTTAGGCTTCGGGATGAAATTCCCCAGACTGGAATTCTGGTGTCTTCTTCAATCGGTAAAAGACTAAACCGGCAACGCGTGTTAGGCGCTGACTCATCCCTTCTAAGGCTTCGGGATAAAATTCCCCAGACTGGAATTCCGATGTCTTCTTCAATCGGTGAAAGAACCCGAAATGGGAGAGGAAGAATTTTATATTCTATCTCCCGACACTGAGGAAGAAGAATTTTATATTCTATCTTCAGCTGGAAAGGAAACTCAAGGTGGGATCTCCACCCTCAGAATCCGAAATGATGAAACTAAGAGTGGGATCTCCACTCCGAGAATCGAAAAGATTTGGATAACCCTAACTGTCGGAAGGTTTGATTACCGAACTAAAGATAAATTTCTCGTTTATCGAGAGTGAATTGTGGTTTTGGTCCTAACTGTAGGAATGTTTGACCAAACGGGGGTTTGAGATGACCCTAACTGTAGGAAGGTTTGATCACTCGAATTGAAAGTGGACCTCTCATTCATGGAAGGAATCGAGAGGGGATTCTGGCTTTGGCCCTAACTTTTATAGGTTTGACCAAGGAGGCAGGGGAAGTGGGGGGTCTGAGACGATCTTACCTTTTATAGGCTTGATCACTCAATTTAAAAGTGGACCTCTCGTTCATGGAAGGAATCGAGAGAGGAATTTGGCTTTGGCCCTAACTTTTATAGGTTTGACCAAGGAGGCAGGAAAGTGGAATACAGGTAGCAAGGAAAGTGCCAACTCGTATTATCACTCAAAGGAAGACAGCAGTTTATACTCTTATACTTATCGGAGTGTCAGGAAGCAGTTTAACCTCTTATACCGGTCGGAGGATTAAGAAGCAGTTTATACTCATATACTCTTTGGAGTGTCAGGAAGCAGTTTAACCTCTTATACCGGTCGGAGGATTAAGAAGCAGTTTATACTCATATACTCTTTGGAGTGTTAAGAAGCAGTTTATACTCGTATACTCTTCGGAGTCTTAAGAAGCAGTTTATACTCTTATACTTGTCGGAGTCTTGAGAAGCAGTTTATACTCGTATACTCTTCGGAGTCTTTCCATTCTCATTTGGCTTACCCTAGCGTTATGACGCCGGCCTCAACCAAGGTCTGGATGCTATTCTTTAAAGTAAAGCAAGCCTTGGTGGGATGAAGGATCCTCCTGTGGTATGCGCAGTACTTCGGATCCGCAGTATTGTCAGTTTCCTCCTGATTCGTGATGGGCGGGAGCTTGATTTTGTTGTTTTCGAGAAGAGACTCGAAGATGGCGGGAACGTCTTCGTCCTTGAACGAGTACTCTTTCTGGGCCTTTTGATCCGAAGTCCTCTGTTGTCTTCGGGATTGCTGTTTTGACGTTTGATCAACAGCCGCTGCAGGTGCCTTGCCCCTATCACGAGAGGCAAAGTTCGAATTCGGAGAATTAGCCATCGGTTGGCTCCTCTCGGCCTTCTTCCTTTTGAGGAATCGTTCGGCTTGCTCTCCTCGGGCCTTCAAATCCTTCCATGTCTTGAGCGGCTCTACTCCCATAACATCCAAGGTGTTAATGGACAAATTGTTATGATAAGTCTGCAAGATGAATTCCTCCGTGATGGGATCCTTACAGTTCATCACCCGATTGCGGAAGCGTTTGATGAAGGTATCCACCGACTCTCCGTCTTTTTATTTCTCATCGAAGAGTGTCCTGACCGACACTTCAGCATCATCATCGAAGAAATGAGTGAGGAACATGCTCTCAAATTTAAGACGTCGATACCAATCGGAGGCAGGCCCGCGAAGGGTGCCGACGAATGACCGAACCATCAAGGCTTTATTGCCGGAGATCGTGCCTAAGTGGGACTTGAAGTAGATTAGATGCTGAGTGGGCGAGCCCTTCCCGTCGAACGGCGTGAAGTTGATCAGGTTGAACTTCGCTGGATACGGGATCGAGTCCCACTCTTTCGGGAAGGACACGGAATGCCGGTCTTCTTTACCTCTCGAGCAGACATCAGGGCGTTAATTTTTTTTTTCGAGATCCTTCATCTTTTCGGCCTCATCTATATCCTGTTTTGGACAATTTTCGAGAGGAATAATATGGCCACCCCCAGTGTTATCATCATTGGTGGGTCCACCCCCAGCGTCGTTATTTTTAGTGGGGTCACCCCCAGTATTTTTGGGCGGTGCGTCGGCCATGATGATTTCGTCCAATTTCGGATCGCTGTCAACTGCGGCGTTCTGGGTGCGACGGCTGGATTCAACCAGCTGATTTGACAAAGCTCAGATTTGTTGGTCGTGCATTTGTCTCATCTCCTGCATAGCCATTTCCATTTCGATTTTGAATGCTTCTTTCTGCTTGGCTAGAGCATCCTCCATGATTTTGGCTATTTGCTCGGTGTTGATCATGAACACTTCTCGAGCTTGTCCTATACTAAACGTTGTATCGTCAGAGGCGAGTGCAGAATAAGAATCTGAGAGTTCATCATCGGAATGGATTCCTTCATGGATCCCCTGGTAATCGTTATATCCGACGGCTTCTAGCTGAAGTTGAGCTATTCACGAATTGACTCTGCTTTCTGGAGAGAAATTAGGGTCGGAATCACTTGAAACAATTGGAGATTTTCCCTTGTTGACCATGTTGATGGTAACTTCTGGGAATTCATCATCTCGAGCAACCGATCCTCTTTGGCGGAAACGCCTTGATTTGGGCTTCGTCGTTCCATTGGAGATTCTCTCGAATATCGAGACCCTCTGTGGAGCGGTCTTGGGGCAACTACACGTTGATAATACTGCCCTGATAATTTTGATACACAGACAGTAAGAGTCCGCTTCCCGGGTACTTCTCTTTCAAGATTTATTCGTACCCCCAGCCTGATAGTACAACTCATCGACGTTGCGGTCGGAGTAACCTATCGGCTGCTTACATGGATTCTCAGGTATAACGCGTTCGTCTGTCTGACGTGTTTTCTTCTGAGTAAACATTGCCTTGTTGGCATCTGCAAGAGTCGCATGTTTGGAATCACACCTTCGTGAGGGTGAAACCTTAACGGGCTCCTGATTCTTTGCACGCACCGCCAAGCGGGCCGTTGCAGAAATCCCTTTGTTAGGAGGTCGCGTACGACCCCCAGTCCGGATGTTGGCTCGAAGCTCCTTCAACGATCTCCAGCTTTCCTTAACAAGCGCTTTTCCTCGATTCTCGGGCAGGGCACCGATACGATCTTTCAGAGGAACCCTAAACTTGGGGAAATCCGCGCTGCGGTAAGGCTTTATCGGAGGTTCGGGATCTGAAGTTGACGAAGGCCGGAGAGTAACGTTGCCTGCTTTTGCCTTAGGCGCTGATTTGGCTTTTGGCACCCAAACTTGTCTGCGCTTAGGCGGTTTCTCCACTGCTTCTCCCCTCTGCATTTCTTTCGCTTTCTGCAAAAGGGCTCGGGCATGTGTGAGCAATGCTCGACGCTTCTTGATTCGCTCCTCGAGGGTGGAGCGGGTCCTCTTGACATGAACCCATTCGTTCGTTTCTGTCTTGGAGGAGGAGTTGGTTGTTCGCCATTGTTGTTCCCGGCGCTGCCTAGATTTTAGATCCACATTATAGCGGACCCCGTCCATCGGCTCCAAAGCCTTGGCCAGCTGACGAGCAAGGCGTTGACGCCTTCTTTGGCGTGCTCTCTTTGACAATGCTGGAGAACTTTTGCTGATCGAACTCGTATTCGATCTCTTCATTCACCCGGATCTTGAATGCCGGTTGCGTCACGACAGCCTCGGCAGCGAGGCTGTTGGCTCCCACTGTGGTCGCCAGTTTTTTTTCGTCGAAAGTTGCCTTCATCATTGATTTCATTAGAACTTTAAACGTTTACAAATGAATTCAAATAACGAAAATAAAAAATTACAACTTTCTTGAAAATAAACGCAAGATCTGTTTATCGTCTCTTGCTTGCGTGGGTCTTTGGCCTGTGACGGGGACGTCGATATCCGTGGACTACCTGGCACTCAGATCTGTTCCGGAAAATCGGACAGAGCTTTGTCGATCCGCGAGGAGATCTAGAAGCTTGAAGTGCCTATCTCGGCTAAAACGAGATATTTGCTCTTCTTAGGATTACCGGCGAAGGGTAATACTAAGGAACGGGCACGGGTGATGAAGAATCTGATGAAGACCTCTCCTCTGTTGAAGCGCTCGACCACTCTTCACTGCAGCAGGGCTTCGCCAACTCTCCAAAAATCCAGATCTTCAAAAATGAGGCCTAAGGTTGCTATTTATAGGCAAAGGGGGCACCTGGGGCACCTAGACACCCCTGGGGTGTCTAGGAAAAGCCTAGACACCCTTGGGGTGTCTAGGCAAAGCCTAGACACCCCTGGGGTGTCTAGGCAAAGCCTAGACACCCCTGGGGTGTCTAGGCTTTGCCTAGACACCCCTGGGGTGTTCCGACTTTCCCGAGACACCCCGGGTGTCCCAGTTCAGCCTCAGACGCTCTGTTGCGTATGTTTGATTGTTTTCGCCGTAAATTCTTCGTCCGAACTCGGATTTGAGTGATTCTAAGTGCGTTGGAAGCTTGACGAAGACTTCTACCTGCTCCAATGGTTGGATTATCTGTAGAATGAACGGGCTTTTTGTGAACATCGTCGGGTTCCCGATTGGCCCGGGTCTTCGTTGTTCCGAAATCCTATCAGCTCACGTAGTTCGTCGATTCACTTCAATCGTTCATCGATGTTAATTGAACTTCTATGGATTGGATAGTGATGTTCATCGTCGCTCTTTAACACTGAACCGTTCGTGGAGACCTATAGGCAATTTTCGATGCCTACACCTGTTCGCACAAAAATTTATTAGAAAATATAGCATACAAGATTAAAATGCAATCATAAAACACATGAATATGAGAAAAAGTATATAAAAGTCACACACAAAATGATTAAATATCATTTAAAGTATATGAAATAAATAGTAGAAAGAATTATACTAGTTCACTTGAGAAAATCAAATATATCAAAGAGAATAACAAGCAAGAATAAGAATTGAGTTATCTCCTCAACTTTAGAAGCTAAGGACCAAAGGGTTGCCCTGTCAACACAACCGTATGGAATTTGTAAAAGGAAGAATGATAGTGTTTGGCGAGTGATGTACACCGTCTCTAAATATATCAATATTCAATATAGGACGAGTACTCTTTGAGATGTGTATAATTTTCTTATCCACAAGTGTGAGTCTTTGATCATATTCTATCAAATACACACAATTTTTCATGGATTTTAGAGTGTTGAACTTTGATCATCTTTTCACATATACACTCTTTTTCTTTGATATTTTTAGCACAAGTGTACTTTTATACATGTAGATGTATATGTATGCTAATAATTAAGGCAAATAATAAGCTTAAAAACTCTTCATATATTTCAAAAAATATCTCATAAACCAATTATAAAAACCCAACCATTATTTCATAATACAAATCATAATAAGTATAAAAATAGGTGTGTGAAAATATAACATGAAATATCTCGTGAAACAATATGTTAAGAAACCAAGCTTCTACGTTTGTGTGCGTGAGAGAGAGAGAGAGAGAGAGAGAGAGAGAGAGAGAGAGAGAGAGAGAGAGAGAGAGAGATTTCAAAACCATATAGAAATATATATGACATTATAATCAAGCCTACATACCAATAGATAATATCATCAGAATCCTGTTAGGGATGCACAACCCCCCTGATGCGATTTGGAAATAGAGATTTAGGAGAGAAGAGAGAATTCAATCAATCGCAAACACACAAGATTTACGTGGTTCGCTTCTCAATGTGAGAAACTACGTCCACGGCCGCCGTAGGAGAAAATTTCACTATTTTTATCTTTTTACATCATGCCCTAATCAATCCTTTTATAGACATAAGGGTTTAACAAACAGAAAAGGAAACAGGTCAAAAAACCGCTACTGGGCCAAAACCCGACTCGCGGTCGACCGCCGCGCCACGCACGGTCGACCGCGAAGCAGTTCAGAATCCAGATAGGTCTCTGGAGTTTTGGCGGTCGACCGCCGCGCCACCCGCGGTCGACCGCGACGAAGCCTCCTGCTGATGGTAGCTCTCTGGACTTTTGGCGGTCGACCGTTTGAGCTCCTGGCCTGTGCACCCAGCTGTGCACGTAGACGGTCGACCGCCGCGCCATGGCCGGTCGACCGCGATGCAGAAAACTGTCTCCTTCGTCGTTTTGCTTGAACTTCTCCATCGTCGATCATGTTCCTCCTGTTCCAATTTTGAAGTATAGGGCATGCTTGATAGTTAGGCTTCACATATCCTAACAATCTACCACTTGGAGATTAACTATCAATCTCTATCAACTCTCTCTGTGGCGACGGCCTCCATATCATCAAGTAATGAGGCCAACTGAAGTTGAACACAACTTCAGTTTCTCTGTAGTGACAACCTTGGTAAGCATATCGGCCGGGTTCTTGCTTCCTTGAATCTTCACAAGTTACAACATGTCCTCGTCCAATGCTGATCTTATGAAGTGGTAGCGGACCTGTATGTGTTTGGTCCTTGCATGAAAGGCGGGATTCTTTGCTAAATGAATTGCGCTCTGGCTATCACAATGTAAGACACTCTTCTCACTCTTCTGTCCCAACTCCTCCAAGAAACCCTGCAACCATATCATCTCCTTGTTTGCCTCTGTCACAACAACATATTCAGCCTCTGTCGTTGATAAAGCAACGATTTTTTGCAACTGAGAAACCCAACTAATAGCTGTAGAGCCCAAAGTGAATACGTATCCTGTAGTGCTCCTTCTCTGGTCTATCTCACCAGCATAGTCTGCATCAACAAAACCCTGCAGAACTAACTTGCCTCTCCTGAAGCATAAACAGTCTTCTATTGTACCTCGCAGGTATCTCAGAATCCACTTTACTGCTTCCCAGTACTGCTCTCCTGGATCTAACATAAATCTGCTCACAGCTCCCACTGCATGGGCAATGTCAGGTCTCGTGCATACCATGGCGTACATGAGGCTTCCAATGGCTGAAGCATATGGAACCTTAGCTATGTAGTCTTTCTCTTCATCAGTCTCGGGACACTGCTCCTTAGTCAATTTGAAATAACTAGCTAGCGGTGTGCTAACGGCCTTAGCACCACTCATCCCGAATCTCTCAAGCATCCGTCTAATGTACTCGGCCTGAGATAGCCGCAATATGCCCAAGAGCTTGTCTCTACTGATCTTCATCCCCACTATTTGCTTCGCTGCGCCTAGATCCTTCATGTCGAACTCACTCGACAGCTGCTTCTTCAGCTTCTTGATCTCTCTCATGTCTGAGCCGGCCACAAGCATGTCGTCGACATATAGGAGCAGGATGATGTAACTTTTGTCAAACTCTTTGACGAAACAGCAATGATCAGCATTGCACCTGGAGTAGCCGTTCCTGTGCATGAATCCATCGAACCTTTTGTACCATTGCCTTGGAGCTTGTTTTAAGCCGTACAAGCTCTTCTTCAATCTGCATACCATCTTCTCTTTTCCCTTCTGAGTAAACCCCTCTGGCTACTGCATATATATCTCTTCCACTAGATCACCGTGGAGGAAAGCTGTCTTTACATCTAGCTGCTCGAGATGTAGATCTTCAGCTGCAACAATACTCAGGACTGTTCTGATGGTAGTCAATTTGACTACAGGAGAGAAGATCTCTGTGTAATCAACTCATTCTCTCTGCTGAAATCCTTTAACCACCAATCTGACCTTGTATCTCTTGGAACCATCGTGTTCCTCTTTGATTCTGTACACCCATTTGTTGCTCAAGGCCTTTTCCCCCGTTGGTAGCTTCGCAAGTTCCCATGTCTTGTTGGTGTTCAAAGATTTTATTTCATCTTTCATGGCGAGCTCCCACTTGCTCGCATCATCCACTCGAAGTGCCTCATCATAACTTTCTGGCTCTCCACCGTCACTCAATAATAGGTAGTTGAGATGGGCTCTGGGCTATAGTGATGGATACTTTGGATTAGGCTTGGGGACTCTAGCTGACCGTCTCAACTCTCTGACAGACGAAACAGGCTCTCCCTCTTCATCTGCCCCCTCTGAAGTAGTCTCATCCATCAACTCTTCTTCTTCATCAGAACTAGCTTCGGGATTGCCTCCATCTGAGGCATCATCTGACTCGAAGTATGTGGGATCACTCTTCACCGAACTAGTGGACTGAACGGCATCACGGTCTTTGTAGAGGACTGTTTCATTAAAGACCACATCCCTGCTTCTAATGATTTTCTTGTTCTACTCATCCCAGAATTTGTAGCCAAACTCATCACCGCCATAGCCAACAAAGCAACATTTCAAAGACTTAGGATCAAGTTTGTTCTTGCATGATCACTCAGATGAACGTATGAAACACATCCAAATACTCTCAGGTGAGAAAGATTTACCTGCTTTCCACTCCATACTTCTTCAGGTATTTTGTGTTCCAAAGGCACTGATGGTCCCCGGTTGATTAAGTAGGCAGCTGTGTTGACTGCTTCTATCCAGAATTGCTTTGGAAAACCTGCTTGTAACCGCATACTTCTGGCTCTCTCAGTCAACGTTCTGTTCATCCGTTCTGCTATGCCATTCTGCTGGGGTGTACCTGGCACTGTCCTCTCTAATCTAATGCCGCTGTCATAACAGAACCTCTTGAACTCCGAGTCTTCATACTCGCCGCCGTTGTCAGAACGAAGCTTCTTGATCTTCAAACCGGTCTCGTTCTCTACCATAGCCTTCCATCTCGTGAAGACTTCAAACACTTCTGATTTGTGTTTCATGAAATAGACCCAAGTCTTCCTCGAGTGATCATCTATGAAGGTCACAAAATATAACCTTCCGCCGGTGGATGGTACTGATGCTGGACCCTACATATCTGTGTGAACTAACTCAAGCTTCTCTTCTTTAGGAGTTCTGCCAACCCTTTTGAAGCTTATTCTCTTTTGTTTCCTAAGAATGCAACTTTCACATAAGTCAATATCAGTCGATCTCAAACCTGGTAACTTCCCATTCGACTGCATAACCTTTAGGCCTTTGCTACTCATGTGACCTAGCCTCTGGTGCCATAAATTTGGGTCTTCCTTACTTTCAGTCACTGCAATGGAACCACGTGTATCTATCGTCATGTAGAGGGACCCTGTCTTCGTACCACGGGCAACAACCATGGACCCCTTTGTAACCTTCCACGTATCACATGCGAAGGTTGATACATATCCCTCTTTCGCCAATTGTCCTATGGAAATCAGATTTTTCCTCAAGCTAGGAACATGTCTCACATCACTCAGTTTCCATATAGACCCATTGAACTTGATCTGCACGACTCCTTTGCCAACAATATCACAGGGTTGATCGTCACCAAGATAGACTTTTCCTAGGTTTCCTGAAACGTAGTTCTCAAAGAAATCTCTATTTGAGGTAGCATGAAACGAAGCTCCTGAATCCAGCTCCCACGATACAGTCTTGCTCTCCAACGAACAGATTAGAGCATCATCTGATTCTCCTGAGGCCATGTTCGCTTCAGTCTTGTTCTCCTTGTCCTTCTTGGGTTTTCGGCACTGATTCTCATAGTGGCCAAACTTGCCACAATTCCAGCAATCGATCTCCTTCTTGCTCTTGCGATTTCTGGACTTTGACCTCCCGTTCCTCGAGTTAGGTCTTCCTCGGCTATTCCCTCTATTTCTGTTTCTGTTTCTTCCTCTGCTCTCAAGATTCAACGCCGACCCTGAATTAGAAATCCCTTCCTCTTGTCTTCTAATCTCCTCAGTCATAATCATGTCCACCACCTCTGAAAACTTCAGTTTTGATTTGTCACATGATCCGCTAATCGAGATAACGATACCCTTCCAACTGTCGGGTAATTGACCAAGTATCAAGAGGGCTTGGATTTCATCGTCAAACTGAATATTGACCGAGTTTAGTTGATCCGTGATCTCGTTAAACTCGTTCAGGTGTTCCTTGAATTTCTGGCTCTCGGACATCCTCAAATTAAACAGCTTTTTAATGAGATGTACCTTATTCGCCGCAGAGGGCTGCTCATACATACTGGACAACGCCGCCATGAGATCCGCCGTCGTATTCTGATTCTTGATGTTGAACACTACTGATTTAGACAAGGTCAACCTGATCGCTCCAAGGGCCTTTCGATCCAATAGCTTCCAATCCACATCCTTCATATCTGTCGGCTTCTCTCCCAATGGTAGGTATAAATCCTTCTGATAGAGGTAGTCTTCCATCTGCATCTTCTAGAACCCGAAGTTCGTTCCATCAAACTTCTCTATCTTGGATGTTTCCTTCTCAGATCCCATGTCTCTGACCTCAAATCGCCCGCGCCGAACATGGTCGCTCTGATACCACTTGTTGGGGATGCACAACCCCCCTGATGCGATTTGGAAATAGAGATTTAGGAGAGAAGAGAGAATTCAATCAATCACAAACACACAAGATTTACGTGGTTCACTTCTCAATGTGAGAAACTACGTCCACGGCCGCCGCAGGAGAAAATTTCACTATTTTTATCTTTTTACATCATGCCCTAATCAACCCTTTTATAGACTTAAGGGTTTAACCAATAAAAAAGGAAACAGAACAAAACAGGTTAAAATTCGAAACTGGGCCAAAACCCGACTCCGGTCGACCGCAGCACCACGTGCGGTCGACCGCGACGAATCCTATTCCTGATCGAGCTCTCTGGACTTTGGGCGGTCGACCGCAGCGCCATGTGCGGTCGACCGTGATGCTGTCCGCAGTCTGGGCTTGCTCTCTGGACTTTCGGGGGGTCGCCCGCCGCGCCACACGCGGTCGACCGTGACCCAGTCAAAGTGGCTCCTTCGTCGTTTTGCTTGAACTTCGTCGTCGTCGATCCTGTTCCTCCTGTTCCACCTTGTTCCTCTTCATTCTGAAGTATAGGACAGGTCTGATAGTTAGGCTTCACATATCCTAACAAATCCATCCCATAAAAGCATATAAACAGGCATGTTCGAAGTTTTTTTAAATGAAATAAAGAAAATGTTAGAACAAGTGCACAGTAAAGCAGAAATAATTTCGAAGAAAAAGCAGGAGAATAAACGACAAGAAACATAGAGATTAACGTGGTTCACACAATTTGGGGTACGTTCACAACAGAGGCGTCGGAGAAATTCTACTATCAAAAGAGAAAGAAGTACAAGAATAAGGCAATAGCCTAAACCCTCAAACTCTTCTTTGCAAACCCTTCTCTTCTAACGATTTTCCCTAATATAACTCTCTCTCTATTTTTTTTATATAAAAGACTATAATAGATTAGGAAAGAGGTATCTAAAACTTGGTAGAAGTTGGAGATCAAAATAAAAACAACGGCTGAGATTAAATAATAAAAAACTGCAAATCAGCGTTGTTACCATCAATGGTGAAGCACAACCATCGATGATCTCCTGCAGTCCATTGATTGTTACCTGTAGTCCATCACTGGCTCTAAAACTTATTTCCTGATTCCTCTAATCTTTCACTATAAGCCATCGATTATCGAAGTGACCATCGATGGTGCCCTTGTGACCATCGATGATCAATTGGCTGAAATCAACATTCAAAGGTTTTTATAGCACAATTTTAACAGAAAGAGAAATTTTTGCTTTGTTTTTGGATATATAAAAAAATGGGGAAAAAATCTAAAAATAACCTAAAATCAAGAAAAATCAACAAAATTTTAAAAAAATCAAGAAAATTTTTATGTACATACAACAAGTAAGGTCAACATGCTAGACATTAAGAGATAGAATGCCTAAGTCTTGTCTCAACCTAGTGAAATAATTTCAAGGGAAGATTTTCTAAAAATATTTGCAAGGTATTGATCAATGGGGACAAACTCAATCTGAATATTCTTTTTAGCAATATGATTCCCTAACAAAGTGATGCCGAACATCTATGTATTTTGTGTATCAATGATAGACTCGGTTATTACTCAAATCAATAGCACTATTATTGTCACATCTAATAAGAAATTTCTTAAAGGTGATGTTGTAATCTAAAGGGTCAAAGACATCCAAAGGGCTTGTGAACAACAACTATCTAATGCAATATACTTAGCCTCTAAAGTAGACAAAGCTATGCAGTTTTATTTTCTACTAGACCAAGAAACTACAGAATATCCTAAAAGATGTACAGTTCCACTAGTGTTCTTCCTGTCAGTATGACACCCAGCATAATTGCTATCAGACTATCCAAACTAAATCAAAAGAATTACACATAGAAAACCATAAATCAAAATTTTTTTATTCCAATTAAATATCAAAAAAATTGTTTTACAACTTCCGAATGTGATTGTCTAGGATTGGCTTGAAACCTTACACACAACCATAAAAAATATAATATCAGGATGAGAAGCAGTAAGATATAAGAAACTATCAATCATTCTTCTGTATCTTTTTTTATCAATTGACACTCATGTCTCATCCTTTGTAAGTTTTATTAAAGGACTCATCGGGGTTGAAGCTGCTTTCAAACCCATTCCATATTGAAGCATTTTAAAAATTCTTTCACATACATCTCCTATCTTATAAACACTCCGTCTTTTATTTGCTTCACGTGGAACCCTAAAAAGTATTTTAGCTCTCCCATCATGCTCATCTCGAACTCGTCCTACATCAGCTTTTTAAACTTATGGCAAATATCCTTATGAGTAGCTTAGAAAATAATATTATCAGCATACTCTTGCACAGTAAGAATATCTTTACCAACAATTTGAGCTATTAAGGTACTGTCTGCAAATTACATTTAAACGTATAAGAAATTAGATGATCAATACTAAGCTCGAAATGCATGTTTGAGACCACACAATGCTGTATCTACCTTATATGCATGATCTGAATAAGTATGATGAACAAAACCTAGGGGTTGTTCTACATAGAATTCTTCTTTCAGGTACCCATTTAGAAAGATACTTTTTACATCTATTTATAGAGCTTAAAGACTTTATATAACAAGAAAATGTAACCAAAATTCTGATGGCTTCAAATATAACATTCCGAGCAAAAGTTTTATCAAAATCGATCCTTTCTATTTGATTGTAACCCTTAGCAACAAGTCTAGCCTTATTTTTAATGAAATTATCTTTTTTGTTCAATTTATTTTTAAAGACCCGTTTAGTTCCTACAAGAGGGTGATCTTTAAGTTTAGGAACTAAATTCTAAACTTTATTCCTCGTGAATTGATTAAGCTCTTCTTATATGCAATTATCCAGTTTTCATCATTTATAGCTGAAAGAACCCTAGAGGGGGGGAGGAGTGAATAGGGTTTATACTAATCTAATCCGATTTAATGGCAATTAAAACTTATTAATAGTTATATCCTAGCAAGATAGATATACAATAAGTTATATGCGAGGATATTAAACTAAGAGCGATATAAACATGCAACAATGGTGAAATAATAATATTATGAGCACAAGATAAATACGCCAAGACAAACGTAAACACAAGAAAATGATCACGGAGTTTTATCCTTCTGACCTACGTCTCCGCTTCCCACTCCCGGGGAGAATCCACTACACAATGGGTTTTCGACATTCACCCAAAAATGTTTACACCTCACAATCTCGGTTTTCTAACTCATCGAATACTCTCACAATCACTTACAATGTAATCGTACAAACTACCACCACAAGTGTTGGTCCTCACGTATCGCCTCCTTCAAGTGCTCGGCTTTACTACATCTCCCTAGGCTTTACTACTGATGTCACTCCTCTTGGTATTGACTACATCCTCACCACACACTCCTCTTGGTGTACATGTGTATTACAAAGTGATACTCACAAATAAAGCTCAAATACAAATATTTGTTCTACGGGAAGCTTGATTATAATGTCCCCATAGTTAAACCGTCCCAAATGTTGTCTACGGGAACAATTCAAGAATCGCACCACTTGGATCATGAACCGTCCCCTTAGACCAGAGACTACGACAATAAAGATATCGGATGAGTAACCGTTCTCTTATGCCTATGAGGACGGTTTTATTGTCTAGCGGGACGGTTATAAACTATCCCCATAGACCCGTTATTTGGTAGTGAGATGAGAACTCAATGAAGCCCAACTCAATGTTATAATCTCTCACAACCTCAAATATACTATGTATGAAAATACTAAAAGCTCAAGTGTGCGTGTATAACAAAGAGAATAAAATCAAATATAAACTTAATTTAATCTAGCAAATATAAATATGATAAATTAGGCATAAACAAGCTAGATAATGAGTTTAAGAAAAACTTCTCTATAGATCAAGAGTGAGAGAGAGAGAGAGAGAGAGAAAGAGAATGAAATGAAGCTCAAACACCAAAGATGATCTCCTCTTCCTCTTGTAAAAATTTCTTCACAAACCAAACTTGTAAACAAACTTAAACACTCTTTTTAAACTTGTTTAAAAACTTTCTTGATGATCAATAAAACTGAGGTATGAGGGGGTATATATAGGATACCCCAACGCTCAAGAAAAACCCAGCAAAAGAGAAAAAACCCAAAACAGTGAAAGCTAGAAAAACTAGCCGTTAGAGGTCGTCAGTCGACTGATGAGCTTTATCAGTCGACTGATGAGCTGACCGTTACAAGCAGCTCATAGCTCATCGGTCAACTGAAGAGCTCATCAGTCGACTGATGACCTCATCAGTCGACTGGTAGTTTATCAGTCGCAAAAACAGAAACTTTTGGTAATTCCAGGTGAGTTCATCAGTCGACTGATAAGATCCATCAGTCGACTGATAACAGGTTATCAGCCTGAAATAAACAGTAAAATTGAATTTCAAACCTCTTTTAAAAATAGCAAATAAATTCTAAAAAATATAAACCTTTGGAAAAAGTTTATAAACATGAAAATAAACATGTTACAAAAAGAAATCTTAGAATTGCACTTCTCAATTATGAAAACTCTTTATTTTGTAAAATAGTTCAAAAACATGAAAACAAAACAACACATGTTTTTGAAAAACAAACTTGTATATTCATTTTGAATGGATTAAAGGACTTAGGAAAAGATATAAGATGTTGTAAACAAGTCTTTAATCCATAAACATGTTATTTTACAAATTTACAAATGCATGAACTCTTAAAAATAGAAAACATTATTTCATTGAATTGTTAAAGCTTGATATTGATGAAATCATAGTTAAACGCAAATTGAAAAATTCCTTTTGTATACATATTATATATATATATTAATACATACTATCTATATATATATATATAATATATATATATATTAATTATATAATATGGGAAAACGGTTCCTACAGGTAACGCCTAGATACCATCTAAGGAAGACGTGCTTAAAATCATATGATTAACTAATTGTGGAGATCCTTCCTTGAACTTAATCTAGACATATTCCTAAACCCCAATCACCCACTAAGTTTGGGTGAACTCATCGTCGTTTTGCACCTCCGTCGGCCATTGAAAAGTTCTATTCCTCAAAATCGTTTAAATTGATACGAGGATGAATGCTCAAACGACGATGGGTTACCCAAACTTGGTGTTTTGTTTCTATAATAGTAATGAATTCAAGCGAGGCGGAATCTATCCATAATGTAAAGCTCAATGCATGTGATTTTAGTCGGCGTCTTAGATGATATATCTAGCGTCACCTAAAACACTCTCCATATATATAATATATATATATATATATATATATATAAGTATATTATATATTATATATATATAATTATATAATATATATATATATATATATAGCTAAACACATTATTTCCAAAAACTCAAATGATAAATATGAAATGTGTATATGTAAACAAGTATATAAATGAAAATGAATATAACTATTGTTTCATATCTATAATATCAAAACAACTTATCCACATGAAACAAATATGTATGTATATAAATATATATCTATTTGCTTGTAAAAACTTTGTTTGTGGATAAACCAAAAAACGGATAAACTAATAAATTGTGTGTGTATATGATATTGAGCTTGAAGTATTAAACACACAAGTATAAACATCTAAAACATTATACCCAAGATGAAAGTCTTTAATATAGCTCGTCTTGGTTATGGATGAAGCTTGATCTTGATCTTGACTTGAAATGTATTGCTTCATACCGATATTCCGCCAACCTCCATTTGATGCGATCGTTTAGCTCAATTCCATCAAACCTCCAACTTCGATATTTGTGTAGATTACCTAACAAAATAAATGCAAGCACTTGATGCACGATGTTAGGAATTGTTTGTAATCATCAAAATAAGATTAGGGAGTAGGCTCATAACCATGAGGCTAACAATAGCTTCATTCATATTTTTTGGTTCAATCTCAGATATAATATTCACATACACATAGAATTCATCAAGAAAGGAATATGAATTTTTATCTTTACCTACCTTTGTGGTTGACCTTGAGTAGCAGTAATCATTCAAACGATTAGGTGGTCAACGATTTCTTTTCCGATGATCTCTTATTGAAATAATTGCTGATTTTTTAAATTGGTTGAATCTTCAGTATCCTCTAAAACTTTAGGAATAGTGTCTTCAGTGTTTTCCTCATTTTCTCATTCTTGTCATTTATTTCCTCCTGAGCTTCATTCTCACTTTTCACCAAAGTTTTTTCTTGTTCAACATGATCACTTAGATTCATCACAAGAGGGTCATCTTTTATGCAAGCCTCACATAAACTCTCACTCTTAAAAGTAGTGATAGACTAATCTCTAACTAATTCTTTCTTTAAAAGTTTTTGCAATAAACTCATACTCGCATGTCCAAGTCTCATGTGCCAAAGTTTCCATTCCTCTCCTCCTTTGTCACACAGCTGACTAATGGAAATAAGATTGTGCCTTAGACCATTTACAAGTAAAACTTTAAAGAGTTTAAAGAAATCATTACCTATATCACCAACTCCTATAATCCTACTTATATCATTGTTTCCAAAAGTCGTTCTCCACCTTTCTTCTTGTCAAGACTAAGAGACAAATCTTTCTTATTGTCATGTGATGAGAACATCCTGAGTCTAATACCAGGTGCTTCCATGCTCCTTGACTCTCCAATAAATTTTCTGATCTGAACCATCATCCTCAGAACCTTTTGTAATATGGGCATTGGCTATGAGACAGTGACTCTTATCATATGAGCTCAAGTCGCTTTGTGATTCTTCATCTCCACTTGAGAAATCTTACTTGCCTTGAAGCTCTTATTCTTCCCTTTGTAGTAACTCTTGTTGAGAGGGCATTCATTTCTGTAGTGTCCAGGTTTCCTACAATGATGACAAGTAATTTCAAAATCTAAATTTTCATATTTTGTTTTCCTTACTTTAGTGAAATCTAGTGAAATTCTGATTCTGTCTATTTTACATAAATGTTTAGCCGTCTTTTTCTTTAGGAATGATTTGAATCCTTAAACTACCAATCTCATCTCACTCTTGTCATCACTATTAGATTCCGAGCTTGATTCTTTCTTCTTCTTGGATCAAAATTTCTGCTTTTTCGCCTTCAGTGCTAACAACTTCTTCTTGGAATCATATTCAGAAGCATCTTCTCTCTCTTTCAATCAAACCTCATATGTGAGAAGATCATCTACAAGATCTTCAAGAGTTAAGTTAGAAATTTTTTATAATTCATCAATAGCGATTACCTTTGGCTCCCAATCCTTAAAAAGAGAACAGAGAATTTTTCTACACAACTCTTTATTGTCATATTCTTTTTCTAAAGCTTATGAATTTTTTTTTCAAAATTAGTAAATTGGGTGAACATAGCCTGAATACTCTTTAAAGCCTTCATCTTGAAATTTGCTGACAAGCATTGTAAGTTTCGCCTATTCCACATGTGAAGTTCCCTCGTGTATAACCTCTAGTGTTTTGTAGATTTCCTATGCAGTAATACAAGTAGAAACATGATTAAACTCTTTACCAATTAAGGAACAATAAAGAGCATTCATAGCTTTAGAATTTAAATTAAATATCTTCTTCATGTGTCGTCCACTTATCCCTAGGGGTGATGGTTGTAATATGTGACGCCCCTGGGTTCACACAAGGCTGCAGTCCAAGGTGAAATCAGAGATGTCAAACCTGCCATGCACGCACATTGTGCATAAACATGTTTCACCAATCACAGTAATATCCTCTAGTAGAACCAAATAGAAGTGCAGGAGTAATATCCTCTAGTAGAACCAAATAGAAGTGCAGGTACAAATAGGTAAAATAAAGGGAATAAATATAATAGACATGATATAGAAGAGATATCTCATAAATGAAAAGAATCATGTCTCAACTATAATACATCTGATATCTGAATAATAAAAATGTCTCAACATAAATCAACTAAGAATCGTACTAAGGCACACTGTCTTTACAATATGAATATGAAACTCCAATGTCTGGATAAAACTTAAAACTACAGTGAAGTCTCTACAAGTAAAAATACGCGACGGCGACTATGCCAGAACTTCGTCACCCTGCGGCTCTCCGAAACTCCGAACTACCTAAAAAGTAATTTAAAAAAATAACAACAAGAGCGTCAGAGCGCTACAGTAAGATTACCTCCATCCGCCCCCAGGGAAAGGACTACTAGATGGAGTGAATGCTCTATCTATTAAGCATAGTCTACCTAGATTTATTTTCCCCGTATCTAAGTAGGATTAACATTTAGAAACCTACAACACGAGACGTAGTACGTCGAGCGAAATAATCCAAACAAGGAAACCCTCATGTATATACCATAAGTCTCAAATTATAGATATCTAAACATTAATACCGAACTAAGAAAAGACAATCTAATAAAACCAATAATTATAAATCCATAACACGAGACTGGTACGTCGATCAAAATAATCCAAACAAGGAAACCCTCATGTATATACCTAAGTCTCAAATTATGAATCTCTAATCATTGATCCCAACTAAGAAGTAAAAAAGACAGTAAAAGAAATAAGATATCAACACATCATATTTATAATATCTTCCACTATCACTGGGGAGATAGAATAAAATACCAACACATAATCATCATATTTATAATATCTTCCACTATCACTGGGGAGATAGAATAAAATACCAACACATAATTTTGTATAATTTCAAAAGTAACGTATCTTAGTCATATAGTTCAATGATAGGTCGTATTCATAATTGGCATTTGTCATATTTAGGCTAGCAAGTAATTATCTCAGTGCAACGGACCACCCTGTAGGTATCCTGAACTGTGTACACGGCTCATTAGTCTCATCGCGATCTCAGTGCATAACATAAGTACGGGACGGACTACCAAATAAGCATCTTAAAAATACGGCTCACGAACCTTATCGCACCCTAGTGCGGGACGGACGGCTAGATCAAGCCTCCTAAAATCCGACTCAATGGCCTGTACATGTGGAATATCGACGCACTACCTTATGTAGTACTGGACTGAGCTCATCAACGATATCCACCTCATATAAATTTTTGTATCTCTGGCATGTCGATGCACTATCCCATATAATACTGAGCTATGCTTATCAACGATAGTTACCTCATGTATAAACCGTGTATATCTGGTATGTCGACGCACTATCCCATATAGTACTGAGCTGTGCTCATCAACGACATCCAACATGTATATGAACTATATCTAATTCAAATATGATCAAATCAAAATTCATCATAATCCCCTTGGAATTCTTAAATATATAATATAACATATTCATGACTATACGTATAACATCAAGCGGCTCAAAACTCCGTGAACGTACCTCAAAACGGCGCAACACAGCTCCACAAAACGAGCAGGAAAAACAAATGTGATATCTGTTAGTAAAACAAGCATATCTTTCTCTAGGAAAACTATTTTTAAAATGGTTTTCTGTTTTGAAAACTAGATTCATACATCTTTCAAATGAAATAAGTTTGGTTCAGTTTGGAGTTCATTTGTTATCCCAAATCTCCAGTTAAATATTATATATGTGCAGCCATTTTTCTGCAGGACATATTGTTAGTAAATATAACATATCTTTCTCTATACAAACTCTTTTTAAGAATGGTTTTCTGTTTCTAGATACATATATCTTTCATATAAAACTAGTTTGGTTAAATTTGGACTTTGTTTGCTATCTTAAACTCTTAATTAAAGATTATATAAGTGCTGCAGTTTTCTGCAGAAAAACATATATATAGTACATCACTTAAATTTCTCATATATGAATAAAATTATGAAAAACTCTAATGATCATGATCATGATACTATTATAAACATTAAGAAAAGATTATTAATCTAGAATTTGTTTTAAGGTTTACTATCAAAAATCCGACTTTTAACACCTCAGGTTAAGATTAAAGCATGAAAACACATATTCAACATCATATTAATCATCTACACTAGTTATTTAACTATAGGGATAGGTTTGGATGAAGATAATCTTGCCTCAAATGTCATTCTAAGCCTCTGAGATAACTAGCAAGCAATTAGAAGTGCAAACAACCCATTTTCTCCTTGCTACACGTCGATGATCTCGCCCTTGTGTCGATATTTGCCTCACAAAGCTCTCAAAATTCTCAATTTTAGGGTTAGGGCTTTAGAAAGAGGAATAGAGACTGCTAGGGTTTGAAACTCTGATGTAAAGGCAATAATTTTTGTGAAAACATAAGTATATATATATACAAACCCGAAATAAACCCGTTTGACCCGAACCAGGAAACCTAGTCTGACTAGGAAAATAACCTTCGGTATTTTGGTAATAACTTTCGCGTCCAATCTCGGAATAAGGTGATATAAGATTTGTTGGAAATCTGTTGAAAAGACATACAACTTTGGTATTTTCATTTTTCCCAGATTCTAAGTGCATCATTGTGTAAAATCTATAAACTCTTAACTAGTTATTTTTCCCAGATTTTTTCTCGTGCATGTTTTGTGCATTTGCACTCATATATTCTTATACATGTATCGGATTGATCTCAAATCAATTCCTAGCATACTAAAATATCAATAAATATTATTTATCACAATATAACATGTTTATTATTATATCTCACAACATTCAGTATTATGTGGTTTTACATAATATCTCCTACAACAGTAGTGGATTCATTATAACCATTCTCTACACTACCCAAACATCACAATCGGTGGATAATAAAAAGACTTTCATATATGATTTATAATAGGTTTAGTTTGTCCCATCGAAAATTGGGGGTCGATTCACGGTGTATCCCTCAGGAAAAGCTATTGCAGCCGTCAACCTAGACATCTTTATCCTAGGTTATGAATCCAAAAGATGGATAACGAGACTCTGATACCACTTATTGGATCTAAGACGCAAGCCTAGAGGGGGGTGAATAAGTTTGCTATAATTTTTCACCAAAATACAGAATATGCAGTGAAAATATAGAATAATAAAAGTGAACGACCAAAACAAAAACCAACCAAAGAACATGTCATTCAGATAACAATCCTACATTTTCTCTTCCTTCCCACAAAGGGGTTTTCTCACTATGCCAAGAGATCACTTGAATCACAACCCAATTCAATAGCCTTACAAAGACCGCACCCTAGAATCTACGAGAAAGCAGTAGTAAAACCTAACTCTCCACAGCAAGTAACATCGAGCTTGTTGATGCCAGTAATCAAATAGGGGTTTATTTGTGGATTAGAGTAGAGTTAGGGTCCTCAAACTCCTTTAGATAACTGGATCTGTAGTTCGCTATTTTTTTCTACATTTGAAGAACTCATGAGAGACCGAAGTTGGGTTCTCTGATTGTTCCTTCAACAATCAAGTCAACATTTGAACTGGAGTAGGAAAATATAAGAGAAATAGTATGAAGGATTGCTTGGAGTTAAATCCAAACAGAAAAAGTTACATCATGCAGCACAACTCCCTTTTATAGTAGATCGGAATGGCATGGAGATTACTGTGGCCTAGTACAGGCAGGCAGTTGACTCGGTAGATGTCTCTATAGGTGTCGGCTGCTGAAGTGGATGAGTCATCCTTGATTGGATGTGAGAATGATCGAGGGGGGTTGGTGAGTGATGAGTCATGAGGACTTGTAGCAAAAGCTCTGATGAGGAGGGAAGCTATTGGTGTGGAGTTCGAGGATGCATCGCATCTTGACTCGGATCTATGAGTGAGATGACAAGTACCGTCTTTTTAGTCGGCCTCGAGAGTTGTCGGTTGAGATCATGGGCCCAGTGAGGAGTCTTGTGGGCTCCATCTAATAGGTAAGTCAGCAAGTATCACCTTTCGAGTCGGCCATGTAAGTTGTCGCCCTATAAAGTTGACCGCAGGAGAGGTTCGAGTCGTCTGGGCTCTGATCATGTTCGATCTAGCGTGAAGTGGAACACATATCAACAAATCAAGAAAGATTAACACTTAGTTATTTGTAGGCTATAATGATGGCCCCCTTTCACTTGAACTCGGCTGGCCGAGTACGGGTGAAAGTTGAACAATCGTTGGTTAGCGACTTCCGAAGCGCATTTAAAAGGAAAGCGATGGGTTGTTGTTGAGGTGACATCTTTATGTCAACATATATGATGCTTCACTGTCGCTTTGACTTACGAGATGGGTGGTGTATTGATTAATGGGTGGTGTAACGATTAACGTGTAGTGCTTCTTTTCCTATATGGTCGGTTCGACTTTCAAGAATGATCTCAGCAGTTCATTCCCGACCGAGTCAGCCGCTCATTCTTGACCGAGCCAACCACTCTGATCTTGACATGTCCCCACGCTCGAGCCTATATATAGCCCATCTCAGGTGCAAAAGCTCTCTTTACAAGTATTCTATGCTCAATTTGTTGAAACGCTAGCTTTCTGCACCAAACATTTTCCGATCAACACTCTAGCAATCTGTGATGGCTTCCACTACTTCTACTTCTGACCACAATGAGGTGAGGATCGACCTTCTCAGGTTGTTTCACTTGAAGGTCTATTGGACGAAGCTTGAATCCTATTATAGTTGCTTCGATCTCCCTAATGCTTTCACTTTATCGGTGCTAGAGAGGTCGGAAGCTATATATCACCATGGCGATGATAGGGCTCGCTATCTATCTGAAGCATTTGGAGTACGGGCCCCGACTGCTACTTCACCCCTTCATTCGTCAAGTTTGCAAGTCCCTGGGAGTATCCCCTTCTCAGATTAAGCCAAACTTGGTCGCTACTTTGGTAGCATATATGGTAATTTGCTATCGAGTTAGCGTCAAACCGAGTCTACACATGCTGGGCTATCTGGTCAGCATTAAGACGGCTAAGAAGGAAGGGCATTACTACTTTCAGAACTTGGGCAACTCCAATCTCATCTCTAATACAACTGACTCGAATAAAGATTGGTGTAGGCATATAAAATTGCTTATAGGTCCCTTAGCTCAGCTCGGCACAAACCGACGAACCAACGAGGCGACGAGGTTGACGAATCGCACGCAAGCAACGGAATACATCCATTCGCATGTAGAATCAAGCCAAATGTTCGAAGAGTCAACGAGTCATCCAACCAAGGGCAGACTCGGACGAGTCACGATCGAATCAAGATCAGTTTCGGACTCAAACTCAGAAGTGGATTTACTGCCAAATCAGGAATCGGATTTACTACCAAATCAGGAATCGGATTTACTGCCAAATCAGATCAACAAATCAGAGTCTAAGTCAACCGAATCACGGATTGAACCGAAAACACAAAACGACGAAACCCAACGCCTAAGGGTGGCTCGGCCAAGAGCCGAGCCACCCATGGGTGGCTCGGCCCAGTGCCAGCCACCCATAGGTGGCCGACCCAGATCTGTGCGCGGGTACAGTTCAGAGAGCCTATAAATAGGCCCCCCTTGGTTTATTTGAAAAGGTTGGAACTTTGAGAACCAAAACTCTGCCGAATTGAAGATTGAGCTTGGAGTTTTGAAGAGTTTGTTTGCGTCAAAAGTTGGTTTTGTCATGGAATTCATTATATCTTCAGTCGATTACAATAAATTCAAAAAGAGATAGCCTTTTTATAAGACTTCTTTTACACAACAAAATAAAAATTACAACTCTTGAGAAACAAACGCAGGATCTGTGCCGGGGGTGCGTTAGCCCGTGGACCACCAAATCACAGATTCTGATTGAATCGTGAGGGGTTTATGATTCTGACTTCGTTTATCGAAGTGAGAACTTGAAACGATTTCTTATCAAGGTAAGATAGTCGTTCTTCTTGAAATCAAGTCAAAGCCTGAATATCAAGGAGTTGCTGACGCTCGAGTACTCTGCTCTGTCTGCTCTGGAATTAGCCTCCGATCTCTCCTGGAAACCCCCTCAAAGAAATCACCTCGGGGGTATTTATAACCTCTGTATGAACAGTGCTCGCGCTCTGGGGTTCATAACTAACAAAACTCAACAAAAGACAGAATTAATATGGCGAGACAGTGTTTACTGTCTCGCTGGCCGAGACAGTGTTTGCTGTCTCGCCCAGCGAGACAGTAAATTTGTTGTCTCGCCCAGCGAGACAGTAAATACTGTCTGACAGTTTCTCGCTGTAACTGCCTTCCCACGTTTTAAACTCCGTTATTCTGGCAGTTATCAACGTGATTCTCGCTCACGACGTTCCCCACGTTCTTGAACAGTTGGTGGCCACGTGTCGGCGGTTATAAAGTGGTTTCTTGAATGTTTGAAAACTGTCTTGCGTGCGAGACAGTCAACTCTGTCCCGCATGGTCGCCAAGCGAGACAGTAAATACTGTCTGACAGTTTCTCGCTGTAACTGCCTTCCCACGTTTTAAACTCCGTTATTCTGGCAGTTATCAACGTGATTCTCGCTCACGACGTTCCCCACGTTCTTGAACAGTTGGTGGCCACGTGTCGGCGGTTATAAAGTGGTTTCTAACTTCTTTGAAAACTGTCTCATGGGCGAGACAAAGAATGCTGTCTCGGTCTCGCCTGCGAGACAGAGAATGCTGTCTCGCCTGGCGAGATAGTAAAGACTGTCTCGCATGCGAGACATCCCAAACTTGTGTTCTTCTGCCTTTTTGGATGATTTCCTCTTGAGCTGTATTTGGATATCTTTCAGCATTTTTTGACGCCTACAGACTTAAGGACTTGAACATTCAGATCTGGTTCCCGGCGAGCATCCACGTCACAAAAGGCAGGAGTTCGAGAGGAAAAGAGATCAGATCTGAGATCTACACGAGATGTAGATCGTGTAGAGGAACCCGTAGGTGGCTTCAACTTTTGATCTCTTTGTCTCTCAATCTATTCAGTGCTTTGTAGAATAGCTAAGATTTATTCAGCATCGCGTTTATCGCTTAACTGTTGTCGAGATCTTGAATTGAAGCTGGAATTTGTGTTTGTGAAATCAGTCTCCATAAGAACACAATAGCTTAACCTCGTATACCCATTTGGGGTAGCCAGGTTATTCTTAAGAATATTTTAAGTGATATTCTCCAGAAACTTCCTGTTGAGATTAGGGAAACAGTTTAGACTCGTGTACCTATTGGAGTATTCAGGTTATTCTTAAGAATATTCTGAGTGATATTCTCCAGAAACTTCCTGTTGAGATTAGGGAAACAGTTTAGACTCGTATACCTATTGGAGTATTCAGGTTATTCTTAAGAATATTCTGAGTAATATTCTCCAGAAACTTCCTATTGATAATAGGGAAACAGTTTAGACTCGTGTACCTATTGGAGTATTATGGTCTCTTTTTTGTTGGTAGAGATGAACCCGGAATTGGAGAGGAAGAATTTTATATTCTGTCGAATTTTCCATTAACTGGATCCAGATCAACGGTCGTCCATGGATAAACCCCAGCACAGGCAAAGATACCACACAAGTAGAAGACCGATAAACGATCTCTGTATTTGTTTTGACGAGAGTTGTAATCTTTGTTTTCATTGTGTAAAAGTCTTATAAAAAGACTATCTTTTTATTTTTATTGTAACGACCGAAGTTGTAACGAATACCGTAATGAATATAATAATTTTCGACGCAAACACCTATGTCTACAATGGCCAGAGGTGGCTACTCCTACTTTATTACTTTTACTGATGATTTTTCAAGATTTGGACATGTGTTTTTGATGAAACACAAGTCTGAAGCATTTGAGAAATTTATCGAGTATAAAAATGAAGTAGAGAACCAAACGAGCAAGAACCAACTAAAGCAAGATTCCAAAAATGTTAGAGGCACGCTCAGTATTGTATAAATTTGTAGGATATCCAAAGAATTCTACCATATATCAATTTTACTATATCGATGAACAAAAGATAATTGTTTCTTGGTTTGCTACCTTCTTAGAGAAGGAATTTCTTGAAAAAGAAATTAGTGGGAGCATGGTAGAACTGGAAAAATTTTTAGATATACAAATTAATACTGATAATTTAGTAGAACCAGCAAATTCAATTATACCAGAAGATTCACAACCACTCCGTAAATATCCAAGGTGATCTCATGTACTTAAGAGGCAATATGATTTTCTCATTGAAGGTAGCATGTTAGATCACGTCATAGACGATGACGAACCTTTAAGTTATCAGCAAGCATCTCAGAGTAGGGACTCTGTTGCTTGGCATGATGTAATGAAATCCGAAATAGACTCTATATACACCAACAAAGTATGGATCTTAGACAATGCTCCTAAAGGGGTGATACCCATAGGTTGCAAATGGTTGTTTAAGAAAAAGTTGGGTGTAGATGAAAAAGTAGAGACTTTTAAAGCTAGACTGGTAGCTAAAGGTTTTCGTCAAAGACCTGGTTTGGACTACGATGAAACTTTTTCTCCAGTGGCTATGCTCAAGTCTATTCGGATCCTACTTGCTATAGCTGCTCACTATGACTA
>NC_033800.1:136813276-136817877 GCF_001876935.1 Asparagus officinalis | reverse complement strand
AATTAGCCTCTGATCTCTCCTGGAAACCCCCTCAAAGAAATCACCTCGGGGGTATTTATAACCTCTGTATGAACAGTGCTCGCGAGACAGCATTTGCTGTCTCGGCGGGGGGGACAGGGGTTGCTGTCTCGCTGGTCGAGACAGTGTTTGCTGTCTCGCCCAGCGAGACAGTAAATTTGCTGTCTCGCCCAGCGAGACAGTAAATACTGTCTGACAGTTTCTCGCTGTAACTGCCTTCCCACGTTTTAAACTCCGTTATTCTGGTAGTTATCAACGTGATTCTCGCCCACGACGTTCCCCACGTTCTTGAACAGTTGGTGGCCACGTGTCGGCGGTTATAAAGTGGTTTCTAACTTCTTTGAAAACTGTCTCATGGGCGAGACAGAGAATGCTGTCTCGCGGGCGAGACAGAGAATGCTGTCTCGCCTGCGAGACAGAGAATGCTGTCTCGCCTGGCGAGACAGTAAAGACTGTCTCGCATGCGAGACATCCCAAACTTGTGTTCTTCTGCCTTTTTGGATGATTTCCTCTTGAGCTGTATTTGGATATCTTTCAGCATTTTTTGACGCCTACAGACTTAAGGACTTGAACACGCGAGACAGAGAATGCTGTCTCGCCTGGCGAGACAGTAAAGACTGTCTCGCATGCGAGACATCCCAAACTTGTGTTCTTCTGCCTTTTTGGATGATTTCCTCTTGAGCTGTATTTGGATATCTTTCAGCATTTTTTGACGCCTACAGACTTAAGGACTTGAACATTCAGATCTGGTTCCCGGCGAGCATCCACGTCACAAAAGGCAGGAGTTCGAGAGGAAAAGAGATCAGATCTGAGATCTACACGAGATCATACTCCGGATCAAAGCTTGACCTTTGATCCCGAGAACTAAGGGTGATTATTTCCTTGGTGAAGTAATCCCCCCCGGCTATTATTTCCTTCGCGAAATAATACCCGTCGAATCGTGTAGATCCGACCGGATCTATATCGCGCGGTGGTCCACGGATTAACCCCGGCGTCGGCAAAGAACCCACACAAGCGAGCGACCGCAAAACAGGAGCTCGTGATTTGTTCGAAAGGAAAGTTGTAACCTTTTTCTTTTTCTTTGATTTCGTTGTAACCGGATCTAAAAAAAAGACCGGATCTTTTGTAACTCAAAAGTTGTTATTTAAGATGACAATGAATTCAATGAAGGCAATTTTCACCGCGAACAATCTGGCGACCACAGTGGGAGCCGCCGATCTCGCTGCCGAGATCGTCACGTCGCAGCCGCGGATCTCAATCCCGGTCGAGGAGGAGGTCGAGTATGAATTCGACCAGGCCAAGTTCGAGGAGTACCTCTCATCCTCGTCCGGATCTACCTCCCCCCGCAAGTCCAAGAAGCTCTCCTCCAGGAGAAAAGCTCGTTGGTTCGAAGAAGTTCAGAATGCCAACAACGCTCTCACCCCAACTGATGCCAAAGTCGCATCGGGTGAAGTTCCACCGACCTCCAACGAGGTCAAACCTATTCCAGCTGACGCCTCTACTGTTAAGGGCGTTGTGACTCTCTCAAAGAGAGCCCGCCAGAGGCGACGTCAACGCCTTGCGTGGTAATTCGCTAAGGCGATGGATTCCACGGACGGAGTCCGCTGCAACGCGGATCTGAAGAATAGGAGAGGCAAACAGCCTTAACAACTGAAGAATGGCGATTCCTCCAAGCCGCCGACGAACGAATGGATCCGGGTCAAACGGAACCGTTCGACACTCGAAGAGCGGATTCACAAACGCCGCGCACTGCTTGCACAAGCAAAAATCCTTGTGCAGAAGGCCGAGGAATTGAAGAAAGAAAAAGTAAGCCGCCATCAACCCGCCAAGTGTGGAGGCCGAAGCAGCCTCCAACCAAAGTTCAACCTCCGGTGAATCAACCAAAGTCGCCGGTAATCCCAATAGCTTCTACGGGAGATCATGCAGAGTCATCCCGAAAGAAGAAGCCAGTTTTGGAGCGTCTCGGTCCGCTTCCCGATGAGCGAGTCAAAGCTCCAGTTCAAGAGCGTTTGGGCCCAATGAAGAAACCCCGGACGACGTAACATGCTGGGGGTCGCGGTTACCCTCAACATGATAAAGAGACCAGGGCAGCTGCGCGCACCAACTTGCGCATTGAAGTCCAGGAGCCCGCCGAGAACTCACGCCCAAAAAGGCATGTTACGAGGCGCGTGACTTTTGAAAGCCCAAAGAAGGTAGTTCACCCTCAGAAGGAAACATTATCATCTGATGACGATAATGTTATACCTGAGAAGTCGTGTCAACACACGATAGGTTACTCCGATCGTCAAGCAGACGAGTTGTACTATCGTGCTGGGGGTACGAATAAAACCAGGAAGAGGAGTCCCCGAGAACAGGAAACTCAGTGCCCCTGTTCCAAACTCATTCGGGCAGTATTGTCTGAATGCAGCTGCATCAAGGCGGTCCCCGAACGAGTTTCAGTTTTCGAAAGACTTAGTACCGAAACACCAAAACCAACCACAAGCGTGCAACTCCTCGCTCCATCGGCTCAAGACGTACTTCGTCATGCGAGTCCACCAAAGCTTGTCCAAAGAATGGACCCAACCATAAAATCTGTGACGTGTCGCAGGCATCTCCCGTCCTAAAGCAGCGAGGCGATTCTTCAAAGTAGAAGCAGCGGCAAGAAGCTCGTTACGTGGCGGTGCATCTAACCCCAATACTCCAGGATGCAATCCAGTGATATGACTCCTGCTCGAACCAGGAGCTGCCTGATGAGTGATGTAGCCGCAGTGAACGCTCTCATGCTCCTCCGTCAAGCGCCACGACATCTCCCGTGTCACAGCCTGACGCCTGAGCTCAGTCAACGAACGATGCCGAGGAATCTTCGGCAAATATATGAAACCACTGCCAGTTTTATGAAGCCACTGCTCGGCATCAATGAACACTACATCAGGATCTCTGACAGAATCGCCAAATAAAAAGTCAGTCTTCCTGAGAGACTGAACAGAACCGGCATCCTTCACGAAAGGCGCATCTGTAATCAACTGTCGAAGAGCTCGATGTCCACCTTCCTTCACCACTTGGGCAACCTCTGTCGACGTGCCCGAAGCAAACTGAGGAGTGACTGGGATAGGGGAAAAATCGTCGGAAGTCGAATAATACTCGCCACGACGCCCGTACACTGCGTGAGATGAGAACGCTCCAGAAGGATATTCCACTGGAAGCAAACATTTAAACATTTGTTAGTCTCAATTATAAAAGGAAGTTGAACTCATCCTACGAATGGGTAAGATAGAGTCACTGCCTTATAAAGGGTGAGACGATTTGGCCACATTATGCACTTATAAGATAGGGTATATCGACAATATATCCCTGCCTTATAAGGCACAATGCAGCGTCAAAACGCCCCCTTTATATTGAGATATGGTTTTGACCAAGCAAAACATATCTTTAAAGCGTCGATCCTCGCCAAGGAGAATCAAGGCTCTTCCCGATTGCCTCGCCAAGGAGAACAAAATGGGGTGAAAAGGACCAATTTGCAAATTTCCAAGAAAAAATGGACTAATTTGTAAATTTCCAAAAAATAGCTCACCAGCATAAGAGGGAGGCTCGTCATCAGCCGACGCGGTAGAGGATTGACCCCTCGCAATACGAGACATGGTGACCTGCAAAATAAATTAAGGAATCAGATCCAGAAAAAGTTCCTCTTTTTTTGTAATTCTTCCCCCCTGAAAGGTGAGCTCGAGGCGCCAAATCTTAATCCTAACCCTCGCATGCGACCCCACAAATTCATAAATTGAATTAAGCATAAAATATGCTAAAATAGTTGAGGATTTACCTGAGGAAAAGCTCGTGGATCCAATAAAAATCAGATCTTGAAAGAGGCTCAGACCACGCGCTCGAGGGGCCTGAGAGAAATTCTAAATATGAAAGTTTTGAGAGATTTCTCAGTCAAAGATCCAAAGGGATACTAGATCTAATGCAACTATGAGGTTTTGAGGGAGAACGGATGCTCGAGGGAAGAGAAAAGTGAAAAAAAAGGGTTAGGGGGGGGGGCGGCCCTAATGAGGAGGAAAAACCCTCTTTTATAATGTTGAACCAAGCCTAGTTGAACCGGACCAGACCAAGTTGAACCGGACCAGACCTGGTTTGAACCAGAATTCAAATTGAAGCTGAATCGAGCATCGAAACAACTTCAAATCGACCGAGGGTTCAGTCCTTGATTTATTCTTGCCTCTCCCACATGTTCGGAAAAATCAGAAGATTTTTTGAGCCGAATTACTGCCTTTTTTGGCTCATTATCAAGCCGGTTCAGCTCATTCGGGCACAGAAATTACTCCAATAAGGTATATGAGTATAAACTATTCCCTATTTTTGGATGAGAAGTTCCTGGAGAATATTTTTATAAATATTCTTAAGGATAACTCAACAACACTACGCCAGACAACGCGTCGCAAATAAAGACTCAACGCCAACAATCGATGGTCAGCTAAAGATTAGAAAATCAGGAATCGACTTCAAGTTTAAAATTCCGACAACGGTCAGACAATAAATGCAGCACCGGAACTCTTACAGACATTCGACAAAGCACCGAATAGCCTGGAAGATTGAAGGAATCAAGAACA
>NC_033800.1:136765660-136813012 GCF_001876935.1 Asparagus officinalis | reverse complement strand
CAACGCCTAAGGGGGGCTCGGCCAAAGCCGAGCCACCCATGGGTGGCTCGGCCCAGTGCCGGCCACCCATGGGTGGCTGACCCAGATCTGTGCACGGGCACAGTTCAGAGAGCCTATAAATAGGCCCCCCTTGGTTCATTTGTAAAGGTTGGAGCTTTGAGAGCCGAAACTCTGCCGAATTGAAGATTGAGCTCAGAGTTTTGAAGACTTGAAGACTTGAAGATTCAGATCTGGTTCTCGGCGAGCGTCCACATCACAAAAGGCAGGAGTTCGAGAGAGGTAAAGATCAGATCTGAGATCTACACGAGATCATACTCCGGATCAAAGCTTGGCCTTTGATCCCGAGAACTAAGGGCGATTATTTCCTTGGTGAATTAATCCCCCCTGGCTATTATTTCCTTCGCGAAATAATACCCGTCAAATCGTGTAGATCCGACCGGATCTAGATCGCGCGGTGGTCCACGGATTAACCTCGGCGTTGGCAAAGAACCCACACAAACGCGCGACCGCAAAACAGGAGCTCGTGATTTGTTCAAAAGGAGAAAGTTGTAATCTTTTTTATTTTCTTTGATTTTGTTGTAACCAGATCTAAAAAAGACCGGATCTTTTGTAACTCAAAAAGTTGTTATTTAAGATGACAATGAATTCAATGAAAGACCGGATCTTTTGTAACTCAAAAAGTTGTTATTTAAGATGACAATGAATTCAATGAAGGCAATTTTCACCGCGAACAATTGGAAAGAGAAGTTCATGTAGGTATTTGGAGCCGACCCTATCCTTGCTTGTTTGACTTGGCCCGAGATCAAGAAGGATGCACTAAAATTAGGTCTACTCACAAATGAGGAGAAGTAGGGGCCTTACAAGGTTCGAGCTTATGTTAGGTCAAGGGAAATCAAGAATCTCTTTGAGCTGGTTGTCCTCCGAGTAGTCGGCCTATCCTATGTGCCACCGACTGAGGAGGATAAAATCTTGGATGTAGTCTTGGTGCTCCCCCTCAAAGAGTCAGATGAGGCACCGAGGTCAGCAACTAGGCCTCAAAAGTGCTTGGGGTGAGTTGGCCCTGAGGAGGCCAAGGTGGTGACAGCGAATGTTGCCAAAATGACAGCTCAGCTAGCGAGGCCGAGCATAACTATTCAGGCCGAAAGGTTAGAGAAGAAGAGAAGGAGGTTGCAGAAAATAAGTGGCTGAGGTCCTCACGGGGTGCTGAGCAGGCTCGAGCTAGGTCGAAAAGTGGAGTAGAACCAAGTGCTTCAGTCCTCGGCTAGGAGATCGGCTATCATCCTTTCACTGCAAGTGCTCCTCTCTCTGAGCCGGCTGAGATCGTTATTCTTGATGAAGCATCCTCTGCTCAGCCTACGGGGGGAGAGGAGGTGGTCGAACTAATGGGGACAAAGGTTCGGGTTGAAGAGAAGACGACCAAACTTCCTTTGCCTGAGCCAGACTAGAGGCATGGCAAAGCGCCAGTCGAAGAAGGGATGGCCCAACCTCTGCCAGCAGGGAAGTTACGAGGCAGCTCTGGCTCCTAAAATCAATTTTGAGTGGCCTTTCCCCCTACTGTATCAATTAGCTTGATCCAAACGTGTGGGATCACTGAAGGAAATGTTGATCAACTTGTCCACATAGACAGCCCCTGATATGATAAGGAGCCATCCGCGGACCGCTGTTATATGGCTAAGTGATCTCTTGATGAGAGGAGCTCGGTCTTGGAGTATCAAATGGTCCAGGCTCAGGCCTTGGTGCAATTGTATCTCCCCAGGGATTACAAAATTCTCTGAGGATGCCCACCTCCAGCCTTCATCAAGCCCTTAAGGGCTATCTATTGAGAGGAACTCTGATCGAGCAGGAGTTGTTCTCTCAGCTTGAGCTTGTGCAAGAACTCCCTACTGAATTTCAAGAGATGCTAGAGGCTGACATGGTTGGTCGGGAGGAGGCCGAGAAGAAGACTGTTGTTATGAAGGTCGAATTGGCCACCTAAAAGCAGAGTTATGGCAAGTGGTAGTGGGAGTTGGAGGCTTGGTAGAAAATGATTCAGGGGCTCTAAGCGCATAGCAGCAAGCAGTCATCTACGAATGCTAAGCTTAAGGAGGAAGTTGGCCACCTCTAGCACGACATCCTCGAGTGGGACAACAAAATTAGGTCTCTCTCTGAAGAGGTCGAGTCCAAGAAGCATAAGAGGGTTAATACTCAAGAATGTGCTGGTCAGATCGCCTCTTGAGATTGAAGGTCGAGCTGGAAGAGGAGCAGGGGGCTAACAAGAAGCTTAGGGATGAGAGTGTCCAGGTTGCTCTGCAGGCCGAGCAACAACGTGAATAATCACTCGCTGAGGTCTAGTCTCTGCAACCTTACCTCACTTTTCTAGAGTCTGAGGCCTATCAGGGGGAAGTTGTGGAAAAATACTAAGATAACCCCTTAGGCAAAATAGAAGTGGCTCTAGCTTACAAAGTCAACTTCGACTTCCTGCTAGGGGAGATCCCTCTTGAGTCGTGACCCAGTTTAGACTATCTCCATTACCCCTCCTGGGTTGCTAATTGCCTCAACATTTTGAATGAGAAAGAGATAAAGGGAGGCAGACTAGTGCTGGATGTGGAGAACGGTGACGAGGGAGGTGAGGAATCGGCAGAAGGCTCTAAAGTAGATAGCTGAGTTAGTCGGCCATAGGGTGATCAAGACAAAGAGGACGCCCCCTCTTCTCCTCAGCCGATTCCATCTCCTGGGCCTAGTTCTATGCTTCACAATCCTACTCCAGATCCAAGTTGATCTCCATGAGAGCTTCATGTATCTGTTCATTTTATTTTTGTCGATGTAAATATTTTTTGATATATGAATAAAAAGCCAGATTTTTGCCTTCATGATTTTTTTATCTTTCTTGCTTGCATTTGTCTCATGCTTTGTTTGAGTCCATATTTAATATTGAGTCGAGGTGACTTAGCCACATATGGTGAATATGGCAACTTGACTGCATAGCTTCGAGTACCAGTCGGTTTTTTAGGTTAGGACAACTCGGGTGCATGCCTTGGGTTTAATCGTAATGACACCAATATCTTATGATATGTGCCTTGTTGAGTCGAGAATGATAGATCGATGAAACCTGCACATAGATATACAATAGGAAAAAATATCTTATTTGAAGATAGTACCAACAACTTGATTGCCTCATGGAGTTTTATGTGCCTTGGGCTTAGACATAAAAAGATGCCAAGGTCTCTAGCTGAGGTATGTCGGCTTCTTAGTAACCTCCTTCCTCCGATCCCTCTTGTCTGCTCTACTTGGTATGGGGTCGGTTCTAAATGGACCCATTGCTGCTTCAGCCCCTGGCGAGGGGTCGACCCGTGCCACTGACTTGGCCGTCGGTGATGTCATTGCTACTATTGTTGCTACTGCTATTGCTACTTTAGCTACCCTGACCTCCTTCTTGTAGGCTCAGGCATCTTTCATATTCATGTATCTGTGCGCCTTGGCCATCAACTGCTCACAGGTGGCGACTCACTTCTTAATGAGAGTGTTAGCTAACTCGTGGCTCTCCAACCTGGCCACGACAGCGGACATGGCGATCATGCTGTCAGGGTCGTCGACTTCTAATCTTTTGGCCATGAACCTCTTTAAATAGTCCTTGAGTCTCTCTCTAGACTCTTGTCTCATCTACATCGAAACATAAGGAGGCAGCTTCGGCTTGTTGTCGGCCATGAAGTGGTGCATAAACTTCTGTCTGAGGTGTTCAAAGTTGTTGATGAACTTCTTGGGCAAGGAGTTCCACCATAGCTTGGCGCTTCCCGACAAAGTGATAGGGAAAAAGCTACAAATGATTGACTCCAATGTCTATAGCATGGTCATCATATCATAATAATTCTGAACATGCTCGACTAGATCTCCTTCACCTTTGTCCTTCTCCCTGTGAGGCATCTTGATTTTATCTCAAGTAGCATTCATAATGCTGTTAGCGAGGGGAGTGTTCCCCCAATGGCTTCAATGATTGGCTGAAAGATTCGGTCATAACTAGATGTAAAATTAGTGGTTGAGGGGCCTGGAGTGGTATAAGGAAGCCAAGGGTCGGGTGATGCCACCCCTGTGGGATGCTCTCGGCCATCATGACTATAGCTAAGGCTCTCCCCTGTTGCTTCCATGTACTACTGATGCTGTTGAAGAGGAGACACAAAATGAGTTTGCTGGCAAGGCGGGGGAGAGACATGCTCAGCATAGTCTTCTTACTGTCCAGCCTAGGCTGCATGCCTAGCTGTGGGGGAACGAATGGCTGACCCGCCGGAGGTGGAGGAATGAATGATGATGAGGGTTGTTGGGGAGAAATTCAGCTGAGGAACTCATTGGTGAAAGTAGCAAATTGTTGTTGGAGAGACTGAGATATCCTCCGTGTAGGTTCTTCCAATTGGGCCTGAGTGACATAGCCCTCATGCGATTCTTTGGGAAGTGGGTCAAAAGTTCTTCCAGGGTGCTCAGAACCAAACATCTCGTACGAAGAAGGATGACAGACCCCACAGTGGGTACCAAACTGTCAATGTCAGTTATAAAACATGGGTTTATTTATTAGAGTAGAGTTAGGATCCTCAAACTTCATTAGATGGTTGGCTCTGTAGATCACCATTCTTCCCTGCACATGAAGAACTCGTGAGAGGCCGGAGTTGGGTTCTCCGGTTATTCCTCTAATGATCAAGTCAGCATTTAAACTTGAGTGAGAAAATATAAAAGAAATAGTGTAAAGGATTGCTTAGAGTTAAATCCAAGCAGAAGAAGTTACCTCATGCAGAATAGCTCTCTTTTACAATAGATCAGAAGGGCATGAAAGTAACTATGGCCGAGTCCAGGCAAGCAGCTAACTTAGCATGTATTTCTACAGGTGTCGGCTACTGAAGTAGGTGTGTTATCCTTGATTGGATGTGAGGATAATCAAGGGGGTTAGTGAGTGATGAGTCATGAGGACTCGTGCCACAAGCTTTGATGAGGAGGGACAGCTGTTGGTGTGGAGTTCAAGGACGCACTGCCTCTTGACTCGGCTCTACGAGTGAGACGACAAGTACTACCTTTTTAATCGGCCTCGAGAGTTGTTAGCTGAGATCATGGGCCGAGTGTACAGGCTTGTGGGCTCGATCTGATAGGTAGGTCAGCAAATAACACCTTTTAAGTCAGCTATGTAAGTTGTCGGCCTATGGAGTTGACCGCATGAGCGGTTCGAGTCATCTGGGCTCTGATCATGTCTGATCTGTTGTGGAGTAGGACACGTATCGACAACTCAAGAAAGATTAACACTTAGTTATTTTTAGGCTGTAACATAGGTCTAGCTAGTTCCAACCCTCAATTATCACCTGGTTGAGTACGCCATAAATACAAGTTTGAAACAAACTACCAGAAATAGTTTAAGCACAAAAACAGAAAGACCTTACAGCCATTTTGATAAATAAACTGTTCTTAAAAAAGATTAAAGCGAAGATCGATAAAGAACGATGTAGATCTTAATTCTAAGGGCAACTCCTCTCACTAAGATGATTCGATGTTGTTGAATGCAATGAGAAAGAGTTCATTGAAGCTCCAGAGGTTCAAATCACTATTCAATCTTTTTTCTCTTAAACACTAGAAATTTCTCTCTTAAAGCTCTCTTTTTTCAAACCCTAGAACACTCTAAAAAACATCTCCTTCAATCTTATATAGCCTCTCATATATTATGAAAGAGATATCCAAATCATAGTGGAAGTTGGAGATGAAAGGGATCGACGAACGGTTGTGATTAACTCTTCAAACCTGCAAAAATTAATCATCGCTATTGATGGTTCACTATAAACCATTGATGGCTCAAAATTATCTTTCTGAATTTTTTTGATTGTTCACTATAGACCATCGACGAGACTTGACTATCGATGGTTCACTGCAATCCATAGATGGTTCACTATAGACCATTAAGGGTTCATAGGCTGAAATCAACATAAATGCCAATTTTTTGCATCTTTTCGCCTCGTAACCGTTGTATATATGTTTTCAACTATACTATATCATCTCAAATAAATATTACTACTAAATGAGAGTTTGTTATTACTCAAACAAGAACTACTGTATGTATTACATCATAACTATTGATGTTAAGTGATCACATAGTCAATTAAAATGGTTGAATGAGGGTGAAGTTGATGAGGGGTCGCTTCCTTCCCCGGATATCCGATTCTGAGTTGAGTGGTTGAAGCCTGCATAAGTAGAAACTCGTGAGAGGACGGAGACTGGTTCCCCCATGGTTCCTCCGACGATCAAGTCAGCTGGTGAACTTGAGTGGGAATATGAAGAACTGTGAGAGTTCTTGTGTGTGCAATAGTATAATTTGCAGATATTGTTGAAGAAGTAAAAGGCCTAAGAAGCTTTATGTTAGAATAATGCTTGTTATTTATACTGATGGTATAAGAGTAGAATTGACACTTCGGCCAAGCACAGGATGGCAGTGAAGAAGTATGGGCTGGCGGCTGCGTCAGCACCTACTTTACACGCGTCGCTCGACGAGTGGAGGAGAGATCACTTCAGCATTAAATGAAACGTGATCTGAGGCTTGATGGTGTTGACGTGGTCTGATGAGTAATGAAGACTATTAGAGCTAGAAGTATGATGGCGCCTGCCAAGCATTAAATGCGACGTCGACGTTGTGTCAACGAGAGGGGCTCGAGGCTGAAGTCATCCTCTAGCTTCGCTAAGAAGTAACATATTTCGAGTCGTCCTTGTGAGGTGTTGAATAATGGTCGAGTGGGCTCGTTGCAAGTCGTCTTCAACAAGAGGGTCGACTAGTACCGTCATTCGTGTCGACATAAGGAGATATCGACTCAACGGGTCGGCTAAGTTAGAATTATTGTTGGTCTCTGACCGTCGATTTGATTGGGGCATTGCATGCAGAAATTTACTTGTCCGTTGCTGGCAAAGGGTCACACTTTGACCATTGAAAACACCATAACACTAACAGTACCCAAAATCATGTTATCGGCTATGAAATATGTGGTGTGTAATTAGACGGTAAATTCTATACTGCTTCTGTACTACAACAAACAAACTTTGCACTCATGTAGGAGCTCCTTGGGATGACAAAGACTTTGTTATAGGAAATTATTTGCAAATATTCCTTCACTATATATATTACTTCTATTTAATTAGCTTAAACAGAGAGCTTTGATTAGACCATGTTCTTACAATGAGTCTAGAAGTTGAGTGCCGGCGAAATTTTGGAGTTTATTGATGTATTATTATTATTATTATTATTATTATTAATTTATTCTTTTATTAAGCATAGGATTGTGACCGGGTTTACAATTTGACGACGAGAATTTGGAGAAAGGGATCGGTCCATTTGCTTTGCAACGGAAATGGGCCTGAAAAAGTCCGTCACTGGTCACTTGCTTATACCATGTATAGAAGAACATTTTGGTAGAAAGATCCTTTATAGGAATTTGGATCAAACGTTATCTTTTAGCTTTGCAATTAAACTTAAAAATGTATATTTTCTAAAATTTTCGTTCCCATATATATCAAGATCTTTCTTTTTAAAAATATCACTTCACTTGCATAAACGTGCAAGCAACAACTTTGTTCTTCTACCAACTTTTATCTTTATTCCTAAACTCTTTGTTTTTTTTTTTTTTATAGTTAGAACCCATTTTCCATCCTTATTATAGTACATTCTTGTAATTAAGTAGATTAATTTAGCGATACAAGGATGATAATAAGTAGTGCAAAATCCCAAGTTTTAACTCATCTTTTATTTAAAATAAAAGTAGGAGAAATGATACAATTTGATTTAGAGAAACGTTCTCGAACACTGAATATTAATATTCAATCACAATTGAAAATAAAATAGTATTAGCAAAATTATAGTTTTATGCGATTGTACTACAAAACTCAAATATATAGAGAATTCAAATATTTATGACTTTTGATATTAATCTGCAAGGAGGTCCCTCCGCTTCTTGTGCGTGTATGTACTAGTAGTAAAACATTTGTAATTTTGATAATAAAAATAACTTTTCTTTTCCTCACAGAAACCACCTTTAAAATAGAGTGATCATTAATACGAAAACCACCATTAAACTTTAATTTATACAGAGATTATTTTTAAGTGGGCTCCAATGGCAAAACAACCACCTTCTATTTTCTATTTTCTGATGGAACTTCAATTAAAATTTCTAAGTACCCTGTCAGAAATTATGGAATCTCTGTTTGGTCTTTGCCAAACAAGCACCAAGCAGTCTTGCAAACCCTACAAAGAGAAAGATAGTAACTCTGTGATGGAGTAAGAAAGAACTTTGCTTTTCTCGGTGCAAAGGCAATAATAATCTTTCATCGAAAAGAAATGGACGCCAATGGTTCCTAGCTTTAGTAAGTGGAGGAATTATGATTTCCATGCCCAATTGAGAATTTTAAGTACCACATGGGCCCATGGAGCTTGAGTCTACTCTCACCTACCTTAACCTTTCCAAAATCCATAAGCAAATTAAAAAAAGAAAAAAAAGAAAGAAAAGTCTTAGACTCTTTTCTTTAATGCATTTACCTCTAATGTTCTACCTTCTCAAAAGTGAAAACCAAATAATGAAGAATCCATGAATCTATGAAGCTGTAGATAGCTCTGCAAAGCCAAAGTAAACAATAGAGGTTTTTAGACGTTAGTCCCTCAAATCTTGGAACTGCATATTATTAGTCCCTCAAATGCTATAAGGTCTTATAAAATGGCTCTTCAAGTTAAATCTTGATAGATTTGAGGGAAATATTTCGCTATATCTAATGGTTAGAGACAAAGTGACTGCTTTACCCTTCTGTTATGGTCCCTAACTCATTTCTTAAAGGCTTAAATCCAATAACCACTTCAAATACACGAATGCACTTGAGTTCTTCTTCTCTAATGGTCAAAAAAATAACTCTTAACTTAATGTTTTGCTTTCAATGGTTGGAAACACCAGAGAGATGTGTGGTTTTGTGACTGCAGATATTGGGTTGGGAGTTAACCCAAGCATGATTAATTTTTTTTAATTAACATAGTAACAAAGGGGTCGTTATGAAAGACCATATAACATTTGAGGGACTAATATACAATTTCAAAATTTTGAGGGACTAATGTGCGACTATTGAAGATTTAAGGGGCTAATATATAAAAAACCATAAATAAATGAACCCTCACTACAATTTCGGAGTTATGGTGTAATGGTTATAAGAATTTAAAATGGTATCAGAGCAATCCAGGTTTAAATCCCACTGGCTACGAATTTAAAGCAGGTTTTCTAAAAAAATTGACACTACTGTATGAGTTTAGGTTTCAACCCATAAAAAAGGCTCTCAACCTACGAGATCATGTTAGAATATAAAAATATAAACCTCAAACTTTATCACAATTTTAAAGTTATATCTAATGGTTAGAGGGGTTAATTTAAAAGATGTCAGCTTTTTGATAGAATTCGTATCAACAACAATACTCTCTTTCAAATTTTAACTGTACGTAAAGGAGAGACTATGGACCAGGGAGACAAGGAGACAAGGCGACTCGACAGGAGTGAAGGTGAGAAGACAACCCAGGCGGCGGCACACATCGCGAGCAGACGAACGGTAACATTTATCAATGGTAATCTCACCGTATCTCCCCCTTTTTCCACCCCTGCGTCTTCCTCCAACTTTTCTCCTCACCAAGCCTCTTTTTTTCCCCCTCTCCTTCAGCCGTTAAACCCTAACCCTAAGTCATCCTCTTCCTTCCGCCAATCTCACCTTCATCTACCTCCAAAAAAAATCTTTCGTCGATCTCTTCAAAAGACCTAAGCCTCAGGCTCCCTCATCTTCCAAAGGTATCCTCCCCTTGCCGGAGGAAGGGTGGACTACGGTTTCTTACAAGAGGTTCCCAAAAAGGGCGAGGAACCCTAGTCCCTCTCCTCTTCCGCCCCCTTTTCTCAAAACCCCTAGGTGTTTCTTCTGTGGGAGTAGGGAACATATGGCCAAATCTTGCTCGTTAGGGGATTTTAAATGTTTTGCATGCAACTTGGTAGGACATACCTCCCTGTGTTGCCCTAACAAAAGTCAGCCTCACCCTCATAACATCCTCCCCCCATCCTCTAAAAGTCCTTCCTTTCGCCCTCCTCCTCTCTTCATCCCTAATGTCCCTCTCCCAGATTCGGTGGTTAAAAGTATGAAAGACTTCTCCTTATATGCTCTCTTCCAGATCAAAGAGGGAAATCCATCTTATGAGGATCTTATAGCTAATCTTGAGCGCTATCTTAAAATCGATGAATGGAAAACAGTTGTTAGAAAGTCCTCTTCTTCCTCCTACTTCATCCAATTCCCAGATGCAGAGACTATGGACTACGCTTGTTCCAAAGATTTCTTCAATATGGGTTCTTTTGGAGGCTCCTTCACCCCTTGGAAGGAAAACTCAGATCTGAAAGCCTTGCCGAAATTTGTGTATGTCTGGGTAGATATTCTCGGTCTTCCAATTCACCTTTGGGACTCAGAGTTTCTATCGTCACTTCTGAACGATGTGGGTGAAATTATTACCGTATCGAACGACATTATGTTCAAGAGAGAGGCTTCGGCATGCAAAGTCATGCTTTTTGTCAGGAATCCAGCAGAAATCCCCCAAGAAGTCATCTTTAGGTATGCTTCCCCAGACAATATTCATATCATGGAAGGGAAAATCAGGTTGAGGGTGGTAGGTAAACCTCTCTCTTCATCCCAAGGTAGCTGCAGAGATCAGTATGAAGCTTTCATTCGCAGCGAAGGAGGTTGTCCAAATCTTCCGATTGAAGATCCTTTAGTTTGTCCCTTCCAGCCAGTCTATCCAGCAGACAAGCGTACAATCCAGCACTCGTCTTTACCTCTGCCAGCAGATCCGAAAGGTAAAAGTCCTATGGTTGCAGAGGCTCCTTCTCATCCAGTCTCATCCCCCCCTGCATTGGTTGAGAATAACCCAGATTCGGTGGAAGTGCTCCTCAAAGGAGCTAAGGTCACTATTGACATATCTTCATGGGAGCTGTTTAAATCAGTCTTCGCTCCGTCAGATTATGTGCTGATAGATCCCCCTACCTTAGAGGGGGAACAGGTGATTCCTTTATCATCTTCAGACTCGGTGGACAAAGCATCTTCATCAGATCCCCCTCCTGGTTTTGAGTCGGTAAGGCATCGCTTCAATAACTCAAAGAAGAAAGCTAAGCGAGGTCCCTTGCCCATCCTTCCTCTGAAAAGGCATCAAGCTCTTATGAAAAGGAGCAAACCCTCAGGTAACTCTAAGAGTAAATCGTCTTCTTCTGCTTCTACGAGGCCTTTTCAAACAACAAATCTTGAAAGGTTGGGTGAGATTGCTATGAACTGTGGAGTTAAAGAGCCAATTGATGTCCAAGAGTTGATTAATATCCATAATCTTGAAAGTAGTGGTCTTATCCCGTCTTGATAGATTGTCTTTCTCTAAGTTGCCTCTTCCCTCATCATTTTATAATGAAATTTGGATCCTGGAATGTGAGGGGGTTAAACAACCCTGCAAAGCGTAGATTGGTTAAGGATTGTTTGAAGTTTGCTAAAGTAGATCTGGTGGGTCTTCAAGAGACCAAACTCAACTCTTCTAGAGTCAGTTTTCTTAGATCCCTGGGAAGTGATCTGGTGGGTCTTCAAGAGACCAAACTCAACTCTTCTAGAGTCAGTTTTCTTAGATCCCTGGGAAGTGGTTCTATCTCCTCTTGGATCTCTCTAGATGCTTCAGAGTCTAGGGGAGGGGTTCTTCTAGGTTGGAATGATAATATTTTCTCTTGCTCCTCCTCATCAGTTGACATCTTCTCTGTTACAGCTATTCTTACTCATTCCCCTTCAAATTGGACCTTTGCAGTCACCTCAGTTTATGCTCCTTGTGACCCTTCAGACAGAGAGGTCTGTTGGTGGGAACTTAATAGGATCAGGTCTTCTCATCCTCATCCTTGGGTAGTTTTCGGTGACTTTAACATGACTCTCAGTTTGTCAGAAAGGAGTGGCCGTTCAGGTTCCATCAAGGACATAGATACCTTCAAAAACCTTGTCGCTTCCCTTCATCTCTCTGATCTGCGTTCAGGTTCCATCAAGGACATAGATACCTTCAAAAACCTTGTCGCTTCCCTTCATCTCTCTGATCTGTCTCTCAGTGGTAGAAAATTCACATGGTCTAACTACAGATCATCTCCTGTGCTAGCAAGGTTGGATCGTTTTTTAATATCCTCAGATTTTGAGTCAAAATTTCCTCTCTTAATCCAGTATGCTTACCCAGCTCCGTGCTCTGATCATTGTCCCATCATTTTAGAGACAAATTCCCATCAACCCCTTCCCTTGTTCAGGTTTGAGAAATTCTGGCTCTCTATTCCTTCTTTCAAACCTTTTATTCTAGATTCATGGGGTTCTTTCTCTTCTCATGGGTCTTCTCCCCTTACCCTTCCTTTCAAGATCAAACTTATCAAGAGAAGGATGAAGTGGTGGAAAAAAAATTGCCTTAGATCTCAATTCCACCTTTATGCTTCTCTATCGGAGCAGATTGATGCTCTAAATCTGTGTGAAGAATCCAGAGCTCTATCCTTGATGGAAATTCAGTCTAGGAGCTCAATGAAAGATCAACTCCTAGCGCTAGCTCATGCTGAAGAAGTTAAATGGAGACAAAGATCCAGGATTAAGTGGTTAAAAGAGGGAGATAATAATACCAAATTCTTCCACAATTATGCTTCCCATAGAAGGAGAAAAAACTTTATTCCTTACCTTATCAGTAATGGTTCTATCATCTCAGAAGATGTTGAGATTAAAAGATCTTTTTTTGAATACTTTTCAAATCTCTTTCAGCAGCCACCTCAATCCAGACTGAGCTTGGACTGGTCTGTTCTGTATCCAGGAATCAATCCTGTTTTATCATCCTTAGATCTCCCCTTCTCTTCTGAAGAAATCAAAGCAGCAGTTTTTAGTCTTCACCCTGATAAGTCTCCAGGGCCTGATGGTCTTCCATTATCTTTCTACCAAACCTTTTGGGATCTTATAGAGACGGATGTTACTGATTTTTTCATAAAGCTTTTCTCCAATCCTCACTCTCTTCAAGATATCAACTTTTCCTATATCTGTCTCATTCCAAAAAAAGACGGTGCAACCTCTCCTTCAGATTTTAGGCCAATTAGCCTTTTGAATAGCTCCTGTAAGATTTTCTCTAAAATCTTGGCTAATAGGCTTTGTGGTGTTCTACATTTACTTATAGACCAATCACAATCTGCCTTCCAGAAAGGAAAGTCCTCCCTTGATTCTATCTTGTTAGCTCAGGAGATGATAAATTTTTGCTCCTCTGGTAAGAAAGAAATTTGTGCTTTTAAAGTTGATTTTTTCAAAGCCTTTGATTGTGTCAATTGGAGTTTTCTTCTGTCTCTTCTTAAAGCCAGAGGCTTCAGTAATAGATGGTGCAGCTGGATACATCATATTCTTTCTTCATCTAAATCAGCAGTTTTAGTTAATGGCTCTCCTACAAAATTTTTCCATTGCCATAGAGGTCTTAAGCAAGGAGACCCTCTCTCCCCTTTGCTTTTTCTTTTGGTTGCTGATGTTCTTAAAAAAATGATCTCTTATAGTGCTTCTGCTGGTGATTTATCCGATCTTAAGCTGAAAGGGGAATTGAACAATATTAGGATGCTGCAGTTTGCTGATGATACTATAGTCTTCTCTAGAGCATCTTCAGAGGATATGAACACTTTAAAAGCCATTCTTCTCATTTTTGCAAACATATCAGGCTTGAGAGTGAATTCCAATAAATCCTATCTCTATTACCTCGGCAGATTTCCTGGCAGAAAGCATCTCTTAGCTAGAGCTCTCAGTTGTTCAGTGGGATCTCTTCCCTTCTCTTATCTTGGTTTACCCCTTAAGAAGGGTTCCCTTTCTAGAAGAGAATGGCAGCCTTTACTAGATTCTTTTTCTAAAAAACTGTCTCTTTGGAAAAATAAAAATCTCTCCATTGGAGGGCGTCTCACCTTGGTTAATTCAGTTTTATCATCTATCCCTCTCTATTATACCTCTTTCTTCAAACTGCCGAAATGGTTGATTCATGAGATTGACAAGTTTAGAAGGAACTTCCTTTGGAACGGTTATACCAATGTATCCAAAGTCAAATGCCTGGTGGCATGGAAGACTGTATGTTTACCTAAAAAGGAGGGGAGGCTTGGTGTTATCGATCTTACAGTTTTTAATCAAGCCCTCCTTTCAAAATGGATTTGGAAAATTTTTGATAGGGATTCTATTATTTCCAAAGTGATTTTTTCCTTATACTCCAAAGAAGACTCAAATCCTGTTGTGCGGCACCCCAAGAATCAAGCTTCTAAACTTCTCAAAGACCTCTTTTCCATTCACCCAGCTTTCTTCAGTTTTGTGAGATGGAAAGTGGGTAATGGTAGATCATGCAGATTTTGGCTAGATAAATGGTCTAGTCCTAATTCTTTAGGCAGTCTTTTCCCAAAGGCTTTCAACCTGGCTTTTTCAAAAGATTGTAATTTAAGATCTCAAGGATATATGCTAAATCATGTATGGCATTGGCATTTTACCCTCAGAAGAGGTATCAGCCCAGAAGAGAGACAGGAAATTCAGAAGCTCTATTCTCACCTTGAGTCCTTTTCTGGTTCTTTCACCCTTTCTCCTGACAGTCTATGGTGGCCTCTTCAATCATCAGGTATCTTCACAGTGAAATCCATCTATTCTGCTCTCATCTCGGGAGGTAGCAAGTCAAGGTACTGTAACTTCATCTGGAAATCTTCTATACCTCTGAAAGTTAAAATTTTCTTTTGGTTGGTCAGTAAACAGAAGCTTAATACTAAAGCTCTTTTGGTTACTAAGGGTTGGATTGGGGACCCTAGATGTCCTTTTTGTGGTCTTGTTGTCGAAGAGCAGGATCATTTGTTCATTACTTGCTCTTTTGCTTCATCCATCTGGCTGACTCTCTTCCCAGGTTTTAATGTAGCTTTATGGCCTACTTCCATGGATAGCCTGATTACCCTTACTGCTCCGCCCCTAAATGACAGGGATATTGGCATTATCTGGAATACGGTGCTCCCTTGCTGTTGCTGGTGTATTTGGAACTGTCGTAACCAACTTATCTTTAAAGATATCATGTCTAATCCAGAGAATATAGCTGCTAACGTTGCCAGATATACTCTTTTATGGGCAGGTTCCAAGGATGATAGACTTACAAGAAGGATCCGCAGAGCTGCTCTCAAGTTACAATTCCAAGAAATTGCGAAGAAAAAAGCAGGTGCGGACATGGATGAAAACTTCCTAGTTGATTAAGATGTCGCCTGGGGCAATCGGGGTGTGCAGCTGTTTTTCTTCAGTAGGTTCCCTATCATCAACAGGTGTTGGTAAAGTTGAGGAATGCAAGCTTTCTCTTGGTGGCACTGGTTTCCTCTTCTCCTTCTTTTGTGGGATTTTTAAACCTTTACGTTCTTTTTGACGCCTTTGTGCTTTTATGGGCGGTAGATTGTTTTCAGCCAGTGATTAGTTTGCTTTTGTTTTTCTGGGGGGTTCTCCCTACTGTGAGGTAGGTACAAGGGGGAAGAGTCATGATAGGTGACGACAAGGTCCGCTCCCTATCGACTCCTTTCTTCTTGTTCCTCCAAACTCAGTCTTTTTTGTAAGTTTTGTAAGTTTGTACATGTTTAGACTTCTTCTTCAGTACATATATGAATATATTTTGAGCAGGGAAATTTATTCTCTGCTTTTCAGCTCAAAAAAAAAAAATTTAACTGTACGTGGTACATTTTGATGCATCATTATTCAGAACTTTCTCTTTAAAAGACGTCACATGATTATCACGTGAAAAATATTAGGAATGTTAATAGCCAAACTAAATAAGAAATCCTTCCAAAATTTTCCATTTCTCCTTTAATCGAAAATAATGAAACTTGGTATTGAGCTGTAGTGAAAATAACCATGTTTAACAACATTCACAAGAAAATAAAGGAGAAGACTTAAGTTGAAAGTAAAAATTGACGAGAAAGGGTAGTTGGGGCAAATTTAACGGCGATCGATGTAATCAAAAGTTTAAAAGGACGAAGCTTTGAGGTATTATTTTGGATAGATGTCAAGCTTCAGGGTACCTAAATTTAAAATCAATGAAACTTCGAGGGAGCGGTAGACACACTAAAATTAAAGTAATTTTTTTATATATAACACACAAAACCTAAATTAAAAGTATGGAAGTCACATTGCTTTACAAGTACGAATGTGGATACATGTTGGTAAGCGATTACAATATTTATTTGCAAAAAGTAAACCATTACTAAAACTAGGATTAAATATGGCGTAAAGAAAGAAAATTAGATATGTTAATGAATAATATATCTGAATTGTGAATACTATCCATTGTTAAGATTTGAGAATAACTTTTACAATTTTTTTCAGTAGAGCTTAAATATACACTAAATCACATGGATATTTTTAGGTTTCACTCTTACAAACACTTTCAATAAAATAAACAACTCTGGTGCTGAGTGTATACTGTGTAATCTTCATATTATTACTTTTTTTTTCCTTCACCCAAACAAATGCTTTCTTACGGTATTAATATTGGAAACATGACATACAACAAGACGAAATATGCATGTGTCAATTAAACAAAATTAATTAAAATTAGAAGAATACCTAGAATGATGTGATCATTCGTAATCCATCTCTTAAGATTTACCTGAAAAATCTATCTCCCAAGATCTATTTAAAAATTTCAAAGTTTCCTCAAGAGAAAAGCCTCTGATTGAAATTCATATGTCACTGAAAATGAGCAATACTGAGAGATATGTTCTCAAAATTCTATTTCTCTTCTGTTATTTAGTACTTCTCATAAAGCTACATATGAACCTTATATAGGATTACACTTTCCTTATAGATGTTAAATTCTGACAATTCTTAATTGTTCAAATCTCATTCTGTAACAATTAACAATAGAATGTTCTCCATAATAATTAAGGATAAAATATTATTTCTATAACAATTAAGGATAGAAATAGAATTGTATTGCATATATACCTCTTATAATGACATAAGTAATACCAATTGGATCCTATATTGAGAACCAATTATTAATCAAATTAATAGTTTTAATTTAATAGTCAAATCCCTATCCGACCAACTGTTCATAAAAACTCTTCCATATTATGAGATTAATTATTTATAAATAATATCTTATATTCAATCCCCTCCAGTATCATTTAATTATTTATAAATAATATCTTATATTCAGTCCCCTCCAGTGTCATTTATTTTAAGCAACTCTTTTGAGCATGACAGTTTACCTATTTGCTCATGCCTAAATTGCAATTCCCCTGAACGTAAATAAAAATCATTTTTAAGCATCAAAATATTTTATTTTTTATAAGAACATATATATATATATATATATATATATATATTTTTCAAAACCACCTGTCGACGGGAATTTTATAACTTCGTGGGAATGCATAATAAATTAATTCATCATAATGAGCGTGCTGGATCCTAACTAAATATCCATCACTTTTCTAAATAAAATCTAGTAACCCAATGTTCATATTATGTAGTGCTTGCTAAACAAGCCTAACTATCACATCAAAGCATACTAAATTATGAAATCGAAAATGACAATATCATCAAGTTAAAAGGATCATTTAGCAATCTGAATTCTTCATCTCCTAGATGACTTGTCCTAGAGAATTCAAATATAGGCTAATGCTATACACATCATAATGTGTGTTACTAACATACACCAGGGGAATCCCATTCCCGGTGGTTGAGACTCACCACCATATCTCACGTGTCAATGTCATGCATAAATACCTGGTATAACTAAGTTATCTGTTACTAGTTATAGGTTAAGCATGAATTTAAAAGATCTCTAAGTTAGATTACATCTCCAAGCATGTGACACATCACAGTACATGATCTAACAAAAACAATTTCTGATGATACTATAACAATTATAGAAATAATACCTAAATTATATGTGCAACAATAAAATCATTATTAATATTCAAAAATATTACATAAAATATATTGGATGTTCAAGGGCATATTATTACTATTCCAACAATTAAAGTGTCATTAACCTAATTAATCTAGGTTACTTGGTCACTGTATTTTTATCACTTAATTGGATGCTCATACCTATGTTTTAATTGCTTGGATAGCTGATCAGGTAATTAAATACTAATTGGGTTGTTGATCACTACTAATGTTTTACGTCAATTAACATAATATATTTCAAGGACGTGACATGAAAAGCTCCTGATCATTTGACAAAACAAATTTTATCATATGCGTAATGACTTAATCACTAGAAATGAAAATTTATGACATATCAAACAAATTGTGTTGGGTTATTATACTGTATTTGATATTCTTTTTTCTTGAAAATATTAACTTGCAATATAGTGAGTAAGTTATATTGCTCAATGACGAATGGAAACATACAAGTCAAATTGACAAAGAGCCTTAAAAGTAACTAACAATCTATTTGCAATTTAATTATACGACTGATCACCCAAGCAAATAAATTAAGTATAAGTATGAACACGAAATCAAAAGATAAATACAGTAACCAAATGATCCAATTAATCCTAAATAGATGGACAAGCGCCCCAAAAACAAGGCAAAAGTTAAGGAGTTGGTTCTTGCTTGCATAAACACTCAATTACACAAATGCCCCCACTCCGACAGACCCACCCACCCAAAAAAAAAAAAGAATGAAAGTGATTTTTTTTTTTTCTCCTTACAAAACCAATATATAAATTAGAGGGCAGATGGCTTACTCTCGAAGCCTCTCCGAACCCAAACCAAAATCCAACCAAACCCAAAATCTCAACCCCCACAAAAATCCCATGCATGCATGCATGCAATTGCATGATATGCTCCTCGCATGACATAATAGATATCATCTCAACCAACACAGTATATTATATGACCAAATTAACTCTTTATACGTTAGGAAACAAACTCCTAATTAAGATCAGTAGAGAGAGAGAGGAAAAAAGTTGCAGCTCTAGAGAGAGAGAGAAGCAAAGAGAAGAAAGACAGAGAATGGCCTGCTGTCCTTTTTGAATGGAAACTCTCTCTCTCTCTCTCTCTCTCTCTCTCTCTCTCTCTCTCCAATCTTTTCCTCTTCAATTTCTTCCTTGTTTCATCTCGACCCTCATCAATCTCTCCACTCACTCACACAGAATTTCCCAAAATTAGCATCTCCTGAAATCTCATAAAGTTTCAGTCTTTGCATTAAAGGTCGCACCTTTGTTCTTCCTTTCCCCTTCAACGCCTTGGGTTGTCTCGTCGGCGGTGAGTTCTATCATCGTCATCCATCGGCGTTCTTTTGGTTTCTAGATTTGATGCAATTGTTTCTGCAGAAATTTTTATGGGTGTTTTTGCTGAATTATTATTTGTTGTTCTTCTGGGTTTTCTGTTTTGGAGAGAATTGAGATGCATACGGTTTTATTTGGGGATAGTCGGGGTCCAGCGTCTATGCGATTTGGGTGCGTGTGATTGGGGTTTTTGCGGTTTAGTTTGATCCTTTGATGTCTCTTAGTAATCCAATTTTGGTGGTTTTTTGTTTGGATTTAGAGTATCAAGCATATGTTCTTTTGTTTGGTCCTCGGATGCTGATGAGTCACTGTCCTTAATTTTTTTGGTTGGGTCATCAACTGCGCGCTTTTTATTTATAAGAAAATTTTCATATGATGCTTTATGTTCTCCAATTTTCTTTTCTTTTTCTGCATTTGACTGTTGAATTGATAGTTTTATGATCTTTTGTCCTTGATATCTGCAGCCCGTAGATCTGCATTGTTGAATGAACTGGCTTTTAAAGCATGGGAGGAGGAAGAACAACTGAGTATGATGAATTTGAGATGCTTCTTGGAGAAATCCCAAGTGCGACATTAGATCCTATTCCTGTTGATCCCTCGTCGGTTTTAGAATCAATTTCAATCGACGAGAAGAACAAATCACCTTATCCTTCGAGCAAGTTCACAAACTTGTACGATTCTACTCAATCTGCGGAAATTGAAGGAAACACGGGTTTGTTTGGTGGCTTGAGCTTACCTGAAATCTCAGTTGATTGGAAGCTTAGAAGTAGTACTGGTCAAGATGCACATTGCTTTAATGGTGAACAAGATGAACTGAACTTGGCATTTGATAAGATGGGCTTCAAGGACAGTGTAGTAGCAAAACTAACCAATCCTTCATTTGTTAAACTTGCTCATGCCTCTCCAAATAATAGTTCCTTGAACAGTTCACAGGCTCTTTGTGGCTCAGATAATATAGAAATGTCCATTTCATCGTTGCATCAACATTTAAATGGAATCAATATTGATACTCGAAGCAATTTGAATTTTCCCGTGAATAACGGACTTGAATTGAAGAAGCAACAGCCAGAGAAGATATCAAGTGATTTAAGGGCTATGACTATAAATCCCAAAGTGCATGCATACCAGCAGCAGTTCTTTGATTCACGAGCTGCAACTTTTATGCCCCCTCGGTGTCTTGGCCAATCTTTAACATGGAATAATTTGGAGGAAGAAAGGTTTTATAGATTGCAGCAGCAGTATTTATACCAACATCAGCTTCACAAGCACAGACCAGTGATGTTTCAATATGGAAAGAATATGAACTCAGCTATTAAGCCTTTAAGTGATCCAAACTTGTATTGGAATGATAATGTTGTTTGTAGTGGCCTCCAGCAATACCATCCTCAGAGTTCATTCAGAAGAGTTGAGGGCGGAGAAGTTCCTTGCAGAAGCCAGTTTGATAGTGACGAAAATTTATCTGAGCATCAAGTTTCGGACAAAGTTGGGAAACAATATGTTCCTGAAAAAATTTTGACACGGACACATGGCGTGAATTCACTGAGATCTCTTACATCCAACTCCTTTATGAACTATGAATACTTGAAGTTGGATGGTGAAAGCTCACGAAGTTCCTCTCCTGATAGTTTAGATTCAATTCATCCTAACAGTTCCATAGATGAAGTTATTGGAAGAATTTACTCTTTGGCAAAAGACCAATATGGTTGCCGTTTCTTGCAGAGAAAATTGATAGATGGTAGTTTGGAAGATGTTAATATCATTTTCTTTGAGATTATTGATCACATTGTGGAGCTCGTGGTTGATCCTTTTGGGAACTATCTTATACAAAAGTTGCTTGAGGTCTGTAGTGAGGATCAAAGAATGCAGATAATCGATGCCATTACGAGAGAGAAGAAAACGCTTCTTAGGATCTCCAGTAGCATGCATGGGTAAGTGTCTTTTTGCATCATAGCATAAACAAAGACACCTCCTGTATTATGAGAGTATGGTCACTTCTATTAGCACGCACACCCCTAAACTCCCCAGATGGTTATTATTTTCCCATTAGATCGGGTTGTCATGTTGCAACACCCCTATAATATAGGGTGTACCCCTGCAATTAACCGTAATAAAGGTTTGGGTTAATTGCACATAGACCCCTGTAATATTGCCCTCCGGAAGTTATTAACCGCGCAGTTTGATTTTGGCAGATAGGGCCCTTGGGTGAAATATTTTATGGCCCGTTTTACCCTGGGCGAATATTACCAGATGGTGAAATTAGTGAGTATATGAGTTAAAAAGTCAAACTAATTTCATTCCGGGGTCTATCTGCCAAAAATCAAAATGCAGGATTAAATAGTTCCAGAGGGCGACAGTGCAAGGCGTTTGTGTGCGATTAACCCTAAAAGTTCTTATGCAATTAACCCTGGCTAAAAGTTCTTACAATTTCTCATAATTGGCTATTGATTGTATTTGCCACCAAATGCAGAACCCGTGTCGTTCAAAAAGTGATAAAAACTCTCCAAACCACAGAGCAAATGTACATGGTTGTCTCCTCTCTGAAGTGTGGTATAATTTCTTTGATGAAGGACATCAATGGAAATCATGTTGCACAGCACTGCTTGCAATACTTTTCGCCTGAACAGAATGAGGTAGGCTTTAATTGTACAATATAGAACTCAACACGAAAAGTTACATCTTTTGTTTTGTCCCTAAATCCAGTTTGTGCTGTTTTACCTTCCGAAACTATCATATAATGCTTGTGTACACTTTTTCTTGTCCTGAAAAAGCATGCCCAAGAATGACAACTCAGATTTGTAATGACAACGGTTTACACATAGAACCTCAACTTGAAACTGAAGTACATTAATCTATAAAGAGATGACTATTTGGATAGAATAATTTTTAAAAAAGCTTATGAATATCAAGGCTGAATGGTTCATAAGCGTAAAGCTTCAAGCATAATATGTAAATGCTAGGAATTTCCTTGAGGCAAAAAGACGGATAAAAAACGTAACTGCTCCAACTGGATATCATATTAAATTTTGGTAAACTTACATCTGATGTTATACTCCCAAGTGTATCCAGACTTTCAAAGAAATATCGTGAAATTCATGTGTTCTCATGTTCAATACTTAATCATGACGTTCTAAAGATGAAATCAGGGACTTCAGAAACCCAACTTAATTGGTGCTATTTTTTCCAGATCTTCTAGGACTTTTATCTGTAGTCTTGCAGGTACTGATTTTTTTCTTTTCTTTTCTTTTTTTTCTTTTTTTTTTTTTTTGCACTTTGCTTACTGAACTATTACATAACATTTGCCAAGTCAAGGAATGTATCAGTGCTTACTCTCATCAGGTGATCACAAATTGCTAATAACTACATTATACTTATTTTTGAACTTCTATTGCCGTGTAAAATTACCATTTGTGGGTTAATTTTTAGGCTCAGATGGCAGATAGTATTCCCCAGTGCAGTAGAACATTAAACACATAGGAATTTACATTTCTTGACCCTTACTGAAAATGCACCTTTCTTCATTTACAGTTCCTTTTTGATGCTGCAATTTCTCATTGTGTTGAAATTGCGACGGATCGTCAAGGTTGTTGTGTGCTTCAAAAGTGTGTGCAGTATTCATATGGTGATCAGAGAACCAGGCTAATGTCTGAGATATCTTCTTTTTCACTTGTTCTTTCTCAAGATCCTTTTGGGTAAATATTCGGCCTTCCACTTAAATTTTTTCATATTGGAATCTTTTTTTATCCCTTTTAGTTTCTGTCACTGTGCTTCTGGGTTTAATACTGGCAAATCTTGCAGAAATTATGTAGTGCAATATATCCTTGATCAAAAGGTACTATGGGTAATTACTGCTATAATGGACCAACTAGAAGGCAACTATGGCATTCTGTCGACACAAAAGCATAGCAGCAATGTGGTGGAAAAATGCTTAAAACTTGCAGAAGAGAAATATCGTGCTAAAATTATTAGCGAATTGATGAACTCTCCTCAATTCCTCCAAATACTACAAGATGCTTATGGAAATTATGTCATTCAGTCAGCTCTCAAGTTATGCAGGGTATAATACTCGTATCATTTAATCGGCATATTTTTTTTTGGGCTACTTGTGGATAGATCACCTCCTGTAGTATCGTTGTTTTGAACTTACTTCCCCTTGTAGTTTCAATTTAGCAGGAGACATCGGGGGTGATTATTATTTTTTAACTCTTGTACCCTCAGGTATACTCGCTAATTTTACCCAGGGGTAATATCTGCCAAATTTTCACTTAGGTAAAAGGGTCAGAAAGGCTTCACCTTGGAGGACCATCTGCAAAAATGAAAATACCAGGGTAGAAAGTTCAAAACAATGATACTAAAGGGTGTCTGTGCCATTAACCCTATTATTTTTGCAATACTATCTCATTATCTTTATTTTCTTTTCTTTCCCTTTTTTAAAAAAATTCAGGGAGCTCTTTATGCTACTCTTGTGGAGGCTATCAAGCCTCATGTGTCTGCACTCCGGAATCATCCATACGGGAAGAAAGTCTTATTGAATACCAGTCTGAAGAAATAATGATGTATTAAATCAGTTTCACATTGTTGCAGCAGTAGTTGAAGCTCGTATCATTTGCGCGAGAAAGTTAGTTTTGGAAGATTTGCCGGAGGAAGGTAAAGTACACGTCAGTAAAGAAAGAAGCACAATGTATGTGTTTGTAGAGCAAAAGCTGTTGCAGAAAAATGTATAGTTGTCTGCAGAGTTAGCTGCTGGATATATCATGGTTTTTTTTCCCTCCCCATTTCTGCAAAAAGAATTTCACGATTGCTGCTGTATTTGCTTATAGATCTCAGTGACCCTCAAAAGGATGGTTTGTGCTTTAGAGTTTAAACTCCCCACTTTGAGCTTTTCTCTTGTTACTACTTTTGTACATACGGCCATAATTTCAGGTTTGTACTCAACTCAGCAACAGAATAAAAAAAGCTGCACCCACAAATGATAGCTACTTCACGGTATCCCTTTAGTTATGCCTAATGAATAGATGATAGCTTTCATCCTTGAGCAAAGTAAATTCTTTCAGAAGATATCATTTTCACTCTTTTATTTATGGCAACAAGAACTAATGATATTACAACAAGACGATGTCGTCGCATCAAGGCTTATTAAAGCAGAATCCTGTATTATCTCAGGGAAGACAAATCTTTTTATTTTCAACACAAGTATACATCGTCGTCTCAGGAAGATAATCTTTTTCCTTTTTAATCCTCTCCAAGGAAGATAATCTTTTTTCCTTTTTAATCCTTTCCAAGGCAACTATAAATTGCCATGGGTCTGGAGAGCAATTCCACAGGATAATTCTCTCATTATTCTTAAAAGCTTCGAAGACTGCAAGAACAACTGCAGAAAAGGTTGTGCTTCAAAGACGTTTCCAACAAACATTATTCCCCTCAATGATGTGAGCTTTTTTCTTTTACTTTATTCTCTGAATGGGATATACCTATACAACACAAAGAAAGAAGGTTCTATCACCTTCACTATTGCGAACAATCAACTTCTGTCAAGATATTTGCATCTATTACTTTCACCGCTGCGAACAATCAACTTCCCTCAAGATATTTGCAGCATCCTCTGGAAATACTGGATTAATATAGCATCCACTGCCCATTTCAAATCCCCCGGTAACACCCAACTGAGGAACAATCTGAAGGAACCAGTGAGCGCAAGGTAAGTGATCGGACGGTAATTCAAATGGCGCAGTGTGGATCATGAAGTTGTATGGTGGGTCATTCAACTGACTCGACATCTTAAGAAGCATTAGCTTTAACAAACCACCGAAATCTACAACCTGTCCGCAAACATCCAACAGTTCAAAGTATGAGGCATGCAAGCATATGATATGACAGTGGAAATTATGCATGTATCTATGTGCATGGTAAAAAGTGGGAGCAGCAGTGGCAGCTCATCCGATTAAAAATGCCTACACCAAATTAGACTAGTGATATGACTTCTCATGATAGTCACATCGGAGCATGTGGACCACACCACTCCTGTTTGTAGATAGTTTTGCTAAATGAGGTGGCAACTCATACTCATGCGTGCACGCATGCATGCATACATACATATAGTGTATAATATCATAATGTATCAGAGGTTAGTATGACCTTATGTGCCATGGCTATGGGGCATGCAGCAAAACAAAGCCATCTCGAGCATAATCTTTCCAGTAGTATATTAGCATAACAAAACATGTATTCTCCTTTGCAGAAATTAGTTTGATGTAAGATATGGGTGTTGTTTGTGCGTGATGGTATTTCATGATTGTGTATCAAGTAAGTAAATTCCTAAGATCATAATTGGTGTCAGGACACAGAAAGCTGGAAATGAGAAAGGGTGAGGTAAGAAGATCAAGATAGCTAGCAAGCTAGTATAGACAAGAGGGTGTGTCCATTAGGCGGTATATTAAATTAATCCTTAAGACCTTTTCTTTAACAGACACCAGGCGACAACTGCATTCAGGCTCCATGAAAATCTTAAAAAGGTCAATGTGCAACCGAAGGGAAATTTTAATGAAACTAAGGCTCCAATATCAACTTAGCAGACTTTGTTTTACGTTGAAATTAGAGTAAAAACAAATAGATCAAGTGATCAACAGATTACTATACCCCATCTTAAGAACTTGTGAAATATTTCCCCCTAAATAGGATATCGAACTAGAGAGATTTAGGTTGCAGACTAGGGTTTTAGAAGAAGGGAGAGGGGGAATGGGGAGAAAGCTGAAAGGGAAATGAGAAAGGAAGAAAAAAGAAACAATTGATCTGGATAAGATTCAGTAACTTAATGATCAGGGTTTCACATTTTCAATTGAATTTCACACCCAACATTGCTTCGTAAAACATGTAACACAACAAGTAATGTTTCTCCTCTTTGATACTGAATATTCATAAAATTTCATTCCAAGGACTCTACTACATGTAAATAGGGTTGCTGTTGACACTTTGAACAAAATATTCTTAACTCAAACTATGCCAAATAAACTGAACAAAACCAAATAAATGATAATTAATCAAGAGTCAAACACTACTTACTAACTATAATAATTGTACTAGCAATGAAAAATTACAAAACCAATTTTGCTTTGAGATGAGGTTATGTCTGACTTGCTTCATCTGCAATTCTACATGGTTTGATATTGAACTCAAGAAGTCATTTTGTATCACCACTTGACGCTTGACAAAATGTTCTTAATTTTCCCATATCTACTAGTATACTAATACCCAACTAGTTCTAATAATGTATTAACATCGATGACTGTCTCAGGAGTGAGCAAATAGTAGATAGCTACAATGGATTAACAACAGAAGTAATAGTGTAATCATATAGTGAAGGAAAAAATTACCTTCTCTTCATCTATATCATGGAAATACGATGTGTGATCTCGAGGAACAATCCAAATCTCAAAAGGATATGTAGCTGCAAAAGGAACAATGGAAAAGAAATGTGTTGACTTATTAATCAAAATATCCTTGGATAGAGCCTCGCACAAGCCACACTTCCCAGTTCGATCATAGTACTCCTTCATACTTTTAAGCCGAGAAGAGACTGATGGAGGAACTATTGGAAGACCAATCATCTGGCTGTGTGAATGAGTCAATGATGCTCCCGCAGATGCACCATGATTCTTAAACACCTATTATGCATTAAAAAGGGAAAAAAGGAAAAAGAAAAAGAACTCGGCTTAAATATATGAACCTCATACAAAATAAAACTAAAAGCGTTAACTGACCATGGACAAATCTCAACAAGTAGATTAAAAGGCCACCAAGGTTATTCATTGTAAATAACACAATTTAACCACCTTAAATCCTTAATTATCTTATAAATAACAGAAAGTTTACCCCATGTCATCTCCCTCTTTCTTGCAAATGTAATTTGGTAAAATAAAAAAAAGCTTGATTTCTTTATTTCTATTGCACCTAGAGTACACTAATAAGTGATGCAGTTAACTTGGAAGTCCAAAAAATTCCTTCAATGGGGAGTTGATAGAAGCTTATTTCTTGCATCTCATAATAGAAATGATCCAATTCCAATAGCAACTCATACTAGCACAGTTAGGGGTTGTTTGGTAGATTGCAATTGTAAAATGTAGCATGTAGGAAATTATGCATGCTACGTTTGTTGCAGGAAATAAACCTCAAATTTACTGTTTGGATATCTACATTTTTTGTGGTCAGCATATTTCCAAATCTAACTCTAATGTTTGGTTAGTTGCAAACTTGTTAGATTTTTGTTGTTGTTGTTGTTGTAGGGAATGCATATTCATTGTAGTCAGTGTTTGTTTTTCAGCAAATGTAAAATGATCTGCATTTTTCGAGTTGGAATTCACTAATTTGATGACGTGGAATTAATTTTTTTATAAAATATTTTTCAAGGCAAACTTAACATTTGTTGCAGCCAGTTTGTCTGCAGCGCAACTTTTTTTAACAAAATGTAAATCAAATTACCATAAACAATTACCTTGTTGGAAACCAAATATTACAAATAGAAATTTGTAGCAACATTTACCGCTGTATGTCTATTTCATGTTGAACCAAACAGCCCTTAAAGTTGAGATGTAGAATCCAATTCATCTAACCGGTTATTAGACCAAATAGATCAGTTAAATAACACATAATATGCAGAACCAAATCATATAATATTACTTTCAATAACAAGAAACGAAGCAGGGAAATTAGATGTCTGAAATCTTAATGTATTTAGAAGTATTTCTAATGGTTCCAAAACAGTTCATCAATAAATCTAAGTACATTAACGTTAACTCAGAATATAATTAACCATAATCAACCATCTAACCCGCAGAAATTAGAAGAAGAAAAAAATCAAACTGCACAATTTGCATTACCTGCACGTACTTAACGGATCCAACCCGCTTCAGCTGCAAGATCCGCTCTTTATACGCCCTGACCACCTCCCCCACCTCCGCCTCCGACAAATCCGGCAAATGAACCGAATGCGTCGTGCTCTCAATCACCACATCATGAAACCCGAAACCCGCAACCACGCACCCTTTCGGATCCAGTCTCTCCGGATCCGATATTATCCCCTCGTCTCTTTTCAGCGCCGGATAAAGATTCTCAATGACTCTCACCTTCCAATTGCTAGAACCCTTCGGAAATCGAAAGATCTCTGGAGCGCACTCGCTCTCGTGGCCAATACAAAAGGGGCAAGAACTAGGGTTAGGGTTTTTAGGGTTAGGGTTTGAGTGAGATTTGAAGTCGGAGGGGCGGCGAGATCGGGCCGGAGAGAAGATGACCCATCGGTTGAAGATGGAGTCCCGCCGGAGCTCAGGGGATCGAGAGGAGGAAGACGACATGGCTTGCTTTTTTTGAGATTTTTTTTTTTTTTTTTGGAGGTGGGGGCGGGGATTTTTGCTAATTTTGGCTCGATTTGGAAAAAAAAATTTCCGCGGTCGCGGGGGCAAATGAAACGTGTGAACTGCGTGAAATGGACGCAGCAGGCGGAGTTGAATCGAGGATGGGCTGAATATTAAATTGTTAACCGCTTTTGGACAAGAATGTGATTATGGCTACAGTGAGACTGCAGTGGATAATGGGGAGAATTATGGGGAGATCCTTCTGAGTGACGGGCAATTATTTTAATGTACCGGGTGGGGAAGTTGGGGACGATGGGGTGAGATATGGGCTCTAGATCTTTAACACGTTTCAGACGAGTTTGTGTGGTGAGTACCGAAATTTATTGGTGAGATTGGATCCCACCTGACAATATTTTTACCAAGAGGGTGCAATTTTCTGCGGTAAAAAAAGATATCATGCTCTCTTTGCTTGCATAAATATCGCGGTCCTTTCTTTCCTTTTCTTTTTCTATTATTGCTTGATCCTTGATTTTTTTTTTATTAAGGGGTTGTTTGGTTCGTTTCCTAGATATAGGGAAATGCATTTCTATGTACAAAAACACAAGTTTTGAGTTTTCTAAATTTTTCCAAGAAATAGATTGTTTCGCTTTGGTTCGTACAAAAAAATGGTGAAAAACCAATGTATTTATTTTTCTTGTGTTTGGTTCGCATGGAAAAAAAGAGAAAACTTTTGTTTATATGGTAAAAGCTGACGTGACTGTAGTTTTCGTCGATTTCACGAGGTTGATGAAGGAATTGGGGAAGAGAAAAAAATCTGATGTGGCGGCGATTTTCACCGAGTTTCCTTTCTTCAACTCTAGCGAACCAAAGATGGGAAAAAACCGACGGAAAGCTTATATCCTACATGGCCACGAAAAATCTGATGTGAAAGCGGTGTAAAACTTTTCCACCGAGTTAAAAAAACGAACCAAACAGCCCCTAAGAATATTGATATCTTCCAAGTATAAAAGGAGAGAGTTTTTCCTAGAATTGATAAGAAGTTGTGAATCCTTAATCGAAGAGTGGAGTGTTTAGCTCTCTTCAATTCCTAGTAATTAATAGTCATTATTGGAAGGAAAGCCAATCAATATATGGAATTTAGCAGCATTATTCTCGACTACATAATTCGGAGAAAAAAATTAATATATTAAGATTATGTAACATATTAACCTATTAAGTGCATAATTATCAAGGATAAAATTGGAACCAAGTGTACGGCTCAACGACAACAATAACAGTAATAAGCTTGCCCTAATAATAAACATAATAGTATATATCACCTCTCCCTGATTTTCAAATTAAAAGCTAGTCATCCTCTATTGACCATATCCTATAGGGTGACACTAGGGGTACATCCCCAACCACACCTCCAACCGCATCCCCTCTCTCATTTGCTACAGTGCACCGGGCCCCACATGTGATTTTAAATGTGCCCCGACCACACCTCCAACCACATCCCCTCTCTCATTTACTACAGTGCACCGGGCCCCACATGGGATTTTAAAATTTTAAAATCTCATGTGGGGCCCGATGTACTGTAGCAAATGAGAAAGGGGATGTGGTTGGAGGTGTGGTTGGGGGTGTGCCCCTATCATTTTCCTATCCTATATTGCAAGTATGATTTAATTTTAATAATTTATATATGCCTTCTATTCTTTTCGGTCATCTCGGTGGGTGCAAGATGACCACGTGAGATTGCAGCTACAATTGAAGGGAGAATCCTTTTGGCTTTCCAACTCAAAGGTGCGATGCGGTACGCACCATATACTTGGGTGGTGATGGTTGTGGGTTGTCATGGGTAAATACGAACCTCATGGCTCATGTGTGTTTAGCCTTTTCTAAAATATAGAATAAAAGTCAGTTCATATTTGCTATTGGTTAGTCTTTTCCTAATTGTTGACTATGTAAGATTCATGGGAAATACAATAGGATACTGGCATGATGCGGTCACAAAGGCAATTTGCTTGCGCAAAAAAAATAAAAGTTCAAATAAAAAAAAAAGAACAAAAGATTCTATGTAATAATCCCAATATCTTTGTATTTGGAATTTTTTTAAAGGCAAATATATTAGAAAGCCCCCTAAACTTTGGACCACTAACAAATAACCTCCTATAACTTTCAAAATATCAGAAAACCCTTTTGCGTTAGGGGTTATCAGATAATCTCATTGAAGTTTAAGAATTTATCACGAAATCCCTCTAACAGACTAAATATCTGAAACTCACAATTTTCACATGACTGGGTAAAATTATGTAGAGGCATATTTTTGCCAGTGAAAACTTTGGTTACCACTGTTGAGGTATTTGATAAAATCTTAAATTTTAAATGGGGTTTTCTATAAAACTCCTAGCTTAAGGGGGTTTTTATGATATTTTGAAAGTTACGGGAGGCACTGTTATAAATAGCGGTAAATAGCCCCACAATAGCGATGCTAATAGCGTTATTGGTCCCTTCACGCTACGCTATCGTCCAATAACGGTGACATATTGAGGAATATGCGCTTTTCATTCGTAAAAGCGGCCAATAGCGCGCCCTAATGGTAAATAGCGGACGATTGCGTGCAAAATCCGCTTTTTGACTGCTATTTAAAATCGGTTTGGGGTTTATTTTTTTAAAATTAAATCTGATTTTTAACCATTGCATTCCACTACCTTCCACGATTTTCAGCGTGCTTCCGCCGTCTCTCATACCCTCTGGCACCTAACTCAGCACTTCCTCTCACCTCCTTCACCGTGAGCTCCTCTTAGGACAGTCTTCTCACTGCTTAGCTCATCTTCTTGAAGACGACGACTCTTTTACTTCTCTTCCAGTCGTCTTTAGTATTATGTGACGATTACATGTCTATTTCATGTTTAGGATCTCTTTAAATCATCAAATATGTACTTTTAGATTTTCTAGATTTCTCTTTAATCTTTTTTTTAGTATTTAAACATATCTAAATTATACCGTTATTTGATTTTACGCTTTTTGCCGCTATTTTATTGCAATAGCCCCAAATTGCCTTAGCGATGCCTCACCGCTACGCGACGCTATCCGCTATCGATAACCTTGATGTGAGGTTATCTGATTGATCGTCCAAAGTTAAGGGGCTGGTTTATGATATATAGTCTTTTTTTAAATTATGCATCAAGTATTTATGATTATCAGCTTATCCTTAAAATTATCTCAAAGCCATTAAGAAGTGGTTGCTAAAAATGTAAAATATAGAAAATATTTTAGCAATTAGCATTTGTTGCATAAAATCAATTTCTAATTCATTCTTCAAATATCTAACTTTTACTGTGGAAAATATGTTTTCAATATAAATTTAGTATTTAGCTGATACAATGGTAGAAAAAACTACACGATTTGGTTGATGTAGTAGATTTTTACTTTTTTAAATACTTTTTTTGGAGCGCTCATGTCATGCTGGTTGTCATGTTTACTACGGTCTTTCTACAGAGTATAACTTCATTTACCTTTTCAGATTACAATGTTACAAACCAAAAATTTAAAACTAATTCTGAGTATAGCATTTAGTCCTACAATTTTTTTTCCATACAAGCAAATAGATCCTTAAATTTTACTAGATGTACTGAAGATTTTGATCTAGGATCCTTCTTAGGTTCTTTTTTTTTTTTTTGTAATGAAGTTAGAGTCAGTTTTGGATAGGAAATCAATTTGAAATCTATCCAAATTTGATTGATTTGTTTCCTTGAGTTTATCAAAGTATATTTTGATACTTTCTATGTGTTTAGTAAATTATATTTACCCGGAGTGAGTTATGATTTCTATTTAAGAGGAAGAATTATAAACCCTAGAGTTAATATTATTTTTTTATTGATAAATTCGTCATTAATATTACTTTGTGATTCGACATTATTTTCTTCACGTGTTCAAAGATTTTTTTTATGGATACAAGACTTCTTTGCTGGATTTCGATGTTTTACTTATATGTGTTGTCAATTGGTCTCATAACCACGTATCCCTAAACTTTGATGGCAGACAAAGCTCCTATTACCATATCCAAGCTCTAAGGATTTGAACGAGAGACTAAAGCCTCCATCAACTGACTTGCATTAGTAGGCGCTTGGACCTCAAACAAAATTGAGATTGTATTGGTCATGATGGTCACCAAAGAGAAGATCCGACTCCATAGGATGAATCCAGCAACGATGATCACAAATATTCGTGTTAGTAAAGGCTGTCGAGGACAAAAGAACTATAATGCTGAAGGATGCAAGATGAAGATTGATCTATTTGTTGGAAAACATGATACGCAACAAGCAGAATATGCATATCATGACTACTATTCAAAATTAATTAAAAATTAGAAGAATACTAAAATGCTTTCCGGATTTCTTCAATAATCTGTCCCAAAATCAATCTGAAATAGCTTCTTCAAGAAAAAAACCTCCAATTGAAATCCATCCATTACCGAAGAGGAGAAATAATGAGAGATAGGTTCTTAATTTTCTATTTGTTTTCTGTTATTCTGTATTGTTCCTTCCATAAGGCCACATATGCACCCTACATATAGGATTAGACTTGCCTTATATATTTTAATTTCAAACAATTCTTAAGTATTCAAAACTCTTTCCATAACAATTAAAGATAGAATATCTTTTCCATAACAATTATAGATTGAATACTCTTTCCATAACAATTAAGCGTTGAAATAGAATTGTATTGCATGCAAACCTCTTCTAATGACATTATTAAGACCAATTGGGTCTCATATCGAGAACCAATTATTAATCAAATTAATAATTTTAATTTAGTCAAATCCATATCCGATCAACTATCCATAAAAACTCTTTCATGATATAGGATTAATTATTTATAAATAATATATATTATATTCAGTCTCCTCTAGTATCATTTATTTTAGGCAACTCTTGTGACCAGGGCAATTCACCTATTTGCTCATGCCTAAATTGTAATTACCATTGTTGATGTATGGTATCAAATTGTCAAATGGAAGGATTAATTAAATTGACGAAGGTCCTCTAACCCTCCGAATGCCTAGTTCTTGAGTAAGTTGTTCTACCCTGCACAACTAACAAATCGTAAGAGGGAGGGGTTGGGTTCCCCGATTGTTCCTCCGATGATCAAGTCAATGATTTGCTTGAGTGGAGAAGTAAAATGAACTGTAGTAGTTCTAAAGCACAGAGAGTAGTAGTAAAAAACTTATCCTTGTTATTAAAAAAATATCTCTATTTATAGTAGTGGTAGGAGAGTAGAATGGTAACTTAGGCCGAGTATGGGATGACGATCACGTCAACCTCAGCTTTATAGGTATCAGCCGACGAGTGGAGAAGATGTTACTTCGATATTTAATGCGAAGTGATAGAGGGGTATGCGGTGCTGACGTGGTTTGATGTATCATAAATACTATTGGCGGCAATGGAAAGGTGGCACCCATAATGCATTTAATGATTTTTATTGTGAGGTGATTGGTCACCAGTGCACGTGAGGTGACTCAAGGTTGAGACATTTCGTCGCCTTTCTACTCATCGGATGGTCGAGAAGTACCGCCTTTTGAGTCGCTCTCGCAGGGTGTCGGCCGATTAGTCAGTCGAATGGAGTGATTAAGCAGTTGGCTTAACTAGTGGATGACACATAACACTTTTCGAATCGTCGACATGTAACGCCTTTCGGGTTGTCGACACGTGACGCCTTTTGAGTCATCCTCGTAAGATGTCGGCGCGTCGAGTCGACTGAGTGGGGCCTCTAATTATCTTGAGATGTTGACTTGATTATGCATAATGTAGGATACTTGTCAGCCATTGATTAGAGATTATTTTCCATCACTAAAATGGCTATAACACCCATAAATAAAAATAAAAATTATTTTGAGACATCAAAATATTTTATTTTTATATAAGAAAATAAAATTTTAAAATATATTTTCCAAAACCACCCATCGGTGGAAATTTTATAATTTCATAGGAATACATAATAAATTAACTTAAGGGGGGTTATTGGTTGGGACAAATTGGGGCCAAAGGGGAAAAGTGTTCTAATGGAACAATTTTACCCCTTTGGGATATTTTGGGTGGGGTAAAATGGGATAAAGTGGGATAATGAGATAATTTCAGCATTTGATTTGACAAGTCATGTGGGATAATTGATGATGTGGCACCTTATTAAAATATAATTTTATCTATTAATTACTTCTAAATTAACTTATCCAATTAGTTTAGTATATTATTTAGTATATTATTATAATATAAATATTATTTTACTTTATATTAAAATATAATATATTGTACTATACTTACAAATTACTATTATTAATTATTATATTGTATTGTATTATATTATATTAGCATGCTATACTATATATAATAATTAATATAATATAATATTAATATATTTAATATAATATTTTAATAATATAATATTTAATATAATACATTATTTTATTTATACAAAAATATAATATGTTATACAATATAGATTTGAACTCGCAAACCTCACTAGGGCTATCGCCTAGTGGCCGTGTGCATGATGCTCCACATGAACTTGAAGCGGGATCCTCCAAAGCTTGTCGGATCGCCTCCAAGTCTCCTTGATGTGCTTCTATAAATATCCATAAGGTGTAAGCACTATCAAAATGAACAAACTTGTTAGACATAGATGAATTAAAAGCATTTTGCAAATATTCTAACAAAATATTGTTCATTGTAAACATACGATGATCATTCTTATTCCATTTGGATTTCTCCAAAGTGGGCATAATATAAGCATCATCTATAATTTCCCATAAATCAAAGTGTTTAGATTGAACAAAAAGTTTAAATCTAACACACCATTGGGCATATGGGAAATTATCTAATCTAGGAGCAATATTAATGGCATAACCTAAACCATGCATATCCATAATATAAAAAGGCAAGCAAGATACAAATAAAGCTCAAAATTAGATTAGCACAAAAACTAACTTGGATCTTTAACTCAAGGCGATTAGACCTTAAATCAAAGAGCACCAAGCTCTGATACCAATTGTTAGACCCTAGAGGGGGGGTGATTAGGGTCTTATGCTAATCTAATCCGATTAAATGCCAATTAAAACTAATTAATAAGTTATCCTAGCAAGTATAAAATACAACAAGATATGTGAGCTAGGATAAACAATATGAACAGGGGATATATCCTAGCAATGAGATATTACAAATGTATGAGCAAGGATATATGAACTAACACAAGGGTAAAATAAACAATCTACACAAGTGATAGGGTAATATGATGAGCAATACACAAAGGCGATATAAGATATGAAAACAAGAATAAGAACGCCAATGCAATCACAAACAAAACGATATGTTTACGAGGTTCGGTCCCCACGACCTACGTCCCCGCTCCTCACCTCGAGGAGATCTCCACTATCACAACCGGGTTTTCTACGCTCACCCGAGAGATCTCCACTATCACAACCGGGTTTTCTACGTTCACCCGAACAACGTTTACACCTCACAATACAATCACTATGCAATCACACCTCACACACTAAGTGTTGGTCCTAGCCCGTGTCCTCCTCCTCAAGTGCTCGGTTACAACCTCTCCCTAGGCACGTCAACCGACGCCACTCCTCTTGGATTCGACCCCGTCTCTCACCACGCACTTCTCTCGGTGTACAAGTGTATTACAAGTGAATCCTCACAATTAAGCACAATATAAATCAATTGATTGTTCTCTAAACAAGATGAGAACTCAATTAAGCTCACTCTCAATGTCACAAACCCACAATCCTAAATTATACTATGAATGTAAATACAATAAGCTCAATAGGTTGTGTGTGAACAAAGAGATAAAACAATATAAACTCAATATGAAATCTAGCTTATGAAATTAAGAACAAACTTATAAAATGCTAGAATTGAGTTTAAGGAAACTTCTCTATAGATGACAAGAGAGAGGGAGAAGAATGAATGCTCAAACACTAAGGATGATCTCCACTTGCTCTTGTGAAATTTGCTCCACAAATCAAACTCTTGTAAATGCTTAAAAGCTTTTTAAACAAACACTAAACCCTTAAACAAAACTTGTAAACCTCTTAAAAAACTTTTCTCTTGTTGTTCTTGTTGGATGGGAGAGGTAAATGCAATGGGGTATTTATAATAACCCAAGACATCAGCCAAAACCCCAAGGAAATGACCAAAAACCCAAAAACAAACAAAACAGAAAACTAGCCGTTACTGTGCAACGGCTCTCTGATAAGTCGACTTTGAGTCGACTTATGACATATACACTTTTTGGCAGATGCTGAAAATTATGCGTATCTGGATTTGTAAAATCAGTTATAAATAGTAAATCAACTCTAAACATTATGAAATTTTGAGGGATGTTTCTAAACATGTAAATAAACATTTTACAAAAAGAATTTCTGAAATATAACTTCTCATTTATGAGAAATAAATATTTGAATACAGATATTTCATATTCTAAAAACTGCTGAAACACCTGATTTTCTAAAATCAATTTGACACAGTAAATTAACTCCAAAAATTATAAAATTTTTAGGGAAGCTTCTAAACGTGTATATGAACATGTTAGAGAAGGAATTTATTAAATATCACTTCCCATTTGAGAGAAATAATTTATTTTGTAAACTGGTCAAAAATACATAACTGTGCAACACTTCATAAGTAGACTTATAAAAAGTTATAAGTCGACTTATATAAGTCGACTTGCCTTGCTTTATAAGTCGACTTAGCAGAGGAGAAAATGCACTTTCTAGAGGAGTTCATAAGTCGACTTGTCAGGGTTTATAAGTCGACTTATAAACATGCACAGGCACTGTTCATGCTGGAAAACTGATTTTTAAAGTGCCTTTAAAAATAACAAATAAATTCCAAAAATTATGAAACTTTGGAAAATGTTTATAAACATGATAATAAACATGTTACAAAAAGAATTTTTGGAATTGCATTCCCCAATAGTGAAAACCCATCATTTTTCAAATATGTCCAAAAACATGAAAACGAAACATACATGTTTTGACATTTGATTTAAACAAACTTTTGAAACTCTACAAAATGATTTTATAAACTTTATAAACTATGTATAAACTGATATTAAAGTCTGTAAACTAATAAAATAATATTTTCACAAAAACACCTATATTTTGATAAAATCAACAAATACGTGTGTGAATAATATGAGCTTAAAGTATCAACACACAAGTATAAAAACCTAAACTAAATATACCCAAGCTTGTGATCTTCAACGAAGCTCTATCTTGGTACACTTGCGGATGAAGCTAAAACTTAGATCTTGAACTTGAATGCAATACTTCACTCCACTATTCCGCCAACCTCCTCTTGATATGATCGTGTAGGCTCAGTCCATCCAACCTCCAACTACGTTGTTTGTCTACAAAACATAGGAATGCACAAACACTAGACAAACAACATTAGTGGTAAATTGTTTGTTAAACATCATCAAAACAAGAAGGCCAACAAATATATGTTATTAAAATATTATATATATGTTATTAAAATATTAATAAATGTTATTAAAAGATTAATATATGTTATTATATAATATTATTAATATATGTTATTAAATTATTATATGATATTATAATAAATATGTTATACTATAATTACTAATTAATATTATATAATAATATATTACATAATATTATAAATATATGTTATTAAAATATTATATAATATTACAATAAATATGTTATACTATAATTACTATTATATAATATTATTAATATATGTTATTAAATTATGTTATTAAAATATTAATATATGTTATATTTTATGTATCATATCATATATTTATAATATAATTAGCATGTATTAGTTTAGTAATACAAAAATATTTTAAAATTATTCCAATTGTCTTCAAAGTGGAACAACATTGTTCTAATATGGAGGATGGGGTAAATTTGGGGTAATTATGAGGAAGGGGTGGATGGGATCTTTATATAGTTGGTGTAATTTAGGGGAAAGTGGAGTATTTGTCCCCCAATTACCCCAACAAACCAATAACACCACAAAGTTGACTCCAATTCCAATTACCACAATGAATAACACCAAAAAGTGATGTTCCAAAAATTATCTCATTATCCCCCAAATTACACCAATGAATAACCCCCCTTAGTATAATGAGCTTATTGGATCCTATCTAGATATTCATCATTTTCCTAAATAAAATCTAGTAACCAAATGTTTCAGGTTGTGTAGCGCTTGCTAAACAAACTTAACCATCACATCAAAGCGCACTAAATTATTAAATTAAAAATAACAATATCATCAAGTTAAAAGGACCATGTAACAATCTAAATTCTTCATCTCCTAGGTGACTTGTCACAAAGAATTCAAATATGGTCTAGTGCTTAACACATATGTGCTTATGACATACACTTGGGGAATTTCCATTCCCCGTCGTTAAGACCCACCACCACACCCCGCTCATTGTCGTGCATAATAACATGATATAACTAAGTTATCATTTACTAGTTATAGGTTAAACATATGTTTAAGAAATATCTAAATTAGATCACATCTCTAAGCAAATGACACATCACAATGCATGATCTAATGAAAACAATTTCTAAGGATACTATAACAATTATAGAAATGATATCCAAATCATATGTGCAACAATAAAATCTTTATTAATATTCAAAGTTATTACATAAAATATATTTGATATTCAATGGCATATTATTACTATTCCAACACTACCAATCTTCAACAAGAAACTCCATATTAAGGATTTCTTTGATTGGTGAAATATGGAAAGAATTTGTGATGCACAATGATCCCAAAATATTGGAAGGTTAAGTCAGTGATCTACCGACTTAAGGGTAAAACATCTGTATGGTGGACCAAGTATTGATGAGTCGGGCTCGTCAACTGAAATAACCGGTTCAAACATGGGAGAATATGAAGAGATATTCTAGAGCCTGTTTCCAGCAAACTCATTACAGATATTTGTTTTTGCAATAGTTTTTACCTTAGCAAATATGGTTAATATATTTTTATAGTTGGTTGTTCTCTATTTTTCTAGTCTTGGTTGAAATTTCTTGTTGTTTTGTGTTTATGTTTGTAATATAAACAAAAATATCCATCTATTCCATTTATACAGAGAAAGAGAGTTGAACAAGTATTGCTTTAAGTTAACTGGACCTATTGCTTCATTTGTGATTTTATCGATTCTAATTACATATTGGTGTTCCCTTGGCACTAGTATTGAGGTTATTAAAATATGAGTATAGTCCAACATCTAATAAGATATGAAGAAGTGATGAGCTTAAGATAAGAGTTGAGAAAAATACCTAGCATTTATAGCATTTGAATTATTCATATTATCTGTTTAAGCCAATTAACTCTAGATTGGCCTCCTCAACAAATAGTATCAAAACTTAGCTTATAGTCCATGAAAAAGTAAAGTCTAATGTTAAGCCCGAAGGCTACAATTGAAGTGATCAAGTCAAACTAATCCACAGACGTCCATAGGAGTGATATGGTCTAGTTAGCCTACATGTGAAATGGTGGTCACGAGGGAAGTAGTGAAAGATCCTACAAATGTTTGATAGGTTTTTTTGTCAAATGCATGGTTGATTATATAGCACATGTTCACATATGAAAATGCCATTATTATACTAAGTGCAATAAATAGGGGCAACAAACAACCAATGAATCCAGATTCACTCCAGCGAATCCAGTTTCACCTCACATAACTGAATCTGGATTCACTGCAGTGAATCTGGATTCACTACAGTGAATCTGAATTCACTCATATATAGGGTGAGGATTTCCAGTTGAAAAAACGAAGACACGTATGAGTGAATCCAGATTCAGTTATGTGAGGTGTTTGTTTTTTGAAGAATAATGACATTATTACAGTGAATCCAGATTCAGTTATGTAAGGTGTTTGTTTTTTGAAGAATAATGGTATTTATTGCACTCTTTAATGACAGACAAATCTATTACACTCTTTAATAATGGCATTTATTGCCATAACTGAATCTGGATTCACTGCAGTATAAGCTCTAATCTCAACCATTGGATGAGTGCAAAATAAAATCGAAAGAGACATAGAAAAAGAATTAACGATTCCTCGATTAATTGTATAAAATTTAGGATTGGAATCGTTCCCATAGGTTAATTAAAAACGTATGAGTTGCTATATCATTTATACCTCATGTCCTTACCTTTATCAAATCTCCTGTAATGGCTATCTATGCTAATTGAAACACAATTAGAGTTCAACAGTGTGGGGAATTACTTTTGAACCGAAGCCTCTTGCAGTGCAAGAAGGAATGCGAAACTGAAGATGATGCGACAGGCCAAGATGAGAAGATCTAAGTGTTAGAATGTTGTTCGTGCAGAACATTGTTCATACAATATCTCTTGTTTGATTAATAACAAACTCTCATTAGCCACTTGTATATTTGTGAGATGATATATTTCAGGTATAAAAAGGTACGAACAAGTTACAGTTCAAAATGATGCAAAAATCAACACAAACGTTGATTTTAGCCTTTGAACCATCGATGGTCAAGAGACCCCATTGATAGTCAAGCCAAGTCATTGATGGATTACAGGAAAGATGCATTTTTACAGATTTCCATATTTTCATATTTAATCTCAGTTGTTCATTGATTGATTTAATCTCCTATTGAAACCGTGATTAGAGTATATATTTCCTATTCTATCAAGGCCTGTATAAGAGGAATTAATTGAAGATCATATTAGAGAAGAGATAACAAAAGAGAAAACAAGAGAGATAACAAGAAGAGGAAAAGGTAATTACATAAGAAGTAGAGTATCTTTATGATCTAGGATCTTGTGTGTGGGGTGGGGGGGGGGGGGGGGGTATCATCCCTGAGCCTCGTTCAACTTCTTCTCGGTGTGCTTTTCATGGAAGTTTGATTGATTCAGCGAGAAAGAGTGCTCTATTCTTACACCGCTTCTTCACGAATCTTCATCTTCATCAATTTGAAGAGTGGTTTAATAAAGGGTTGTAAGATTGTTCTTTTTGTGCTTTAATTATTTTCGTTAGTTGTATTTCAAACTTGTGAGTTTGACGGTGTACTCAAGCCGGGATAATTGAGGGTTGGCGTACTCAAACCAGGTTAATTGAGAGTTTGGCTAGCTAGAGCTAGGTTTCTTCTAGTCATTACAAAGAGTTGTTGGAAACAGGGGTGTAGACCCAAACTTGGTCGGCGACGAGCTTCAGGCGACCTTGAAGAGACTCAGGCGAGGTCGAACAACTGAAGACTCAGGCGAGGTCCTGACGACTTCAGGAGAGGTCCAATTGATGATTGCTGGTGAGCTCTGTATGTGTAAATTTTGATCTCCCGAAAACAGGGAGCTTCGTTTGTATTAATAAGAAGGCTTATTACAAACTAATAAATCAAATGTTTACAACAGAAGCGGAGGGAAGGCCCTCCTTGTTTAACGTGGGTTCTTAGGTGGCGATAGGACGCCTCGCTCGGTGCTCGTGCCGAGTCTGCTTCCCTTGGACGATCCGATCGAAGTTGCTAGAGAGCTTTAGTACGCAGTAGAAGCTCAAGTCGATGGAGTTCGGGTCTGCTAGTTCACCGGCGATCGGGGCTCAGAACTAGGAAGTGGCGCTGCAATGCAAAGGTGATGCAGAGAGCTTGTCGTCGACTCCGTTGGGAGTCGAGAGCCAGTGGTTTAGTTAACTGATTGAATTAATCAATCAACTATGTGTGAACCTGTTTCCTGTAGCCGTGCGAGGTTCTTAAATAGAGGAGAGATGGCGTGGCCGCTCCTTGAATCATGGGATGTGACCATACACTGTTGAGAGACATCTTGTCGCTCCTCTGTACTACGAACCGTCACTCGATGGGTTGTGCTTCACGTCCTGTCGCCTAGGAGTGGGAAGGTCCACCCTCGTATGTGAGACAGCGGCTGTCCATTACTCGAGTGGATTGGGCCAGCTCACTGTGCGCTGGCAGTTCCGGCTCTTGACTCAGACAGCCGAGATGAGCTGCATTTATGAATGTTCAGGTCGACTCGACACCTGCCCAATCATTCGTACTGTGAGTGGCCACTTGACGGTCTTTGGGTATTGTGCCCTCTCCCTTGATTTGTGGGATTTGACCACTGATGTAACTATTCCCATACTCCAAGTGGGCAGTTGACAGTGAGCTGGCGAGTCTGCAGCTTGGGTCTGCAGGCGAGCTTAGGACTATAGGCAGACTTGGGTCTGCAGGTGAGCTTGCAGGCGAGCTGAGTCTGCAGGCGAGTTTGGGACTGCAGGCAGACTTGGGTCTGCATGCGAGCTTGCAGGCGAACTGGGTCTGCAGGCGAGCTCAGGTGCGCAGGCAGACTTGGGTCTGTAGGCGAGCTAGCAGGCGAACCGGGTCTGCAGGCGAGCTCAGGTGCGCAGGCAGACTTGGGTCTTGATCGTGCAGGCGAAATTCGAGCTGCAGGCGAGCTCCTGAGCATGGATCGAAGAATAGGCCGTAACTTTCAAACCGTAAGTCGGAATTGGACGAATTATATATGAAAATGGTCTATCTCGACGAGATGGGGCTATCCGAACTAAGCCAAAGGCTTTGGTTCGCTTCCTCCGTTTCGCCAAATTCCTTACGGTTTGGGAGATATCTGTGTTTACCCCTTTTTTCTGCTATTTCGGGCGAGGTTTTAGCAGTTTTGTTCTGAACTTCTCTGATAAGGATTAAAGGCAGTTTTTATTGCCTACAAGCTCGAGCAGAGCAGCCTGCTGGCAAGCTTGAGGAAGTCAGGCAAGGTCGACGACTAGATCTTCAGGTGAGCACGGATGAGCGCAAGCGGGGTTGATAGAGAACAGGCAAACTCGAGCTTGAGCGACGTCAGGCGAGCTCGAGCAGGCGTGGAGCTTGCCTGTGTGTGGAGAGAGGACCTCACCTGCTGCGGACAAGGAGGTGAAGGCGGAGCTTGCCTGCGCATTGTGGAAGACAGCTAGATCCATCTATTTGGCTAGGGTTTTCTTATAAAAACCCTTTGCACGAGTTGAGCGCTGAGAAGAATCTTAGAGAGACGATTCTTTGAGAGCTTGGTGGCGGCGATTCTTAAGAGCGTCTTCTTCTCCCTGAATTTTTTAGCACGATATTTCTCAAGTGAAAAATCTTGGTCATTTATTGAGATCTCCTGTAGCGGTTTTAATTGAGGAGAGAGGAGTTTTTCCTGTTGGAAAAACTCATGCCCTTGTAAGAAGATCATATAGTTTTTTCTGTTGATTTTTTTTAGAGATCTCAAGTTTTAGATTTTCTCTTTGCAAGCTTGTAATCTTCTTTGATAGAAAGGAAATTATTTGTGTGGCTCCCGAGGATGTAAGCAAATTGCCGAACCTTATTAAAACTCGGTGTTCTCTTTTCTTGCAATTTTTAGTTTGCGGTGATTTCTTTTTTCCATTGCTTAACACAAGATCTGATAGGACAAATTCCGCAGAGGGTTCATATTCGATAGGTGGTCGAGTAGCTTGTATTCCCCAATAAGAGTTATGTTAAATAACTAGTTTCGAGTAAATTCTAGGGTACAGTCTTTGAAGCCTACCAAATCGGGTTGTGATTTGGATGAACTCTAGTCATAGTAAAAAAGACCCTTCGCGAGAAGGTAGAGTGGATGAGGATTTTGATTCGAACCGCTATAAAAATCTCGTGTGTCCCTGTGTTAGTTTGTTTTTAAAATTGTACCAATCCTACTTAACCCCCTATAGGTTTACATCCCAAATCTAACATCAAGCTCAGCAGAATGCTACTATTTTCCCAGCTTGCGCTGGGTTTAAGATTTCCTCAATTCGACTCGACCTGAATGGGATTGAGCACTGAATTGAACTGTCAAAGGTTGGGCAGTTTGGTCGATGAATTAGGTATGAGCCGATTTATGTTTACCCTATATCTAGATCTTCTTTAATTATATGGTAATTAGAGAGCCTCCAATTCCTCCAAACATTGACATGCATTCCATAGGATAAAACCATTATGGTCTTGAAAATAATTATTTTTGGGAAAAAAACTATTCTTTAAAAGTCACCCTCAGAATAGCTGAATCCGGCATAGCCCAATCTCGTCCATTAAGGGTCTGTTTGGTACATTTCCAGGAAAAAAAGAAAATAAAAAACTTTGATGAAAACCATTTCTTGACATTTCAGAGGGTTCCCCCATTTGACTTATTTGATTTGTTTCAGATTGAAATCATAGGTTGGAAAACATAATGTCCCATTTATTGGGTTTGTTTGAACATCATAAAATCAAGAAAAGAAATGAGTTTTTTTTTCATTTCTTCAACTTCCAACGTTTGGTATGCAATTGGATGAAAATGAGAAATCCTTTCTAATAACACCACGTTGACCTTACCGCCCAAAAAGCAACAAATATTTGACAACTTTTAACAGCTCCCAAATCCTCCAACGGTAATGTTTGGGCAACAGCCAGAAAAATTCCCCCTGCCACAGTAACTATGCTTGCACATATAAGCATTGTGAGATGAGTTAGCATTTGCAACTCAATTCACACTCAAAATCCCTCTACATTTTTCAAAAGTTTGAGCAAAGCTTTCATCCAAAGGGGCTTTTTTGGAGCAGAGCTGACCTATGTCTGCATCCCAAGTGTCTCATAATCAAGCAACTGAGGTAAGTTGCTTTTGTAAAATACCGACACCATTAAAGCTCTGCAAAAATGGAACGAATAAGGTAAGATACTTTTGGGGCTGTGCCAAATACCCAAATAGGCAATGCAAATTTTTTTGGGCCGAAGATGAGCATGATATCGAAAAGGGAAAAACCAAAAAAGATGAAGTTTCTCTTCAGGTAGTTTCAGAAATAAAAGATATGCAAACAAAGCATTTGAGAAGAGAATTGAAGCTCACAAATTGACAAATCAACTACTTGAAGAAATGTATTGTTGTTTTAGGGATATTCAGTATTTTCTTTGTTGTCGTAAACATTGTATTCTGTAATTTGAAAATATAATGCATAAATCTCAACAACTGATGAAACAACATGTGACATTTCTGAGATCATTTACGGAAGTGACGAAATTGAACAAACGATGATTTGCAAATGTGTTAGATATTTGTCAACAACATCATATATTCTACACCAGTCAGTCAATCTATACAATGCTGGCTGTATATCTCAATAAATAGTGAGACTACCTCGCCATGTCAATTGGTAGGATACTTACCAGTAAAACATATTATGAAGGTGATAGTCATCATTGCACGTAACAAATATAGATCTATTCATATGTATATATATATATTTGTATGAAAAACTCTTAACAAGCTGGGTATTGCTTATAAAACCCCAACTGGAAATAAACTAAAATAGGCATATATGCATCAGAAGGTATACAGATCTATGGAAATAAGGAGCAGTAATTAATAGTATTGAAATAGGATGCTAAGAGGCATTTAGGCAATATTCTCAGTTCTTTAAAATGTTGAGGAAAACAACAATTAGTAACATATATGACATGCAAATGAACCAGCCAGGAAGTGTACTAAAACCTCTTGAAGTGTATTGAACCGGGCCTATGAAGCTCAATGTAATGAAATAGGGGGTTAAGATGCAAGAAAACAACCCAATTCTTGAACATTACGTCAGAAAACAGAAGTTGCTGATATATGTGAAAACTGTAAGAAAAGAAGACTTCTGTATATGAATTTAGACATGAAAACTGTAAGTAAACCTATAAATTCCCAGTTCTTCAGCATCATATCAGTAAAACAGAATTTAAAAACCATTTGTGAGAATGATTATCAAAGTACAAGATAAATGTGCTCAGTTTGTTGTCTATATCATCATATATCCAACACCAGTAAACGATTGAGTCGCAATGTTGGTTGCATATCTGAACTATTACTTACCTCGATAAGTAAATTGTGGGACTACCTCGCCAAAATATTGCATGTAAAATTACTGGTGTTGGATATCAGAAGAAGACAATCATCACTGCACGAAGTATATGTAGACATTCTTAAATAACAAAAGCTGCAGGTTGTGCATGTGTATACAAACTGTCATTAAACATTGCTCAGGTTGGTCATCAAGAATTAGTAATGCAAGAACAATGTGTTTTTAACAACTGTAGGCTGCAATATAATACATTGGTCATGCTAATATGAAATTGTCTCGCCTTGATAGTGTTAAGTTACATGTGATTGCATATATCATTTGCATGCACTCATCATAGCACCGCTCTAGGAAGACAAAAAAGAGACAACTTGTCATACCAGTGAATACTCTTAATGAATGTGACACTTAAATCATGTGGCGATAATCCAATGTTCACCTGCATTTATCAAAAAATAGTGTGACATAAATTAAGCTGCTTGCCTCCGGCAAAATCATCACATTTTAAATACATACTGAAACATCATGTACTCAGAACGTAGCAATGGAGCATCATATTCAAAAATATACAACCGTGCCCACCAACAGTCAACTTACATGACATAATAAACTAAAGTGCTTGCCTCCAACAAATGTAATCAGCTTACTCACTACACTATGACATTGTTAGGGTCAATGTGCAAAATCAAAATAACCCAAACACCTCCAAGATAGTCCTTTAGATAACAAGATAATGTTTCAGCTTGACTTAAATTAGTTGAGATAATGCAACCATAAATTAACTTATTGAAATGCCTACCTTCATCCTCAATCTAGCTACCTCCACCTTGTAATTTCTTGAAATTGTCTAAGACCTT
>NC_033800.1:136743655-136765652 GCF_001876935.1 Asparagus officinalis | reverse complement strand
GACTTTGGTCTTATTCTCAAATATGCTATCATAAAAAGCTCAAGTACTTTTATTGGGTAATTATCTTTGTGCCCAAAGATAGCTTTAGACAATTTATCTGTCCAGTGCATATTAACGTCTTTGATAGATGAAGAAAAGTGTTTTACTTTATCTACCATTTGTTGCATGATCTCATGCTCAAACTGTGCCTTCACCACCTTCCCTTTTTGAGAAACTATTTTTTTAGCCTTGTCATGGAATCTTGCCTTGCCGTTGTTGTTTTGGGATTGATTATCTTCATTTACGTTGACCGTGTGAGGGGACTTTTGAGTCATAAGAATGCAATCATCGTCATCATTGTCGTCGTCATCCGCAAGGTTAATAGGCTCATGACCACTAAATTTCTCCATTTAAGCCTTTGCAAAGTTCCCTCTTGCATGATCATCCCCACAAATGATAGATAGATTCTCATAATGAATCAAAGGCTTGTTGATATAATTTTTAAGCTTGCTTTTATTTTTATCCTACAAACATTAAGTTATAACTTGGATAAAGTATAGGTGACTATTTTTAATTATTGTTGTTAGACCCTAGAGGGGGGTGATTAGGGTCTTATGCTAATCTAATCTGATTTTATGCTAATTAAAACTAATTAATAAGTTATCCTAGCAGGTATGAAATACAACAAGATATGTGAGCTAGGATAAGCAATATGAACAAAGAGATATATCCTATATAATAAAAATATATGCAAGAATATATAAACTAACACAAGGGTGAAATAAACAGGATAAGAGTGATAGTGTGCAAATAAACAATGCAAACACACAAAATGATCATGGAGTTCGGACCTTCCGTCCTACGTCTGCGCTCCCCACTCCCGGGGAGAAATCCACTATCACAACCGGGTTTTTTACGTTTACCCGAACAACGTTTACACTACACAATACGGTTTTTTAGTTTACCGAAAACTCTACAACTCACACACTCTTGCAATCCCACTCTACACCCTCTCAAGTGTTGAACTAGACGTGAACTCTACAACTCACACACTCTTGCAATCCCACTCTACACCCTCTCAAGTGTTGAACTAGACGTGTCTCTCTCAAGTGCTCGATTACAACCTCTCCCTAGGTTCGTCAACCGACGCCACATCCTCTTGGGACGATCCCCGACTCTCGCCACACACTTCTCTCAGTGTACAAGTGTATTACAAAGTGATTCTCACAATAAGGTACAATTACAATAATTGTTTATTCTCAAATATGGATGAGAACACAATGAAAGCTCACACTCAATTGTTACAACCCCACAACCTAAATTATACTATGAATGTAAATACAATAAGCTAAATGTGGATGTGTGTAAACAATGAGTAAAATCAAATCTAAACTCAATATAAAACTATCTTTAATAAAATGATAATCAAATAAATAGATGTAAAGCTAGAAATAGAGTTTCGAAAACTTCTCAATAGATCAAGAGGTGGAGGGAGAATAGTTGGATGCCCAAACACCAATAGATGATCTCCTCAAGCTCTTGTGAAATTGATTTTATAAACTCAAACTTCCAAATGCTTAAAAGCTTCTTAAACCAAACTTAAACCCTTGTTTAAAACTCTTTAAACTTGTTTTAAAAACACTCTCTTGTTATAGAAGAGGTGAAGGCAATGGGGTATTTATACCCACTCAAAACTTCAGCAAAAACCTAAAACAAAATGACCAAAAAGCCCACAGAATCTAAAAATAGATTCTGTACAAAATAGCCGTTGGAGTATACGACGGTCGACCGTGAAAATCTCGTGGTCGACCGCGAGCCACTTTCGAAGCTGAGAATTTTCCAAAGACTTTGGCGGTCGACCGTGGGAAAATTCGAGCTGATGGTCGACCGTGACGGTCGACCACGAAAGTTTCTGTGCGGTCGACCGTGACGGTCGACCACAATCTGATACATGAACAGAACAGTTTGAAAGTTGATTTTTTGATTTTAAAACCCTGTTTAAAAATATCAAATAAATTCTAAAAAATATAAAACTTTGAGAAATGATTGTAGACATGATAATAAACATGCTACAAAGACTGGTTTCCAAAAAGGACTTCCCAAATAAAAAATATCATTATTTTATAAAATAGTCCAAAACATAAAAATGTAAACATGTGAATTTTGACATTTTGGCTAAACCATATTTTGAAACTTTACAAAATGATTTTATAGACTTGAAGAAAGATGTAAATTATTGTTATGAAGTCTATAAACAATGAATATAGTATTTTCACAAATACAATAGAATATGAAACATATGGGTATGTATATGAATATATTTTGTTTCATATCTATGAAATTAAACCAAACCAACTTATCCACATAAAAACAAACATTTATGAATATAGTACTCTTGTGGATGAAGCTTGAACTTGGATCTTCAACTTGAATTGCATTACTTCGTTCCACAATTCCGCCAACCTCCATTGGATATGATCGTGAATGCGCAATTCCATCCATCCTCCAATATATTGTTTGTCTATAATAAATAACAAAATACAAACACTAGACAAACAATATTAGATATAAATTGTTTGTTAAATCATCATCAAAACAAGAAGGTCAACAATTGTCACGCCCCGCTTCCCAAAATATCGGGGAATCAGAACGTGAACAAGCCCGCAGCGTATTAGATTGAGGAGAAATATACACTAAACCTTTTCTTACCAATCTAATACGCTAAGCGTCAAGCAAAATTAATATCAATCATAGGTTCCCGATCACAAATAGCAAGAATATAATAAGTAACTCAGAATAAGAAATAGACATATCATCAAAAGTAGATCATCCGAGACACAAAATACGGGTCAAACATGCCCTTATTACAAACGGTCCCATTAAAAATATAAAAATACATAGTCCATAATAAAAGGAAGGTACTGCTAAATAACTAAATCCAACGTTAGACTAAAGAAAAGTAATATAAAAGTGGTCTAATGTTCATCAACTACTACAGAAAGAAAAAGACTAGGCTTCGGTATGTTCTTCTGCTCCATCTGGAAGACACTTCGGCTGGGCATACACCGGCTCTGCTGCATCATCAAACTGAATATGTTCGTCCCCTAAATCCGATGCACACCAGAGAAAACATGTATACGTCAGCGTGCATGACACACGGCAAGATCCTACATGGAAGAAAGAAACGGTCGAATGTCCAATGCAATAACAGTAATAATAAAAATAGAAGTATGCAACTGTAATTCTAACAACTAGATGCAAATCATCACTAGATAATAATAGTCAGGAAAAAATCCAACTCATCCAAGAATAGGGTCACGCTACTAACCATCCTATAATAACTCACTGGTCCACATCTCAAATAGGTCAAAGTTCATATTCTCGGATAATTGACTATTCATAATCCTCTATGTGCATCCAATGCCGCTACACGATATCGGTCAAAGGACTACACGCAATCTGATTTCGGCCTGGTTCGAACTCAAGCAGAACTCAGGTGACTACACGATTTTCACTGATCAAAGTGACTACATGATTTTCACTTTGGCCCAACAAACCAACCCCGGTGACTACACGATTTTCACCGGTGTGGGTTTGGAAGATACATCAACAAACATATCCGATCACATGAACCAAGCCTTTCCCATCCCAATATCTCTTGTTTCTCTAAGTCAACAAACACGACTAATAATAGATCTTGGGTTCACCACCTAAATTCAGTCAACGCACCCATATATGTTACTAAGTTTGTTCATGATGCACAAGGTCCCTAAGTCATGAATTACTAAGGATTCTCAATCATAACAAGGAAATAATAAATACAGCTAATATTATGTAAATAAAACATGATACGTCACGTAATCAGAATAAGAAACATGAAATCGGTGGATGATTTGCACATAAAATGTCGCGGTCAACAACCATCAATCACACGATCATAAACTAAATTAATTCAAAAATAAATAATCTTTTACAAAATGAATTCTTTTCAATTTATCTCTCACCATAATTATTCTAAAAATAATCTTTTAAAATAATAAATTCATGAATTCAAAAGTAATATTTTTACAAGATAAATTTCCATTAATTCAAAATAGTCTATTTTCCCAAAATAAATTCTTTTAAAAATATTTATCATTCTAAAATAATTTCTTCCACAAAATAAATTCTAAAAAATATTATAATTATTCTAAAATACTATTTATCATATAGTTACGATTCATTTAATACTATTCATCAAACTCACACAGATAATTATTAACAGCTCTAAAAGAAATAAAATAACGGAACGACTATCTTGCACATAATAATTTTTGATAATCTAAAATTTTAAAATAAATAACAAACGAGGTTGAGGATCTTGCCTAGGGTTCGTGGGTGCGAACGGAGCAATGAGGGACAGCGGTGATGTAGAGCTTGTCGGTGGCTATCGTCGAGGTTGGGTGGATCTGATCTGAGCGTGGGTAGAGGCGCGACGTCCTACGGTGAATGGGGGCGGCCACGGTTCGGATCTGGAATGCGATGGTGATGGAACTCGGGCGGTCGGACAATGTACTGTGGCGGGAAGGACGAAGGGAGTGCGTGTGGGTGAGGGCGGTCGAGATGTGGGAGGAGAAAGCAGGGTCTGCGCAAGCAAGTAGGCCGGCTGGTAGGGGTGCAAGAGGCTGGGGCAGCGGTGATTGCAAGTGGAGGAGGAGGAGGTGCAGGCGGGGGTGATGAATGGGAGTGAGGCGAGTGGAGGTGAGGGCTGCGAGGCCGCTGGGTGCTCGCCGGCAACGAGGGAAAGAGAACGAGAGAAGAAGAGAGAGGAGATAAGAGAGATGGTGTTTGTTGGAGGCGAGAGAGAGGCAACGTACGGGACGGTCGTGGTTGGGTGGCGGGGCTAGGCACTCGCGTGTGGAAGAAGGAACGAGGAGGAGAGTGGTTTTGCGCTGGGGGCGGAGATGGCGAGCGAGGAGATCGTGTGGGGCGGGTGTGTTTCCGTGCTACATGAGAGATAAAGTATATAGGATATATATATAGGCATGTAATTAGGGTTAGGGTTTAGATATTTAAATGAAAAAAATTAATACAAAATATAATTACTTATATTTTAAATCAAATAATTATGGAAAAATTATCTACAAAATAAAATGTACCAATTATGCTAATACAACAAATAATACGCAATAGTAGTAATAATACAACAAATTGTACAAATAATACGTAATATTAATAATAATACACTATATTATATGAAATAATACGTAATAGTAATACTAATACAACGTATTATTTAAAATGATACATAATAGTATCGATAACACAACAGATTAATTCCAGAAATTTTTACTGCACTAAGTTAATTTATAAATATTAAAATTATTTAAATAAATATAAAATTTGGACTTTTAAATCATAAAAATTCTAGAAAATCAATAAAAAAATACAAATACTCTTTTAAAAATAAAAATAATAATTAAATATTTTAAAATACCAGAAAAATTATTTGACTAGTATCAAAATTTACGGTCATTGCGATTGTACCAACATGAAAATGAATAGATGAACAATAAACATTTACCTCATTCCATGTATCAAAACTATCAGGATCCATGACGATAGTTTGTGTTTGTTCATCCCAACCTGCACCACTAATATTATGAGCAACCTTCATATCTTGAAACTAGGAACAAATAGTTTTCGTATGGTTAACAACATTTTTAGTAACAAAGGTTATTCCAAATTGCTTGTTCACTTTAACGACTGTCATTGCAAATGCATGCTGCTTAAAGTTTTTGCCTGGTTTAAAACCAGACTTTGCCAAATTTGTAAGAAAGGGTATGAGCACGTCATCATGAGCAAAGGTCCACCATCTAGTTGGTGCCACATTTGTCGTGTCAGGCTCAATGAGAATTTTTCTTTCTTTATGGGCAAGAGCTTTATATTTTCTTTGAGGGGTTGCTGAAGTTGCTACTACTTCATCATTAACCACTCTTTTTTATTATTACCTGAATCAGAAGTAGTATTTGTAACACTAGTTGGAGATATAACTTGTCTGGAGGAATTTGGGCCTTGAAAATGTTGAGGAAAAGATGGTGGACTACTGAGCAAGTGCATGTAAGATGAAATGAGATGATGCATAGAGAACTAGTTACCATCATAATGCGGCACATTTGAGAAAACGGATGGTGGTTTCACAAATGGTGAGGATGACTGGAATGACATGAAACTACGGTTGAACCCATTGCTTGCCGGGAATGTTAGAGAATGTGGTGGGGCTAACAAAGTTAGGGAATGAGTAGTAGTCTTCCCTTTGTTCAAATCTAACCCATCAGTGGTTGATTTATCACACATTCTTATACTTTCAACAAATATAATTCTCAACAAAACAGTGTGAGTCAAAAATACGACAAAGTGGAAATTGTAAATGATTGCAATAGATGAGATTAAAACATCAACTAACAAATTTCACACAAACTTAAAACGAAGTAGATGTGATATCACGACAATAACTTACTATCACCATAATTAATCTAAGTCACACAACAACATCAAGTCTTGAGGTACACGAACAACAACATAAAGTACTACTGAATGTAAACAAACAACGTAGATAAAATACCATAGCAAATCATAAGGCAGTCTCAATGGTGACAACATATCGGTATTTATTACAATAATCAATCCATTCCAAAGCGATTTGATCTCTGCGAGACTTCCACTCATCCTTTGAGGCATTTTGTTCTCTTTATGTTTGGGACTACGTGAAATCAATAACGTCGTTACCTTCATCGATTCTCTCTTCATCATCATCCTTTTCAATGTTGATGGTCTCATTGAGCAAATCATCGTTTGGATCGACTATTGCAATGTAGTTGTGGACAACCGTGAATGCCAAAACAATGTCAACTTGTGCGGGGAAGGGGTAGTGGGGTTTTGTAGTGAGAATCTTGAAACGATTCTTCAAAATACCAAAGGTAGCTTCAATCTTTGACCTCAGAGATGAATGTCTAAGATTGAATAACTCCCTCCTATTTTGAGGTGTTCTCCCCGTAAATTCCTTTAGATGGTAACGAACGCCACGATAAGGGGATATAAAACCTGACATAGTTGTGTACCCCGCATCACACAAGTAATATTTACCTACATATTATACACATAATTTTTATGAGATATGACCGTGTAATTATTAGTGAGGAATATTAAGCAATTGGGTAATTAGTTTGAGGAGTTAACGAGAATTTTACCAGTGTAGACTCGTAAGCCATATGGTTGTGGTCTAGACATGGCATCTTGAAGGATTCTATAGTCATTTGCTGACCCCTCCCACACAGCTAAAACATAGGTGAACAGTTTGTTTGGTGTACAAGTGGCAATAATATTTTGTGTGACACATTTGCGCCATCTTAACCCCGCAACAAGACTAGCGGGTAGCATAACATCCACATGTGTCCCATCTATCATACCTATGCAATCCTATAGAGTACACCAACTTACTATGTTAATGTAAGATATGATTTGATTAGACAATTATTTGCGTAATTTCATAGTGTGGATGATATACCTTGAAAAATGGATAAAATGATGGATTGTTAAGGATCTCTTGGGGCACTTCATTCAGTACTTGTTTCACATATCAGCCTTGTATGCAAGAAATAGCTTGTAATACTCTGTTGAAGTATCTACTAACTGTCTCCCCTGATCTTATAAATTATATTCTCAAAATACGATTTTTGGATTTATGGTCCAATATATTCAATGTTATTGCAAGCTCTCCTCTACTGTTATATGCCTTGAGTCCTTTAAGAGATTTCCCCCTCATAATATTTGCTAGTTTCATAAATGCATTTGATCGCATTCTAACAAAGTTTTCACAGCTATCACTATTATCGTGATATATACGATTCATCAATTCTGCCCTAATTTTTTGCTATTTTAGTTTTTCTTCACTTGGTTCAGACCGTATTGATCTACGGTGGTACTTCATTCTCCTAAAAAATATCAAAACTATAACCATGACTAAAAATACAGCCGCAACACACATTCTTATAACAACCTCTTCATCATCAAAATCACCATCCACCTACAATTTTTACTTATATGTTAAAAATAAAAAAATATGATGCCTTTTTATGGCATGCTCGGCTCATTAAAGAATAAAGAGAACCATACTTGCACGAAAAAATACTATCACAATAGAAGTACATGACATCAACTCACTATTAAACCCATACATGAAATATGCCATGTAGGGTTGTCGACTCAATACCCGTAAAGCTTACAAAATAAGCATCATAGTTTTTAGAAATGTCATTGTACCTATCTACAAAATAAGCATCTAATCTGACATACATTTTAAATTTTTTATATTTCAAAAAATCATAAAAAAGATACGCACGTGAAAATTTTTCATATGAAGCTGATAGTCATCATTACACGGAACAAATATAGATATATTCATATGAATATATATATTTGCATGAAAAAATTATAAAAAGCAGGGAAATGCTTATAAAACCCCAATTGCAAATAAACACAAAAAAACATATATGCATCAGAACTTATACAGATCTATGTAAATCAGGAGTACTAATGACTAATAGTGAAATAGGATGCTAAGAGGCATTTAGGCAAAATTCCCAGCTCTTTAAAATGTCGAGGAAAACATCAATTACTAACACATGTGACAACTACAAGTGAATCAGCCAATGAAGTGTACTGCAACCTCTTATAGCGTGCTGCAACGGGCCTATGAAACTCAATATAATGAAATATGGGGTTAAGATGCAAGAGAAAAACCCAGTGAATTATTTTTTCTATCTTTCAAAAAATCAGTAAAAAGATACATATGTGAATCATAGGGTTTTATCAAGGGGATGTGAATTACAACTAAAATTACATAGGAGATACTAAAAAAGTGTTAGGGGAGTAGTAATGCATCGTGAAAGATTTTAAATTTAATATTTAATTTAAACGGAAATTACATATAATAATAAGTTTGAAGAAATGGGAAAAAGACCCACACAAGTTGGGTTTTAGTAAATAAAGAAAAAATGTGATCAAATGTTCGGAAAAAATAAAAAAGTAAAAAAATTCAAAGGATTTGGAAAGTGAAGAAATTGGAGAAAAAAAGTTAAAATTAATTTCTCTTTCATTCATCTTCACTTTCTAACAGGAGGATGACACCAAAACTAGAACTATAGGCATGCAGCAGTAACTATGAATGCATCAACCCCAAAATCTCATATAATAAAATGTTGGTCAAGAATTACTAAAAATTTGATGCATGTTAAAAATTTAACAATAAAATGCTCTCAAAGCAAGGGAAAGGTTAAATGAATAGAGATCGAACCTCTTGCGGTTGAAGGTGAGGGAATCCCCGTTAACAGTAGAGATTTAGATCTGCAATATCAGATCTGACGAAGCGGCAACAACAACAAGAAGAAATCACTATAAAGACGCTGCCTATTTGCAAGATCTGTCAGAGTTCACTAAAAAACTGCCCGAATCGTCGTCGCCCAAGCCATTCATTTGATTTCCCATCATCTAGAGTAATAAATTGATGAAGAAAAATTGGCGAATGGAATTTTTTATCGCATAGCAATGGAGCGAGCAACAGGCAGAAGGGCGAAAATGACGAGGAATGCAGTGATGAAAACCCTAAGCGTTTCCCCCATTTTCATTCCCGCCGCCTCGAAAACTTGGCAGAGCAATTAATTTATTCAGTGACGGGACATTTCCAGCCCATTTTAGCCCCCCACACTCTGAAATAGGTTTCCTTAAAAATCTGACGTGACACCCCATTTCATCCCCCCATTTGTTTAAATCACCCAACAAACCAAACACCCGAATTGAAAATGGGTCGAAACCAAAATCCTACGTGACACTGTTGTCAGTTTTCAAATCCTCCATTTCTCTCTTTTTTTTAGCAAACGAACGGCCCCTAAAATGAGAATATATGACAATGTTTGTAGGAATTGGTCAAGCAAGGGAAATGTAAAAATCTAGTAAATCCATTTATATCAAACAATAAAAGAAAATAAAAACTAGTAAAAAAGTAAAAATCAAAATAAAAATCAGAGGATAAGAATTCTACAGCCACAACTTAATCTTAGTTTATATAATTCACATGAATGCGTGCATGAAATGAAATTATGTAAAAAATACAGCAGAGATTTTTGGACAGCGGTGAGAGAAATTCAGAGAGAGAAACAAAACACAAACTCGCACCCACCTCTCTCTCTCTCTCTCTCTCACCTCTCTCCACATTTTTGCCTCCATCTCCTCCATCTTCTCTCCCCTTCTCGATTCCCAAAAAAAATCATCCCACCAAAAGATAGAAGGGGAAAAAAAAAGAGCGAGATAACCAAACCCTAACCCTACCACCGAATCTCGAGCTCCCCCCTCGTAATGCAAGCAGTCGCCGCCTCCCCCTCGCAAGAATCGATCGCGATCGGAACTCGGAGATGATCGCCCGATCGTAAGCAGCTCGATCCTTCTTTTTTCAGTCTCCGATCGTCCTCGATCGTTTAGATTTGTTCATTTTCTTGCTATTTGTGCGAGTTTTTCGACGATCGGTTTCGACTGGTGATTAGACTGTGTTTTGATCGGAGTAAGGGCGATCGGGTTGTTTGATGTTGCTTCCCGATGATGGATTAGTGCAAAGATTGTACCTTTTTGTTGATTATCTGTGGTTTTAATTGGAGAATATTGTTTGGATTAGGATTTTTGTTGAATTTTTAGTGCCGATTGCTTTATTACAGAACAAAAAGGGATTTTTACCCGTAATCAGTTCATCAGATGATAGAGATACTTGTTCTTTTTTGCTACATTCGATTCCTTTGTAAAGCCTGTCAAAAAAGCAGACCTTTTTTGATGGTTAATATTCCGAAGATCCCCGGTCTCCTTGATTTCTTTATCCCCAATTTGTTCACTGACTAGATTCTTGCTACGGCTTGTCCACTATAACATTTATAGATATCATTATTTTGCATCTATTTTTTTTATGATTGTTTTGATAAATCAAGTTGCTAGTCCTTGGTTGCAAGCAATTTTGTTTCTTTTTCTTGAATTTTGATGCATGCTGATTTGTTTATCGTCTTTCCAAATTGAGGAGGTTGGAAGGAATTGCAGGTAATTTAAATCAAGAGTGACTTGCATGGGGATAGGATGCCAGAGTTGCGAAGTGGAGCTCGGCAAGCTCGTTTGAGATCCAAGAAACTTGAGGAGACACCAACCCAACAACAACAACCACCACCATTAGAACAAGCTGAGAACTGTGTTCCTCCAGCTGCTAACAATAGAACGGGAAGGCGAGGACGAGGAAGGGGATCAAAGGCTGCAGCAGTAGCAAAAGGACCTGCTGCTAATCAAACTAGGCCTGGTAGGGGAAGAGGAAGAGGGGCTATTAAACTAATTGATTTAGACCTTGATCAGCCTTGTGAAGTTTTGCCTGGAGCCGCTGCTGCTGCTGGGGGAGCTGTTGCTGGTGGTGCACAGGACTTGTTGAACCAAGCGGGAGAGGGTGCTGCTGGGAAGGAAGTGGCCATGGATGGTGGTAGTGCAGATAAGTTGTTGGGTGAAGATGATGCCAATGCAGCTCCTGTTCCAGAGAGAGTATGGCATTGTGACATGCTTGTTTTCTTCCTTATTCGGCTTGATTTTTGTGCTCATCTGCTTTGTTCATGTTCCGTGTCTCTGTTACTTCAGCGTAGATGCATTTGGTGCCTCTTAATTATGTTTTTGGAACATAGTTGTTAGTTTCCAGTGAATATAAATAGGATATTTTACCCTAGTGAAGTATGTTACTATTTTCTTGTACGTAGCAATGTGGTAGCACGCCACAACTATAAATGCAACGATGGATATGCATGCATAAAAGCTAAGTAACCTGGCACATGGTCATGGGCATTTGGCTAGGGTAAACCTCATAATGTTATTATTGCTCTTTTTACCAGTTTTTCTTCCTATGACGCCTTCTATTTAAACTTCGAGCATTCTGTAAATGATTGATTCCTTATTCCAATTCTTACCTGATAATATTCATGTTATCAAATGTTTTCTCTCCTTTTCAGGTCCAAGTTGGTAACTCCCCTGTATATAAAGTAGAGAAGAAGTTGGGCAAAGGTGGTTTTGGTCAGGTATATGTTGGAAGAAGGGTAAATGGTGGGACAGAACGCACAGGTCAAGATGCGTATGAGGTTGAACATCAAAATCTCACAACTCATCTCTCAAGCCTTGAGGAGAAAAAAAAAGCTTCTGTTGATATGTATATACTATCTTCATTGTTTTAGGTGGCACTGAAATTCGAGCATCGCAGCAGCAAAGGATGCAACTACGGTCCACCATATGAGTGGCAAGTTTATAAGTAAGAAGACATCCTATATCTTTTTTTTCCGTAGATTAAGCTATGCTATATCTGAGATAATGATTCTGTGTCCTCCAGCACTCTCAACGGTTGCTATGGAATACCATGGGTTCATTTCAAGGGACGTCAAGGAGATTACTACATTCTGGTGAGTTCTAGGATCTTCAGGAAACTTCAGGAGGCCTGAAAATTTGGATTCTTTACTAAACGAAACTCAAAATTTCAGGTAATGGATATGCTTGGACCTAGTCTTTGGGATGTTTGGAACTCTGTAGGGCAGGCGTAAGTAGCAGTTGTCTTTGTTTCCTTTTCTGTTGTCAGAGAATGTGTTCCTTGTGATAATTAATGTTTTACCATGTGAAACAGGATGTCACCGAACATGGTGGCTTGCATCGCTGTGGAAGCTATATCGATCCTTGAGAAGCTTCATTTGAAGGGGTATCCTTACTGTTGCTTTCCTGATTCTCTTATACGTATTTAATATAACTCCAGACAGTCCACAAATAAACTTTCTATTAAAGATTCATCTTCTTTTTCTGGTCAGGTTTGTACATGGAGATGTCAAGCCAGAGAACTTTTTACTAGGCCTCCCTGGGACTGCTGATGAGAAAAAACTTTTCCTTATTGATCTTGGTTTGGGTATGTACTTTGTAGTCACTATTTTCGGATATTATCTTCGCATGCTGCAGAGGCTGCAACCATTTTTTCTGCTTAATGATATGTTCTCTTAGATAAGTCCTTTCACTTTCTGTTCCTAAAAAAATTGGACTTTATTCGGAATTAATTGTATCAATGCCTATATGGTGCAGCATCTAGATGGAAGGAATCATCATCAGGTCAACATGTTGATTATGATCAAAGGCCGGATATTTTCAGGTTTGAATTTTTTATGCCATTTCTTCTGTGTATGTTGTACACAAGTTCTGATATCTTTCTTTGCAGGGGTACAATAAGATATGCAAGCGTACATGCCCATTTAGGCCGCACAGGGAGTAGGAGGGATGATCTCGAGTCACTGGCCTACACACTTATTTTCCTCATCAGAGGAAGGTTACCCTGGCAAGGTTATCAGGTAGTATTGTTGTTCGTGTTAGGAGACTTGTAACTTATTTTCTTTTGCGTTTGCATATCCGATCACTCTCACCTTCATTTTTGTTGTCTAATAATGCAGGGAGACAACAAGAGTTTTCTTGTTTGTAAGAAGAAGATGGCTACTTCTCCAGAGTTACTGTGTTGCTTTTGCCCGTCTCCATTTAAAAATTTCCTTGAAATTGTCACAAACATGAAGTTTGATGAAGAGCCAAATTACTCCAAGCTCATTTCTCTCTTTGATAGTTTGATTGAACCATGCACTCCGTTGAGACCTATAAGAATTGATGGAGCTTTGAAGGTTTGTTTCTGAGGGGTTTAACCTGTAGTGTTCCTTGATAATTTAGGCATTTTTATCCTGGTTCTGTTTTATCCGCCAGTTTTCATTTAAGAACAACATAACAACAGTACCTTGCTCTATCTATGGCTATTAACATTCGCTAGTATGTATCTAGGTTGGACAGAAGCGTGGAAGATTGCTTGTGAATCTTGAAGAAGATGAGCAACCTAGAAAGAAAGTTCGATTGGGAAGCCCTGCAACCCAGTGGATTTCAGTTTACAATGCAAGGCGTCCAATGAAGCAGAGGTAACAACTGATGGACGTTGCCTGTGGTTTTCATGCCATACAAAAACTTTTGTTCTCTATGGCGTAATGGATATCTGTCTTCCTTCAGCAATCATTTAGAAACACATTGAGATTATGCCTCTTTATTTGGCCTATATGGAGAGCTTCCTTAGTGTGGCATCAATAGGCATACTGACATATTACTAATGTTCAGTTATAACCTTTAAGGTACCAAATATCTTCTTGGCTAAAGGCGAGAAAAAAAAAGTTGGTCATTACCCATACTAAACTTTACCGGATTTCTTGAAGCCCTTTTTTTATGTATCCAAGGAATATGGGGTTAAAGGAGAATAACATATTCCAAAATAATTTGGGTGGTTTGAAGGTATAATAGTCCTCGTGCACTAAAATCATTTACCAAAATTGGCATTAACTATATTGGGTTAGCTTGGTTAGATGTGTGAATTACTTAATTTAATATATTTTAAATCCCATCCATATGCATCACAAACAAATTGTGGTCTCTGCATCATGTGAACTTCAGTTGTGGTGCCTTTTTCATGTTATTTACCTGTTATCTTTCGAGTTTAATAGTCATATTCTGATCGACCATAAACATTAAATATCATCATGTAATGCTTTTAATGCTTAGAATATTTAAAATTTTTACCACTTGCTTAACTTACGTATTATGTTTTGATTGATTAAAATCAGGTGTAATGTACGATATTCTTTAAATTAAAATATTTGAGCATTCTCTTACCGGTCCTAGATATCTTAAATATCTAATTAGTTGAGTTGATAGCTTGGTCAAATAATCAGACAGACCAGATAAATGACTTTGCAAAGTTTAAAGACAACCAGTAATATTTAAGCATGCTTGCTGTTTAAACGTCTTGAAAATGGCAGAACCGGAGCATTCTGATAGAAATGAATATTTGTTAGTAACAGAAATTACCTGGTCTTGTTGTAAATGGTTGCTTGCTTTCCTTGCATGGCCAAACTATGGTGTTCTTTCTTTTCTTTTCTTTTTTTTGATGTTTGACCGCTAAATAGATTTTTCTCTAAAATTTTTAAACTTAATAAAACCCAAATCTATTCTTGGACATATTTTACTACATCAGAGAAAATCCAAATATATGGTTGACACATTTTGTTATATCTTGATTTATTAAACCCAAATTTATTCTTGGGCACGCCTTTGGTTAACCTAACTTTTGTGATTAATAGAGAAAATCTTCTTGCAAGCACCAACACCTTGAGGTATTAGTTTCTCGTTTATGCTTTGTCTTAACTAAACAATTTCTGTAATTTTAATAGATACCATTATAATGTGGCGGACTCAAGGCTTCATCAACATGTAGAGAAGGGTAACGAAGATGGCTTGTACATCAGTTGTGTGGCTTCTTCAGCAAACCTTTGGGCTCTTATTATGGATGCAGGAACAGGCTTTTCTGCCCAGGTTTATGAACTCTCACCTGTCTTTCTGCACAAGGTATGCATCCTAACCATGTCTAGATGTTTCCTTTAGTTTTTTAAGTTTTTCTTGGCTGCTGGTGAATATTTTTATTTTATATTATTTTCATTTGGATTGTCATAGGACTGGATTATGGAGCAGTGGGAGAAGAACTATTATATTAGTGCTATAGCAGGAGCAACCAATGGAAGTTCATTGGTTGTGATGTCCAAAGGTCTGTACAGAATGTTGATACTGACTTTTCACCCCTTACTTTCTATTATGTATTTGATCTCCAGTGATATGTGATGATTCAAATTACATATATGCTGTTGTTGATATTTTATTCTCTTGAATTTTTGAATTTTTTAGTGCAAATCTTGCCAATCACAATGAGTTGTTGAGATGATTAAAAAGATTAGACCACTGAAAGATGATGACAAGCTGAAAATGTTTTATTTGATAAAAACACTTTTGTAAAAGGATTTGGCTATAAAATGTAGAAAGTAAGCGAGCTCATCTTTTTTGAATAAGTTATTGTTTGCCCTTTTCTGAATACTGTTGGCTATTTATTCCTTTTAGACACATTCTTCCATATCTTTTCCAGAAGAAAATGTTCACCAAATAATGAAATTTGCATTCTACACATTTTTCCTGTTTATTTCAATATGAAGAAGTATTCTATAGACATTGAAGGATCAATTGATGGAGTTGGACAACCACACTAATTGAAACAAAACATTAATATGTTTCCAGCTATATTACTGGATAATATCATAAATAAATGTAGGGGATTGTGGTGTCGTCCTATGAAGTTTCACCCCTTGACATGTTCAAAATAACTTTCTTCTGACTGGTTGAGTTTATTGCTTAGTATGGTTAGTGCTTGTAATATTAGGAGAAAGAAGATAGAAATGTCAAATATCCTTTTTTAATTTTTGTTAAAATTTTTCATGAAGCTTTGAGATGAATAGGGCTCTAGTTTAAAGATAATATAACATCAAAGATCAAATTTTGATCATATCTTTCGCGGAGACAAAAGTCCCTTTTGGATAGAAAATGTAAGACACCTAATTTATTTTTGATATAAATTCATATGAAATTCACAGTTTGTGATATTTTTCTAATCAGGGGTTCATTCTCATATCCAATATCCTCTAAACTCGTAGTGCCACTTGATATACCTATTCTACAGTTTGCAATTTTTCTAATTGGCGTCTATATCTCCAATCCTGTAAATTAATAGTGCCATTTGCATTTACCAATTCTACTTTCTTGATATCCTTAAAGCAACTGTGGTTAGCATGCTGTCAACTCTGTTTTGCATTAGAATTTTTTGACATATTGTGTTGGTTGCTGAAGATGTCTAATTCCGCTTGATTGGTCATTTGTTTCACGATGAAAGTTGTCAAATGGCAATAGGATCTCCAATTTTCCAGTTCTTCTGACAAAGACATCAAGGAGTTTCAAATCCTGTCATGTATATAACAAATGACATTTACATTTCAATGTTTCAATGAAGCACAACCTATTTCATTGAGGGAAACAATTGGCTATGCTATATTGCTCGTTAGTTTTATGTTAAACATAGGGTGGAAGGCGAGCTATGGTAATTTGAGATATTGTGTGTCCCCATATAATTAAATGTGTTGAATTGGACATTTGTCCTAATTTTCCTAACTGTTCATTTTCTAAATATTTGGCAAAAGCTCCTATCTCTAATTTTCTGTTGACTTACCCTTGAGTTCATATCAGACAATTTACTTGTAGCAGTCATATTTTCCCGTGATGATATTTTTTCCCTTTGTTTTTGCAGGAACACCATATACTCAGCAGTCCTATAAAGTTAGTGAATCATTTCCTTTCAAATGGATCAATAAAAAGTGGAAGGAAGGCTTTCACGTCACTTCTATGACTACTGCTGGAAGCCGCTGGGGGGTGGTTATGTCCAGGAATGCTGGCTATTCTGATCAGGTAACTTTATGACAATTTGTTAAATTGGACAGCTTGTGACAAAATTTAAGCAGTTAAGTTTGTGAATGTTTTATGTCTTATGCAACTCATAAATTCGTTCTTATGATTCCTTGATCCTTTAGTTCTTTTGTGTATATTCTGCAGATAAATTGTTCTTTTTGGGAAACAAATGCCACCAGATTTTAGGAAAAAAAAATAATACTTAAGCATTTTTTAATTGTTATCTGAAGCATCCCATTTGTTCAAAATTTCAAATGCTATATAGTTCCAGTGTATGAAATTGCTTGTTATCATGGCTTTGTTTTACATTGTAATATATTATTAATGAGGACCAACTATTAAAGACAAAAGTATATATTGGCCAAACTGTTTCTGTGTAATATTACGAAGCTGGTAACTAAAATTTCATGATCCAGAAATATATTTCTCTCTCCATGTGTTCTCCACCTACAATTTTCAAAATAAGATATATCACGGTGAAAGTTAGTTCTGATTCGCAGTTGCTTCTGATGTAAATCTAATTAATCATTAGGGATCAATCTATGAACAAGATTTTCTGTAATTTGTAACTGAAACATCTATATTATTACCATCAAAATTGTCTTATTGTTTGTTTTTCTGGGTTGGTTCAAAATATTTTAAACTCATCCTGCAAGTTCCTCATAAATTTGACCTGCTTATGAATATCTAAATAATATTAAGCCACATAAATGTTTTTTTAATTGCATGCACTATTTTCTGCCAGATATCTAAACACCTATATGGCTGACCCGCTATAATTTGAGCAGGTTGTAGAATTAGATTTCCTTTACCCAAGTGAAGGAATTCATCGGCGATGGGAAAGTGGTTACAGGATAACTGCTACTGCAGCAACTCCGGACCAAGCTGCTTTTATACTAAGCATACCAAAAAGAAAACTGTCAGATGAGACCCAGGAGACTCTCCGGACATCTGCTTTTCCTAGTAACCATGTAAAGGTATGTCTTATTTATTTGATGGTTTTTTTCAACTGCAAAGTAAGTTTTTGTTGCTTTGGAAACTTTAGTACCCAATTATCTTGTCTGTGGTAGAAGCAAACCCTTGCAAAGTTATACCTGTCAGAGTAATTAAGAAAACTTCCATTAACTTTTGCTTTTGGGATTTTGCATTCATGTAGATATCTTAATTACCGAATTTCCTCGTACTACTTTTATTTGCAACTATTGGTGGAAACGACTAAAGATCTCTGGGCATTATGTATTTATGATCATGCTTGCTTCTGTTTTTCCAGTAGAAAAAAGACCATTTGCTCATAGTGATTGCTTAGTATTAACTATTATTTGCAACCATACCAGATCTGTCTTTGCACCGATTTTGTTTTCCATAGAGTTGAATATAAGATTAAAGTGGAGAAATATAAATAGAACTTTTGCAGCTTAATCAATTGACAACTTCTCCCGACGTCTTTCACTACAAATAATATAGGGTTAATTGGACATAGACCCCTGTAGGATTGCATTCTGCCACTTATTAACCCTTAAGTTTGATACAGACAGATGCATCCCTGAGTGAAAATGTTACGACTCTTTTTCCCTTAGGGGATGCCTGTTTTTTTTTAAAACAGGAAATAGAGATATCAAGTTATACATAGAAATCTGTACAATATGTTTCCTTTGATGACCAGCTTCAAAAGGGAACCCTTTCTCTCAATTGAATGGGCTCTCATGGATCACACATCCTACTTCCGGGTTCCTTCGGTGCTTTTGCCTTTGGCACACCTATTGAGTACAGTACCCGAACCCGTTCTTTCGATATCCAGTTCCACCAGCGGCAAAGACAGTGGGATAGGTACCCCCAGCAGTTGCTTCAGCTGCTTACTTTGAACCAATTTGAATTGCACTACCAGTATAGGTATGTACTAAGGCAGATCAAATTGGATTTAACTGGATCGGCCAGCTTATGAGTAAGCATCTGTAGTTTCAGTTGATGAGCCTGAGGCGAAGAACAAGTCATCCAAGGCCTTACTGATCCATAACTATAAGATTTTGAGCTGTTGGTAATGACTCTGTCGCTAGTGATAGTGCAGCTTTCACCCCTGCAAAGAGGTAAACAGGAGGACCGGGGGGATTGAACATGAGAGCACCAAGATCTTATACCAATGTAAACACTACAATTGATTTTGCTTGCAACCATTCAACATACTTGCAAAAAATCAACCACGTTAGAGTGTCTGATTGGCAAATTCACTTCAAATTTGATAAATGTATTGCTTGTGAAATATCTCTTCATGCACGACCCATGGATCTATGACTATCGATTGATGATCTGAAAATGATATTTATGAGATACCCTAAGCCAAATCAAGCACAACACCAGACTTATAATACGACATAAAAGGATTTTGTTACTAAAGTGCATCGGCTTCCTCTAACCTTCCTCAAACATGATGAAATTCTCCCTTCGTCTTCCTTCTTTGTGATGACTTTTTACTGCTTTAATTTTCACTGCATATGTTTCCAAATCTCTTAAAAGATGTGATGCTTATTGTAAAATCTTTGTTTTTCATATCAAGATGAATCAATATTTTGTTTCTGCCGTTTCTGCTCTCTCCCTTTTTCCCCTTAATGTAAGAACTCACCATCATGGTTGTCTGAATTTAGACATATATTATAATTTGGTCGTAAATCATAATACCCAATTGACAAAAAATAAATCTCTTTTGCAGGAAAAATGGGCAAAGAATCTCTATATTGCATCGATTTGCTATGGTCGGACTGTCTGTTGATCACAGGCTCGATGCATCTGATTTTGGAGCTGAAGACACCACCAGTTTTGAAATATGCAAGTGCTCATGCTTGGATTTGCAGTGGTGTCACGAGGGCAGAGGCTTATTTCGCTCAGGCTTGTGAACAGCATTGGGGGGTGAGGGGGTTGATTAACTGCTCTTTATATGAATCTGATAGGCAGGAAAAATATGCTTTCTCTTCATTGTTGTAAAAATACTGCAGAAGTTTGGGTTGTGAACATGACTTAGTAGCATTATGGAAAAGAGTGAACAAGTTGGAGACTGATATTCATCAAAATCACAGCTCACAAGCTTTCAGTAAGATTTTGTATCAGTTCCATCTTGTATTGGCCTTAGCAAATAATCTTGTTAAGTCATGGTTAATATATGTTCGCACTTTTATTACTTAGATTGACTCTGAATGTAAGACTGCATGCAAGTTTCAGTCCCAATATTAGATCACGTTTGAGGTCGAGGGAAGGGATCAAGAAATCCCTGAGGATGCTACAGAGATTCACAAATTCAAGCCAAATTAGGGCTACGTGAAGCTGTGTTTATCGGTTTGAATTATATTTTGTGTTATATTGTAATCCAGTAGTAATTTCCATTCTAATCAAATGAGTGTAGTCTAATAGAACTTAATCTGTATCGGGGAGCGGATTTGAATTGGCTAAATATCAGAAAGCCCCCTCAGCTTTGGATGTTTATCAGATAACGGACCGAAATATGAAGAAAAATACCTCCTTCGGTTAGGAGTTATAAAAAAAAAAGGCGCCCCTTAACTTTAAGATTCCATTAGACAGCTTGACAGTGTAACAAGAATTTTTACTGGTAAAAATATATCTCTACATAGTTTTCGCTGGCAAAAACCAGTTACAAAGATCAGGAGATTCCTGGATGTGGAAAAGATTCCTGGATGTGGAAACAATTACTGAGAGTTAGACTTAGAGACCAAACAATTACTTATTTTGAAAGCACCCATTATCTTTAAGATTCCATTAGACAGCCTGACAGTGTAACAAGAATTTTTACTGGTAAAACACGTCTCTACGTAGTTTTCGCTGACAAAAACCAGTTACAAAGATCAGGAGATTCCTGGATGTGGAAACAATTACCGAGAGTTAGAGACCAAACAATTACTCATTTTGAAAGCGCCCCTTAACTTTAAGATTCCATTAGACAGCCTGACAGTGTAACAATAATTTTTACTGGTAAAAATACATCTCTACGTAGTTTTCGCTGGCAAAAACCAGTTACAAAGAACAAGAGATTCCTGGATGTGGAAACAATTAATGAGAGTTAGAGACCAAACAATTGCTCATTTTGAAAGCGTCCCTTAACTTTAAGATTCCATTAGACAGCCTGACAGTGTAACAATAATTTTTACTGGTAAAAATACATCTCTACACAGTTTTCGCTGGTAAAAACCAGTTGCAAAGATCAGGAGATTCCTGGATGTGGAAACAATTACCTAGAGTTAGAGACCAAACAATTACTCATTTAGAAAGTGTCCATAAATCTCATATCTTCTATCCAAGCTTGCTGTTCAGGTGACAAAGTTAAAATTTCTGCTATTTACTATGCTTTATGCCCTGTTTTTCTCCTGTCAATTGGTATTCAACGGTGTGAGGGGAGGTTTTAACTACTGTAAACGCTCTCTTATTTTGTGGCCTGCTCTTCATTCCAAGTTGCTCGCGCAAGACAGAGTGTACCACGTGAGTATCCTGGATGCTAAGCAATGTGCGCTGTGTAGTCCTGTTCATGAAGAGAGCCACCAACGCTTCAACTTTTGATTATTCTTATTCTATGGAGTTGTGGAAT
>NC_033800.1:136719852-136743644 GCF_001876935.1 Asparagus officinalis | reverse complement strand
TCCAGTTTGAAGGAGAAGGGATTTATGCAGCAATTTAAGAGATTGATTTTTCCAGTAGCTGGGTTTATGCGAGGGCAGGAGAGAAATCTTCTAATTTTTCAGCACCAGGCTCAGGAGAAAGAGGTTTTGACTCGCGTCATAAAGACTTGTATGCTTATTAGAGTCATTATCAATGGGAGATGATGCTGAACACTTGAATATGAGAGTTACTGAATTATAATTGATTTTATTTACATTTTCTATTTGATGTAACTGATGCATCTCAGATAAGTTTGCCTCTTGATGTAATCTTAACTCATGTTTATTGAATGAACAAAGTTTTTTCATTGATTTTTTTTTTAAAAAAATGGAAAGAAGAAGAAAGGAAACACGCTTACATGACAAATTATAGCCTCTACATTTCACATATCAGTATAATATCTTACATTGTTAGCACCTCAATCAGATGACACATTTCTCTATAAGAAGCAATACACTTAAATATACACTTATACGGTTATCCATGAACAAAACATTCCTGTAAAAACTCTCTCAAAACACAAAAAGAAACTCATCACCAACAATCTCCACAAATACACTCTCCTCCTTCAAACCTGTGAAACCCAGACCCATCTCTAACCAAAATTCTCCTCCCTGTCACGGAAGAAACAACCTTAAAAAATTCATGGCAATCTCCACACAATCTAACATTCTTCATGACCCTAACTACTTCCCCTGGCCTCGCCACAAGAACTCCATAGGCGACTGCGAGCTTCGCACTGTGATAGAACAGGAAATGCCTCTTCTGATACTCCTCCGCTTCTTGTAGTACAAAACTAGTATCTGGTTCATACCCAGCCTTCATACATTCTAATATCAAAACCTCGAGTCCACTGTAAATGTCTTTGGACTGAGAGTGTGATTTATCTCTCCCATAGAATGAATGCACTGTGTTTTGATGAATTATCCAGCTTTTTGCTGGGATCTTCTTTAAACCGTTCAGTCTCATTTCCTGTCTTAGTTTATTGGAGCAATGCCATCGACCAGAGGCTGAGTAAAGATTTGATATCAGGGTATATGAGGATGGATCTTTCGGTTCTAGCGTGAGAAGCTTTTGAATTGCTTGCCTCCCAAGACTAATATTTGAGTGTTTCTTGCAATTCTCGAGCAATGCTCTCCAAATTGATGCATCGGGCTTGAAGGGCATTGATATTATAAGATTCTTAGCCTCATCAAAATGACCCCAACAGCTTAAGACGTCGACCATAGCAGAATAATGCTCTAAAGATGGTTTGATGTTATAAGAGCTCAACATTGAGAGGAACAAATTTTGACAGGTAGATACCGAGTTTGATGTTGTGAACTTGCAAGCTGATATGATCAGAAGAAAAGTGATGTGATCGGGTTTCTGACCCAATAACTCCATTTTCGACCATGCATTAAGAGCTTCATCTCCCTTTCGATAATTAAGATAGGAATTGATTAATCCATTCCATGAAACCAAATCATGTCGATGCATTTGATTGAAGAAATTAAGTGCATTCTCCAAGTTGCCACATTTGGAGTACATGCTCACAATGGCATTGCCTACTCCAATATCACCAACAACATTGGATTTATAAGCAAAGCCATGGATTTGCTCTCCCATCACAGCAAACCCTAGAGAGCCACAAACTCCTAGGACAGTGGCCAATGTGACCTCGTCGATGACGTCCATAAGATCATCCCTCTTCAGTCCTGATTGGAAAAGGGACAGAGCCTCTTCAGGCTGTCCATTCCGAGCACGTGCACTAATCAGAGAAGTCCATGTGATCGGAAAACTCCCTTTCTGGATTTTCCGGTCATAGATTTTCTCTGCATCTTCTACTCTATCACATTTGGCGCACATATCCAATAAAGCTGCTTCAACCCAAGCATTTGATGTGAAACCCATTTTAATCACGAACCCATGAATCTGCTCACTCTTCTTCCTTTCTCCAACCATAGCACAAGTGTTGACCACGCTCGTAACTGTGAAATCTGATATCTTCGGTCCATCCTTCAAAATCTGCTGAAATAACCGCAAACCTCTCAAACCTTCACCATTTTTGCAGAATCCAGCTAGAAGAGCGTTATAAGATACAATGTTCCTCTTAGGCATTTTCTCAAAAATATCAACTGCCGATTCAATGAAACCAAACTCCATAAATCCATTAAGCATACCGGTCCAAGAGATCACATCTTTCTCCGGCATTCTATCAAACACACCAATAACCTTCTCTATATCGCTGAGCTGAGTGTATAACCTAATGAGCGCATTGCCAACGCTCAAATCAAAATCCAGCCCTAACTTAAGTGCATAAGCATGAACCGCTTCTCCTTCTTCCAACGAGAACCCTTGGCTCATCGCAGACAGAAGTGTCGATATCGAGAACCTATCCCCAAACTCCCCTTCCATTTTCATCTCCCTAAACAACTCAAAAGCTTCTCTATATCTACAATCCTTGACCATGGCAGAAATGACCGTATTCCACGATGACACATCTCGTTCATTCATTTTATCAAACACATCAAGCGCATCCTCAAAAAACCCACAGCTCACATACATTCCCATAACCGCATTGGCAACATAAACACAATCGCAACTCCCGGCCTTCACCGCAAGAGCATGAATCTGAGTACCCAACTCACAATTCGAGTTCCGAATACAGGCGGTGAGCAGAGCGACGAAGCAAAACCCATTCGGGAAAATACCCAGTTGCCGCATTTGATCGAAAAGCAAAACCGCATCAATTTCTCGGCCAATTTTGCTGTACGCGGATATGAGGGAAGCGAAGCTTGCGATATCTGGGGACGGCATTTCGTCGAACGCGTTGCGGGCGTCGATGAGGCGATTGAATTTGAGGTACACCGAGATGAGGGAGTTGAGGAGGCGGGTGTGGTCATTGTAGTGCTGGGATTTGAGGATGATGGAGTGAATGGATTTGCCCAAGTTGAGGTTTTGGGTTTGGGTTGAGAGGCGGAGGAGATGGGTGAGATTGCGAGGGGGGATGGAGTGGGTTGGGTTGGGAGATGCAGAGGTTGAGGTTGAGAATTTGAGATGGGGTTTAGGGTTATGGTTTGGAGGGAGGAAGGGGATGATGATGGTGGAGGCCATTCATTTGGGTTGAGATTCTGGGCCTGGGCTTTTTTTTTTTTTTTTTGGAGGATGGGTTTTTTTGAAGGATAGGAATTTAGTGGAGGGAAAAGTAGGAAAGATAGATGTCTACAAGGTCAAGAATAGCTCATGGGCCCCTCCTGATTTGCATTAATTTCAGTGCATAATTTATTTCTCTCTATCTCTCTCCTCTCTTATAGAGTGTCCGTGGGCATTCTATAGAAAAACCGTATTAGCATATCTTGTTGACAATATTTAAGAAATTAGTATTTTTATTTATTTATTTATTTATTTGCTTCGGTGACTGTACGACATGTTTTATAGACCACAGTAACAGATATCATTATTTTTTTGACCGGCTTCCTCCTGAGGTTAATTTGGTTAGGGCACATGAAATTGAAGATGAAACACCTAAAATTTCAGTTGCCCTAACTGAATTAATCATAGGAGGAAGAAGAACACCTCCCACTTGGACCTTAATCTTTTTCTAGAGCCATAATCTGAGTAACCCCCCCCCCCCCCCAATTTCATTTTAATTTTAACGATTCCAACTATCATCCACGTTGGCAACTATGTTGGGCTCACGTGACACCTCATGTCACCCTATTTGATCAGAATTTTGACTTGTGCCAAAAAATAAGGGTATTTATCACGCGGTCCACAAAATATACTATATTGTTACCGGAGTGAGAAAACATACCAATATGTCACACATGGTGGACAAAATATTCTAATATGGTAACTTTTCCCTTTGTGTCATAATTTTATTGGGATAAAAAGTTCACACCAAGTTAATATTTCTGGTTTATACAAATACTGATCTAGAGATGAATGGTCTACAATGATTCCAAATTTCTATCATTTTGAGCAGATTGAATTATAGACATAATTTCAAACCACGGGATCTTTGATCGTATGTGGTTTTATGATTTTATGACTTTCAATAACAATAGGCGGTTTGGATTTATGATAGAGATATGTACAAAAACATGTTTACAGGTGTGTATATCACGTGCATTGTAAGGGGTTGTTTGGTTGTTGTTGGTAAAGTTGTGTATTTATGACACAACTTGGAAATTTGTTGTCCACCTCATCAATTTCACTGAGCAACTTTTCTTTGTTTGTTTTTTATTCCATTGGAATCATAAATTGTTTGTTTGGTTTGCAAAATGTAACTTTAAGAGGCTGTTTGGTTGTAAGTTTTTACTATGTAAAAGAATGAAAAGTGTAAAAAAATGGGTCCCAATGTCAGCTTTCCTCCTTTTCAATTGTTTGTTTGTAGTTGTGAAAATAGTGTAAAATAATTTACTATGTTGATGTGGCATGGATTCACAAATCCCTTCAAAATGGTCTGATTTTGATGGAAAGCTGACATATGTGTCAGAAGTGAGGGGACTAGGCCAATAGAATCATTTGAGTAGGGACCACACAATAACCATTTTTTACACTTTCCAAACAAGCAATTAAAGTTATATTTTACAAACCAAACAAACAATTTATGATTCCAATGGAATAAAAAACAAACAAAGAAAAATTGCTTAGTGAAATTAATGAGGTGGACAACAACTTTCCAAGTTGTGTCATAAATACACAACTTTACCAACAACAACCAAACAACCCTTAATTGCTTGTTTGGAAAGTGTAAAAAGTGGTTATTGTGTGGTTGTAATGATCGTAAATTTCTAATACTGGTTTAAATAATTTTTCTGGTGTTTAAATATTAAAATTTTATTTTTAAAAGAGTATTCGTATTTTTCTCGATTTTCTAGAAATTTTCTATGATTTAAAGTCTAAGTTTTATATTTATTTAAATGGTTTTGATATTTATAAATTAATTTAGTACAATGAAAATTTCTGGGATTTATCCGTTGTGTTACTGATACTATTACGTATTATTTTAAATAATACGTCATATTATTATTACTATTACGTATTAATTCTTGTATTATGTTGAATTATTAATTACGTATTATTTGTGTAAATTATTGTATTATTTTAATTATTACGTATCAGCTATCGTATTAGCACAACTGATACGTTTTATCGTGTATATAATTATCCCATAATTATTTGATTTTAAATATAAGTAAATATATTTTATTATTATTTATTCTCGTTTAATTATACAATATGTGTATATTTCGACTATTTCGTATCAACTGTTGTATTAGCACAACATGTATGTTTTTATTTGTAAATAATTATTTCGTAATTGGTTTAATTTTTTATACCCGTAACTATTTATTTAATTATTTTTGTTTAAATACCTGAAACTATTTGAAAATAATCCAAAATTATTTTGCTTCCCGCGTAAAACCCCCAACAGCTACCCCCTCATCACGTTGCGTCGACAGCCCTCCAAGCCCAGATCGAAGCAACGCCGTGCCGCTAGCAACGCCGGTAACCTCGACTCCTTCAGCCCTCACCTCGTCGCTGTTGTCCTTGCCTCACTGTCGACGTTGCTGACGATCTCTCTCGCTGACGGTAGCCCCCAACCGCTCCGACCGACGCTCAGATCAGACCCGCGTACCCGCGCCGTCGAAGTTGAATCGTTCGACGAGACCCCGAGGCAAGATCCCGATCCTTGTTTAGTTTCGTTCCAGTTCTTTTATTTGTCGTAGGTTATTTATGTGCAAGATCCCGATACTCCTTTGACTTATCATTCAATTCTTAGATCGCCCTGATTTAATTAGTTGCTTGCAAGATCCCTATTCTTGCTCAGTACAATTTTAGATTGATCACAGATCAATTATGCATAAGAACTCGTTTCCCAAATAATTATTCGTTACAAATATAGAACTGTCGTGAACATATTGGACTGAGAACTATAACGTATAGAACTGTTGTGAACGAAATGGACTGTGGACAATAACGTATGACCATTCACATTGTAATACATATACTGTGATGACCTATACGAATTTATTTGACGAATGATATTAAAAATAATTTTGCAATAATAGATACTGTAAAGATAAAATAAAATAAAATTATTTTAGTTTAATTTATAATTTTAAAGAATTTATTGACAAAATAATTAATTTAAAATAATTATTATTTTGGTGAAAAATCATTTTAGAGTAATTATAATAAATTAATAGAATTTATTTGACAAAAGAATTATTTTAGAATAATTATAAATAATTTTAAAAAAATTATTTTAGAATAAGTATCAATTTAGAATAATTTCAATAATTTAAGAAAGTTTTATAAAAGAAATTATTTTAGAACAATTATAAATATTTTTAAAAGATTTATTTTAGAAAAGGGATTATTATGAATTATTCATAATTTATGTTTCTTAATTTTAATTATATGATATGCTATGATATTGTTGTATATGATTAGCTGCATTTATTACTCTTTGTTATGTTTGAGAACCGTCAGAAATGCATGACTAGTGTGGCCTGGTGTATCCTGTTTAAGACTTAGAAACCTGTGTGTATGAAACTTAGAAAAACAAGAGAGTTGGGATGGGGAAGTTAATGTTCGTGTGATCGGATAAGACTGTTGATGTATCTTCCAGGCTCGCTCCCGTGGTTGGTGTCGCCACCGGGGTTGGTTTGTAGGGCTAAAGTGAAGTGTGTACATCACTTTAGTCAGTGAAATCGTTTCGTCACTCGGGTTCTGTTTGAAGTTCGGACCAGGCAGAAAACGGTTTACGTGTAGTCCTCTAGGCCGCATGTGTAGCGGGACTGGATGCACGTAGGGAATTTGTGAACAGTCAGTATCCGATGACAGAAGCGTTGACTCTGTGTGAGATGTGACCAGTGACTTGTTATAGAGTGGCTAGTTACATGATCTTGTTTCTTGGCTAGATATGATTTCTTGTGAGATACGGACCAGTTATATTTCTTTTCATACATAGATCGGGGTTAATATTTAATTATCTACAATTCGAGACATATGGTATATACATGAGGGTTTCCTTGTTTGGATTATTTCGCTCGACGTACTACTTCTCTTATTGTAGATTTTTAAGTATTAATTTCATCTAGTGTATGACTCTGTACTTGGATGATTATTCTGATCGCTAGCTGCATGACCTCGTTACCCGATTGATTTTGGATTATTCTGATAATTCTATTCTAGTAGTAAATTATATTTAGATTATTAGTATTTCAGTTGCATGTTTCTATTGTTGTTATCATTATTGCATTGGTCGCACGACCATTCTATTCTTCCTTTTAGGATCTTGCCGTGTGCCATACACGCTGACGTACACCTGTTTCCTCTGGTGTACGTTAGATTTAGATGATGGACAGCTTCAGTTCGGAGTCGTACAGGAGCTAGAGGATTCCCCGCAGGAGTGCTCTGCAGACAGAGCAGAAGAAGCCGAAGCTTAGTTATTGGTCCTCCATTTACTTTTGTAGCACCTTCCATTCTGTTGATCGATATATTTTATATTTTCTAGCATTTCTTTCAGATAGTCTTGTATAAGGGCATGTTGATCCAAATATTATGCCTGGGATGATATTCAGTTGTGATATGTATATTTTTATTCTGAGTTGTTTATTATATTCTCGCTACTGTGATCGGGGACCTGTGCCTTTGCTTTATATTTGCTTGACGCTTAAGTTGTTTATTATATTCTCGCTACTGTGATCGGGGACCTGTGCCTTTGCTTTATATTTGCTTGACGCTTAGCGTATTAGATTGAGCAGAAGGGGTCTAGTCGGGGACCTGTGCCTTTGCTTTATATTTGCTTGACGCTTAGCGTATTAGATTGAGCAGAAGGGGTCTAGTACTTATTTCTTCTCAGTCTACTACTGATAGGCAAAATCTGCAAGCACACAGACTCGTTGTAGCTATCAAGGTTGATCCCACAGGGACTAGGGTTAATTACCAAATTTCACGTTATTAGACTAGCTAAACTAATGAGTAAATTAGAAGAGATAAAAATTAAAAGAAATAAAATAATAACTAATCAGGTGGAAATTCAATATAATGAAGAGCCAGGATTGGGTTATCACCACAAACTTTGATGCTCAATGATGAATTATTTCAGTTCTCGGTGTTGGTTTAAACTAAAAAGGGTGAATTAGCCTAAATTAATCTAAAGCCTTTTTCAAGGTCTAAAGATCGTGCCTAATTAATCTCAATTAACATACTTTCGTGGAATTAAGATTAAGCTAATCCCATTAAGCTTTATGCTAACCCAAATCAAATCCCCAAGGAATCTAGCCTACTTTCGTGGTTCGAGCTCCCTGCTTAATTTCTAGAGATCCGGTATTAATCTTCACCTTTCAGTCCTTCAATTAATTACCTATGATTGCTAATACGGTGATAAAGCGAATCAACAAAATTAAAAACACACGAAATCAAGTTTAAAGATTTAAACTTTTACCAAGAACCTATATCAATTCATCATCAATCACCAAAAAGTTGGGTTCTTTCCCAATCCTAGACAAGAAATCTACACACACATGATTGGGATAAGAGAATACATCAAATAATTATGCAAATCAATCATAAGAAGAAATAAATCAAAGAGAGGAAAGAATTAACCCGTCTTTCAATTGAGATCTTCAAAATTAAAACTTGCAATCCAATCTTGTACAAGAAATTAGTATCTTTCTTCAATACTTGAACTCCAAAATAATTGCTAATTGAAATACTTGAACCCTAGAATAGTTGCTAGTTGATGGCTAAAAGAACATAACAAAAGATATCTAAAACCCTAATTCAAAATATCTATTTATATGTCTCCAAAAATCTGGAAAATAACTAATTCCCGCGCCACAGGTGTGGTCTGCACCACACCAGGGTGTGGTGGGGGCTGTTTTGCTGATTTTGTGCTTGTTTCTTCAGTTTTTGGTATTTTGGCTATAACTTTTGCGTCCGACCTCAGAATGAGGTGATTCAAGTTGAATTGGAAACCTGTTGAAGAGATCTACAACTTTTATCTTTTGAGTTTTTCTTGATTCGAACTGTATCATGGTTGAATTTTCAATTCTTCATACTCGTGCATCCGTTTTCTTCACGAACCATGCCTTCGAAATCTTATTGTTGCTTCAAACTCTTGTATAACTTCCAACAATTATCAAATCTTTCAATCTTGAGCCAATACCTATATATAAGAACACAAACCACAGTAGTATCCTCGATCTAAACACGAAATATGCATTAAAAATCCATAAATCATGCTTGAAACACACTAAGATAATGCATATTTTACGTATTTATCAACTCCCCCAAGCTTAGACTTTTACTTGTCCTCAAGCAAATAGACAATAAAGAAAATAGGAGGAGTGGAAGCCAAATAGAGTAGGGATCACCCCCTCATCAATCCTTTAACCAATATCAAACATATCACAAAACAAATACTTTTCATCGGGACTTAACAAATTAATTTCCCAAACTCTCAACAAAATCACATTTCAAAATTTATTTACGATCACAAGCGTCACAAGTCAAGGATAGCCATCCTATCCAATTCTCAAGTCAAAGTAGAAAAAAAAAATTCATGTAACTAGCTTCAATCCCGAAGTACTAAAATTAAGACTTTCAGGTAGTTAAATTGGTAGACCTCACTTTAGGATAAGTGGACTCTCAATCTCTCATGTGTTTAAGGATGTGATTGTATCGCTCAAAATTCTTCCGAATGGATGTATTCAATCCATAAGCTTGCATTTCATCTCAATTCTCCACCACTTCAAAAACTAATGCATGCAACAAAATCATGAGGTCTTTTATTTGGTTGTAATGGGACTAGGGTCAAAAGAGTAGGATAGATATTTGGGATTGGTTGAAAGCCTATCACTAGTGGAGCTATGATTGCAAAAGATTATATCTCAAAGTAAGATCAATGACATCTACACAAACTCCATCGTCTATTAAAGAACTTCTTCCAACTACTCCTTTTAGTATGTCATAATAAATTCTTTCGACACCCGCAATTACATACACCATAAAGATGATACTTTATTCATCTTTTTTTTTGAATTAATTTTTTTTTCTTTTTTTGTAAGAATTATGAAAAGGACGCAAACGCCTACTTTCACGCCCCCAAGCTTACACCACATTACTCACATAACCCATTGTATCATAAAATGTGCTCCACTTGCTTAGGCAATGGGTAAGGAATAAAATCGGATTTTGAAGGTTACATATGTGGGTTTAATCAACAAAAATTAGGCTCATAGGCTCAAGGGGGCTAATCAAAGGGAACAATAGTGCATGGTAGGCTATTTGGCAAATGTGGACTATAAACAAAAATGTGCCTCAATCACCTTTTATGCATACAAAAGTTATATGTGGCCTTTAAGAGATTCAATGCAAGTTCTAGTATCCTACACCATTGGAGAATATCACACAAGCAAAGAAAATAATGATTGGCTATGTAATGCATCCAATTTCAGGCTCAAAATCTCACGGGTTTTATTTGTCTACCAAAATTAATTCCCCTCTTGTCTCAATAGAGTAATGGTTATGACGCTAGCCACATAAATGCTAAATCCTATAAGACAAGAGAACATTCAAGTCCGGTTCTCCCATATTGTTAACTTGCAATCAAAAGCATTTTAGAATCAATTGAAAGATGGTATAAGAAGTTGTCAAGTCCCAATTAATGAGCATCTATCTAGTTCAATGATCGATAAAGGTTAATGATTCATGTCATCATCAGGAGATCATTTCCCTATTTTGTTTTTGTTTTGTTTTTTGTGTTTTTTTAAAAAGAAAAAAAAATAGGCAATTTTAGACAGGCAACCAATAAATGAACCCACACCCCCAAGCTTAAGATCTACATTGTCCTCAATGTAATAAGATAAAAATTAGTGCAAGGGTGCAGAGGACATACCAACTCACTGGTCAGAAGGAGGCGGCGCGGAGGCATCCTGTCGGAGCTGTCGCTCGTGAAAAGACTTTATCATGTAGTGTATAGAGTCCAGTAGTTGTCCTTGACGTTATTGCTCTTGCTCGATGGCACCTACACGGTTAGTAAGAGAGGCAAGAGAAATATGGATAGCTGATAATTCCACTGACCAATCAGGGTGATGGAAAGAGTTAGTTTCCCTGGTAGGCTCAGCCTGAATAGGGATCGGGGGTACCATGTGTAGACGGTAAAAAATACCTCTGATGGCCTATGGGAAATTCGCCTGCAAGAAGTCGCCTGCCTGAGCCGCATGGTCGTCAAATGTACTCGGTTCCAGATTCACCTGAATGATCAACTCACCTGCACGAGTTGAGATCAATTGGAATAGCGGAAATTCGCCTTTCACGTAACTCGCCTGCCCGAGTCCAAAGTCGAATCCGCCTACAAATCTCAAGGCCGCCCGCATCCGCTACCCCACGTGCTGAGATGGGCCTTCCCATCTCTCTCGACCCGAAGGGAGAGGGCACAGTACCCCAAGACCGTTAAGCGGCCGCTCATAGTACGCACAGTACGAGGGACTGGACAGGTGTTGAGTCGACCTGAGCATTCATAAATGCGACTCACTTCGGCTGTCCGAGTCAGGAGACGGATCCGCCAGCATTCGGCGAACTGTCCAAACCCACTCGAGAACAGTTACATCAGTGGTCAAATCCCACAAATCAAGGGAGAGGGCACAATACTCCAGGCCCGTCAGATGGCCGTCCACAGTACGAATGAGCGGACAGGCGCCGAAACAGCCTGCACCCTCATAAATGCGGCTCACCTCAGTTGTCCAAGCGAGAGGATGAGAGCCGCCGGCGCTTGGTGTTTGGTCAGATCCACGCAAGCATCCGACAGCCGCTGTCACGCATACGAGGAGGGGCTTTCCCACTCCTACGTAACGTGACACAGAGCGCAGCTCTTCGAATGACCACTGACGGTACGAATGAACAGCAAGACATCTCTGGACAATGTATGGTCACATCCCATAATTCAAGGAGTAGTCAAGCTGTCCTTCTTCCATTTAAAAGCCCCTTCCAGCACACTGTAGGGAGAGGTCGAAGAAAACTTGGAGAAAGCAGTTGAGACCAAGCTGTTCGCATAATCCTTGTGTTACAGCACTACTGCCTAGTTCCGAGCTCCGATCGCCGGCGAACTAAGCAGACTCGAACTCTTTCGACCCGAGCTTCTACTGTGTACTGAATCTCTCCAGCAACCTCGATCGAACGGTCCAAGGGAAGCAGACTCGACACGAGCATCGAGCGAAGCGTCCTATAGCCACCTAAAGTCCCCACACAAAACAAAGAGGGCATTCCCTCTGCTTCTGTTATAAACATTTGATTATTAGTTTGTAATAAGCTTTCTTATCAATACAAACGAAACTCCCTGTTTTCGGGAAATCAAATTTTCACCCTACAGAAGATGGCGACCACAGTGGGAGAAGTAGTTTCATCGAATGAAATGGTGGTGGCTCAGTTTGATGAGGTTGCTGTCGGGACGACAGTGGAGTCCCTAGAAATTGAGTTCGACCAGGCCAAGTACGAAGAGTACTTGTCTTCCTCCTCCTCCGGTGGCGATGCGTCCCGCAAACGCCACAGAGTCGTGCGCCGAGGCCGACCTCAAACGGTCAAAGCCTCTGCACCTGCGGGTTCCACCCGAGTCTCATCGGAAGAACCCACTCCTTTGCAATCGATCAAGGCCAAGTCGGAGATCGAGCGTAAGGGGCAAGGGTCTGCCAATTGGGTCGCCAAGCGATCCCTGTAGACACCTATTCCAAAGGAAACGCCGGCTCACTCCGTGTTTGTTGGAAATTTGCAGTAAAAAGACAATGAAAGAAAAATTTGACTTGTATTCCTCTCAAAATCAATTACAATTTGGATTCCGATTACAAAAGAGAGGAGAACGAATTTGATTCTCCCCTTTGTTTAATACTGGGTTCCATCTGGAATCAGGTCATTTGGAGGTCATATGAGGAAGTTATGCCTAAAATAGCGCCGAGACACCCAGAGGTGTCTCGGACCTGGCCGAGACACCCAAAGGTGTCTCGGAACTTGTGGAGCTGTTTTGACCATGATCCCGTTAGAATCTGAAGAAACTCAAAACATGAAAGTTATAGATCTATTTGTCAGCTTTCCAATGCATCTTGGATCAGGTCATTTGGAGATCATACGAGAAAGTTATGTTCAAAATACCCGAGACACTCACAAGTGTCTCGGCCTGGCCGAGCCACCTGGCCGAGCCAGCTCGGATCTGGGCCCAGATCCGCTTTCAATGCGCCTATAAATAGGCCAAGGGTGTTCATTTGAAAAGGTTGGAAAATTTGGAGAGGCGAAGCCCTGCTGGATTCAAGACTCAGAACTTAAAAAGATCCAAGCTTTGGGACTTCGAGGACTTGTTCATCCAGATCTGGTGCTCGGCGATCGTCAACGCCAAATAAGGCAGGTGTTCGAGAGGACCGAATCTCAGATCTACGCAGGCATACTCTGGATCAAAGCTTGGCCTTTGATCCCGAGATTTGGACGATTATTTCCTTGGTGAACTAATCCTCCCCGGCTATTATTTCCTTGGTGAAATAATACCCGTCGTACTGCGTAGATCCGACCGGATCTAGATCTCACAGTGGTCTACGGATAAACCCCGGCGCAGGCAAAGAACCCACAAAGCGAGTGACCGCAAACAGGAGCTCGCGATTTGTTCGATAAAAGGAGAAAGTTGTAATCTTTTTCTTTATTTTTGATTTCGTTGTAACCGGGTCTTATAAAAAGACCAGATCTTTGTAACTCAAAAAGCTGTTATTTGAGATGATAATGAAATCAATAATGAAGAAAGACACGATTTTCACCGCGAACAATCTGGCGACCACAGTGGGAGCCGCCGATCTCACTGCCGAGATCGGAGCGTCGCAGCCGCGGATCTCAATCCCGGTCGTGGAGGAGGTCGAATACGAGTTCGACCAGCAGAAGTTCGAGGAATACTTGTCGTCCTCGTCCGGATCAACCTCCCCCCCACAAGTCCAAGTTCTCCTCCAGGAGAAAAACTCGTTGGTATGAAGACGTTGAAAACACCAACGAAGATCTCGCCCCGTTTGATGGCAAAGTCGCATCAGGTGAGATTCCTCCAATTCCCAACCAGGTCGGAGCTGCTCTGGCCAACCCTTCTACCGTAGGGGGCGTGGTGACTCTCTCGAAGAGAGCCCGCCAAAGGTAACGTCAATGCCTTGCGAAACAGTTCGCAAAGGCCATGGAGTCTGTTGACGGGATCCGCTACAACGCGGATCTGAAGAACAAGAGAGGCAAAAAGCCTCAACAATCAATGAATGGTGGTTCCTTCAAGCCACCAACAATGGAATGGGTCCGTGTCAAACGGAACCGATCAACGCTGGAGGAACGCATTCGCAAGCGCCGCGCACTATCAGCGCAGGCACGTGCTCAAGCTGAGCCGCAATCAACCAGCAAAGTTGGGAGGCCGAAGTCTGAAGCGGCGGTTCAGACCAAAGAGCGTCAACTGCAGCCGTCGAAAGTTCAACTTCCAGAGAATCAATCCAAACCGCCGATGATTTCCACAACTGCTCCGGGAGATCCCGCAAGACCGTCCCAAAGAAGGAAGTCAGTCTTGGAGCGCCTCGGTCCACTTCCCGAGGAGCGAGGCAAAGCTCCAGTTCAGGAACGTTTGGGCCCAATGAAGAAGCCCCGAATGATTCAACACGCTGGGGGTCGCCACAACCCTCAATATGATGAGGAAATCAAGGCAACTGCACGCACTAATTTGTGCATCGAAGTCCAAGAGCCCGCTAAGAACTCACGCCCAAAAAGGCATGTCTCGAAGCGCGTGACTCTTGAGAGCCCAAAGAAGGCAGTTCACTCTCAGAAGGAAACGTTATCGTCTGATGATGATTACGTTATACCTGAGAAACCATGCCAACACACGATAGGTTGCTCCGACTTTCAAACGGAAGAGCTGTACTATCGTGCTGGGGGTACGAGCAAAGCCAGAAAGAGAAGTCCTCGAAGGCTAGAAACTCAGTGCCCTTGTTCAAAGCTCATTCGGGCGGTACTGTCTGAGTGCAACTGCATCAAGGCAGTCCCCGAGCGAATTGTAGTGAAAATTGCAAAGAAGAGAATAAAGAAAATGTGATTTTGATTCCTTTGATCTCGGTTACAACTTGATTACAAAAGAGAGGAAAACGAATTTGGTTTTCCCCTTTGTTTAAAACTGGGTTCTTCTTGGCAGCGATGGAGTGCTTCCTTCGATTGATTGCGTCGAACTTGCTCTCCGTTGACGATCCGACCGTCTTTATCTCGTGGGAACGATGAACTTTCGTGGAAAGTTTTATGAATAACTCTGAATGAGTTTAAGTCTAGTGAGGGGGAACCCCGCGAGGCACTAATGATAAGTGCGGAACAAGTGGCCAAGATGCTCGAAGAAGCCATGGCCAAACAGCAGGAGAGCTTCAGGTTCGAAATGCAGATGGCCATGCAGAATATGAGAGAAATATTTCGTGTTCTTTGAATTGAGACGCGAAGTTGGGTGTTAGCTGAACACCATTGAACGCGAGGGTCGCTCACGTTTGGCTTGTGCATTGTCGACGCGAGGGTCGCTGTTGGTTGAACACCATTGAATGCGAGGGTCGCTCACGTTTGGCTTGTGCATTGTCGACGCGAGGGTCGCTGTTGGTTGAACACCATTGAACGCGAGGGTCGCTCACGTTTGGCTTGTGCATTGTCGACGCGAGGGTCGCTGTTGGTTGAACACCATTGAACGCGAGGGTCGCTCACGTTTGGCTTGTGCATTGACGACGCGAGGGTCGCCTTCATTTCCAAAGTTATGACGCGGGGATGACACCCGCGTTTCAGAAGGAGTTAGCTGATTTGTAACTTCTTCTGTAGAGCGTTGCAAGGACCGTTGTTCAGTAATCCTGGCTTTAGCTGTTGTGGGGTGTGAAAGCCGTCAGATTGTAACTTTCACTGTAGATTGTGAAGACTGCTGCATAGAGTTTTCATCAGTTGTCGGAAGTGTCGTTGAATTGTAACCTTTCTCGATCTATGTGAAAAGTCCTCTATTTGCCGCTTTCGATCACCGACCCGAAAGCTATTTGATTGTAGCTTTTGTTGTAGGAGCTAGACGGGAATCAACATCCATAGTGTCTTAAAGATGAATATTCGCCCATAGCTCTCTACCAAGCAACTATTCGACTATATGTTTCGATCATCGACCCGAAAGCTATTTGATTGTAGCTTTCGTTGTAGGAGCTAGACGGGAATCAACATCCATAGTGTCTTAAAGATGAATATTCGCCCATAGCTCTCTACCAAGCAACTCACCAACTGAGTCCAACTTTTTATTTCTGAAATCGTCCCACTGCTCATCAGCATCTCTAATAGTTGCTATGATATTAGCCATGCTGTTGTCACAGCCATCAAGATCAATCATCTCAGAAGTGAGGTCGCGTTTGTGGCGATTGTGGAGTTGCGGATGCAGTGATTGGGAAGTCGTCTGATTGTGACCTCCGTTGTCGGAGCTTGTTTGAATAAGCTATCTATTGTGATTTTTAGACAGCCTACAGAACCCCCTCCAAAGTTTTCGAAAGTTCGCGGTTGACTGGGACGAATTTTCGGAATACTTTGGATCCCAGAATTTGGTGGATTGATTGCTCTTCCCGCCTGATCGAGTCAGATGATTTCGCCGTTGTTGACTGTACTCTATCTGTACTCCTCCAACAGACTCCCCAGTGGAGTCGTTTGTTTCTTCCTGGCTTTGATCGCTTTGGTAACCAAGAAATTGCTGTTCATGGTGGTCTCAACACAGAGATGCCTTCTGCATTTGAGAATTGGAACGCGTGGGTGAGCCCAGCGTTGGGAAATTTGAACGCGCAGGTGAGCATCGCGTTTGGAAGCTGAATCAACTCGAACGCGAGGGTCGAGTTTGGGCGGGCTGATGGCCTCGAATCCCGTCCGTTAGGATTTGACAGCTCATAGCTGTCTATAAATAGACCGCTAGGGGTCAAATCAAGAGTCATTTGACTCTTCTTGAAAATTTTAACGAAAAATTTTCGTTCTCATCTCCGGCGAAACGCTGTTCATCTCCTCCGACGAGATCTTATGGCACCCAAGAAGCCCGTCGCTCCCAAGTCCGATGCCGCTGCGGCTCGGGGATCTGCATCATCAGCGCCGGCCAGCGGCGCCGCTGCTCAGGCGAATGTGACGCCCCAGCTTCCTTTGATCGGTGGTGAGTACGACCTTCGTGGTCATTAAACTTGCTCCGGCAAGTTCTGATCTTGAAATTAACGAGGAAACTCGTTCCAATAACGCGGGGCTGGACCCTGTCGTTTAATCTTCTTGACGAGGGGTTTAACCTCCGCGTCTTAGATTTTTGACGCGAGGGTCGACCCACGCGTCTGAACTTTTCTGACGCGAGGCTCGACCTTCGCGTCTGAGATTGTCTGACGCGGGGTTCGACCTTCGCGTCTGAGATTGTTTGACGCGGGGTTCGACCTTCGCGTCTGAACTTGTTTGACGCGGGGTTCGACCTTCGCGTCTGAACTTGTTTGACGCGGGGTTCGACCTTCGCGTCTGAACTTGTTTGACGCGGGGTTCGACCTTCGCGTCTGAACTTTGATTTTGAGTTGTCTAACTCTTTTCTTCTTTTTGCAGTGCGCCATACCAGTGAGCCTCTTCTTTTTCGCCACCACTTTGGACATGAAGGTGGTGCAGACATGAACATAACTTTCAGCTCGCGTTTAGAACTCCCGGTTTTCCGGATGAGGGAGAAGAGTCGCATGGAACTGATCACCCAAGCTTCTTCCGACACTCTTAGGATATTGGTTTCGGACGCTCGACTTGAAAGCCCAAGCCGTAAGCCCATAACCAAACCTGGATATCTCTTCGGGGACTTTGTTGACTTCAACGCAAGCACTGCTTATGATGGGGGCTATAAGTGGCTGCGGAGAGTTGAGGAACGCAACCTTTTCTTGCCCAACATGGAGAGGATGTTCCCCCTATCTTATTTCCAATGCGCTTCCGTCCCGAGGCGTATGGATTGGCCCCTGGTTAAGGATCAAGATGGGGTTGCTCTAGGAGCTCTGACTTTCTATGGGGTTCGCCCCGTTGGTTATAATCGGCAGGTGACAGCTTTACGGCCGAGTTTATTTGCTAAGGAGTATCCCCTTGGCGAAGCACCCAGTCCGGCAAAGACCTTCGTTAAGAGATTCCTGGAAAAGAAGGGAGAGTTCCCTGCGCAAGGATTTAGAACTCCTGGCTGGGTTCATTCTCCAGCGGCTGGATGGTGGGCCCAGATGACCAAGTTTGTTCTGAAAGAATTGGAAACTCCTCTTGCCCAAGCTGGATTGCTAGTTCCTGTGCGGGCTACTGAGTTCGGGATTATCCAGAGCCACTTTCATTTCTTCTCCATACTGGAGAAGTATAATCCTGATAGTTGCACTTTCTTCACCCCTGTGGGGGAGCTAGGCTTCGCCCTTCACGAGATGCACGAAGTCTCGGGTCTTGTTCTCGGGGATTTGCCGTATGAAGAGTTTGTTCCTGGCTCGGCAGAACTCCAGATTTTAAAGAAGACCAGTCCGGAAATTTATGCCACTCTCTGGGAAGTCATGTGTCACTTCCACATTTGCATGCAGCTGACGGGGGTCCGTGGAGGCGGCATCAAGCAAGTGTCTTGGGCGGAATATTTATTCCATAACTTGACCACTAAAGGAGCTTCAGTGACCCGCTTGCCTGCCAGTACTTTGGAGGAGGTTCAGGCTCGAATCGACGACGCAACCTCTCACTACACCAATGAGGCCAAAGAGGATGTTTTCCCGGCTCATACGGAGTTCGAGAGCTTCCATTATCAAGCTCTGATTCCGATTTCCGATACAGCGCTGCTAGCCGGGTTCTTAATGTTGTGGCTCAAACGCTGCGTCGTCCCTACTAGGCCGGTCGATGCCCTTGCCGTTGAGGTGGTCTACCCAGCAGTCCTCTTGGCGCATGGAAGACCTGTGAGCCTCCTCAGTGCTATGGTGGGTTGTCTGCAGTATGGATTACGGGAGTTGGCCTCTGACTTTGTTGATGTTACAGAGGTGGAGTCCGAGGGCCACAAGACCTTCAAAACTCCCAATCCCCGGGTGCCGATGCCATATACATATTTGATGGCTTGGTACGTGCTCCACTGTCCTCCTATAATGAGTGCAGCTTCTCCCCCGGGAGACTCATTCATTCCATTTGTGCAGCGACTAGAGTCTGCGAAATGGGAAGGGGGTTACATGGTTAGAATTCGCCAATCTTAACGCGAGATTCCAATTTCCATATCTACTGCTGTTTCCCTGATTTCGAGGGTGGTGTCTATGGAGCAGAATATCAGGATACGGCAGGTCCTAATGGATTCACTCAGCTGAGTGGGGGTGTTTTCCACTGGCTTCTATCCATCAGGCCAGGTTATCTGATCTTTCAGCAAGGCGTCAACTGTTTCGTTGAGCCTTACCAACCCTATAGGTTTGCTCGCCAATTTGGGTATGATCAGTTGTATGTCAGGAACCCTCGTCCTCAGCTCTCAGTTATAGCCAACTTATATGAAGGAGCCAGGGCCTGGTATTATTCTGTAGCGGGTTGTACCAAAGCCGTCTTCAAGCTTCCCCACAAAACCGCTAATTCCTATACCTCCATCAGCTTCTGCAATTGGTATTACGCTGCTTCTCAGACTCCCAACTTCAACTTGAATACATCTTGCCTGAAGGACATTAGGCATATGTATAATTCAAGAAAGGGGTCCAAGACGTCTCGCTTGAGGGGGATCGATGAGTTTCTATCCATCGAGAGTCAGCCTGCCGAACAGGAAGAGGAACAAGGAGCTGAGCCCGTTCCAGTGGAAGAACAACGAGCGGCTGATCCTCCTATGACAAGAGCAGCGGGGAAAAGAAAACTTTCTGCTGATGAAGCTGGCCAGTATGATAAGCAGATCCGTCGAAAGTTGCTGGTGGATTCTCCCCCCAGAGGCCAACAAAAATCCAAGTTGATGGCTGAGGCCATTAAAGCTGCTAAAGATGACGAACCACAGGAATCATCTGTGGCTGGCCTGCCGCATAGAGCGGGACTTCGTTCTCATGGTCCAGCTCTGTCGGGCGAAGGTTCTTCTTATCATCCTCCTGAGGACGAAGAAGATGAATTAATGGTTGCAGATGCAGAATCTGCTCCGGTGATGGATCTTCCTAGGTCTCCTGCATTGGAACCAGGGGGCCTTGAAGATAATCCACCTCCTTCTCCTTCAGCATTAATGTCACAAGCTGATGATTTAATGCCTAGTCCTACAACGGGACTTATGAAAAGACCAGCCGCTGGTGCAAGTCTTCCGGAGTCTTCAGCTGTTCCGGGTGATGAGGAGCGAGTTGATTATGACGACTCCCCAACTGGTGATGCAGCTGATGAAGATAGAGGTGATGAGGACGCCGATGTTGGTAACATGTCAGGTGAAGGTGAAGATGACGATGAGCATGATTCCCTCGATGACGTCACCACTTTTGATGATGATGCTCCCAAGGTCCCGTCTGATAAAGCATCAGGTTATACTCCTTTTTATCTTACCGGTAAGCTTGGTTTGTTTCGACTTCTTCCACATGCTTTTTCTGCGTTCCGACCGTTTTTTCGTGCAGGTTCACCCACTCTCGGGACTACTTCCGCTGCTCCTTTAGAGCAAGAACCTGCGCAAGTGTCGGCTCCTTTAGAAGAGCAACATTTACCTGGTTCTCCTACGGCGACTGTTCCGCCTGTAGCGTTGCCTGAAACCACTGCCGCTACTCCTCCTCCGGAACAACAGCTCGTGCAGGTATCAGCCCCTATGCAAGAGCAACCCCTGCCTGACTCTTCTGTAGTAGCTGCTTCACCAAAAGCGGTGATGAAGATCTCGCTCACCCCAACGGAGGCTGGGCCAAGCTCTTCTCAAGCGAAAGCATTGATGGCTTTAACCTCAAGTCCTTCGCATTTGAACATTTCAATTGCCTCTGCAGCTTCGGCACCTGGATCGCCTGCTAGTCATCATCTTAATGCCTCAATCTCAGTTGCTGAAGGGGTATCTTTGGGTGCAATTGTCAGTCTCGCTAATGCACCTAAATTCCTTCAAATCTCCTTGGTGTATCTAAACAGTCTTGCAAAGACGGTAGTTGAGTCCCTGATGAATGGCCAAGGAACTTTGAACTCCTTTCGACCTCTGCTGGAAGCAGGCTTAAACGGGGTCAGGAGTGTGGGCGAAACTCAATGGTTCGAACGCTGCTCAGAGATTATCCTTCGTTTGGAGGAGAAATTACAACGCTTCGAGACCATGGGCCATAGTGACCTTCAGCCGCAAATTATGTCCACTTTGGCTAGCCTTCAGGTTGCTGAAGTGATACACCGAGAGACGCTAGAACGGGACTTAGCTGAAAAAGAGCGTCAGATTGCAGAGCTTCGTGAGCGTAACACTCGGAAGCGAGAAGAACTAGAACGCTCAACTGCTTCTATGAATTCGCTTCGGGACAGACTGGTTGAAGCTGAAGCCGAAGTCATGCGATTGAAAGCTGAACTCTCCCGCGAAGAAGGCATTGTCAACATCCTTAGTACCCAGAATACAACTGGTACTTTGGAATATCATGCACAAGCTCAAGCTCTGGAAGATGCCAGAAAAGAAGTGGTGGCCCTCATCATACCCAGCGAGGATGAACTCCGGGCAAAGGCTGAAGCTATGGTGCGAGCTAATTACGAGGCGGAGCTGGCTGAACTCAAGGCTCAACTCATCTCTTTTGATTTGATGCATGAGTGAGTTTGGCTTCTGTAATGTTCTTTTGATAAGAACAAAGTTTGTTTTGTATCACTTTTTTTTTTGGTTCTTGAATAAAAAGTGATATTGACTTCTCATTGTTTCTTGCATTTATCATTTTTTGATTTTAAATACAAGTCACGAGAAATGCTTGAGATGTATTCCTGACTTAGAATATACCTCCACAATGGTTCTGCTACAGAGAACTCTCTTTATTATCATTTAAGACAACTCTAGAAAGTTTCAAACTGCTGAGGACGAATACTCCCATAATAGGGTTGACTAATAGAATTCTTCCTGTGTTATGTTTTGCTTTAAACACTGAAAGAAGTCTATAAATGCTAGAGGTGTAGTTTTAACTTAGCAAGAGAGATATTGCGATCGGAGCAATTTTGAAGACTTATCGTTCTATTGACGAGAAGCGATAAGTTGATTTTTGTCAGAGGTGTGATTTTAACGTGACAGAAGAAATATTGCGATCAGGGCAATTTTGAGGACTTATCGTTCTATTGACGAGAATCGATAAGTTGATTTTTTGTCAGAGGTGTGATTTTAACATGACAGGAAGAAGTATTGCGATCAGGGCAATTTTTAGGACTTATCGTTCTATTGACGAGAATCGATAAGTTGATTTTGTCAGAGGTGTAATTTTAACGTGACAGAAGAAATATTGCGATCAGGGCAATTTTGAGGACTTATCGTTCTATTGACGAGAATCGATAAGTTGATTTTGTCAGAGGTGTAATTTTAACGTGACATTTGAAATATTACGATCAGGGCAATTTTGAGGACTTATCGTTCTATTGACGAGAATCGATAAGTTGATTTTGTCAGAGGTGTAATTTTAACGTGACATTTGTGGGGAAAGAATATTATAGCGTCTCACAGGGGAGAACTGCTATATGTTTTATCATCGGAGTGATGAGTTATAAGACTTGTGATTTGATCAAGATTTTGGGGGAGTTTATTACCCCACTGAAAACAAGTTATTTATTGCCCTGCTGAGGAGAGCCAATAAATCGACAATGAGTTGGAGACTTATCATTCTATTTTTTGAGAATTGATAAGTGGATTTTGGGGTGTAGTATTAACCCAATGAGAATTTGAATTCTGCTGAAGAGATACAGAGGTTTTGATTACCACTCTGTTAAGTAGGCTTACCAGTGCATATTCTTCATTTAAAAGAATTGCAACGCTGAGGTGACCCTCGCGTTTAATATTTGAAACGCGAGGCTCAGGCCTTGTGACGTTGGCTTGAGCTTTGCACTTGGGAAATTTGAACGCGGATGTGAGCTTCGCGTTTTGAAAGATGGTTGGGATTCATTCCTAGAATCCTGTGCCATCTTAACAGCTTGGTGGCTGTTATAAATAGACCTGAGTGGTCATATCAAAAGTCACTTGACTTTCAAGACTTTCGACTATTTTCAAGAACGAGAATTCTCGTTTGATTCCGGTGAGATCTCCGACGGTCTTCGTCTCCCTCATTCAAAGGAATTTCCTCCGATCGACTGCATCAATGGCGCCTCGGAGAAGAGGTTCGAACTCCAAGAAAGTCGCCGGAGCGACTTCCGAAGTGCCGTCGGCTGAGGACGCCGGCGGTGCTCTTGTTCATGCGGGGACATCGTCGTCGTCACCGCTGCTGCGGGGGCTTCCCTGTCGTGGTGAGTGCCACCCGAAATAACTTGCCTTGGCAAGTTCTCTGAAAACCCTAGATGGGTTCTTGATAACGAGGAAGATGACTCGTTTCAACTCAATGAAAACGCGGGGTTGGGATCCCATGTGGGTCTCGACCCTCGCGTTCAAGTTTTTCAACGCGAGGTTGACCTTCGCGTTTGAGACTTCTGACGCGAGGTTCGACCTTCGCGTTGGAGATTTCTGACGCGAGGTTCGACCTTCACGTTGGAGATTTCTGACACGAGGTTCGACCTTCGCGTTGGAGATTTCAACATGAGCCTTTAACCCTTTATGTTTCAGGCCATGTCTTTATGTTGATAGCTCGCCGCTAACTTCTGCTTTTGATTGTGCAGTACTTCTCCCAAACGTGCC
>NC_033800.1:136703681-136718852 GCF_001876935.1 Asparagus officinalis | reverse complement strand
TGAATTTCCAATGGTAGTACAGCCTCGCAGCCATATACCAAAGAGAATGGCGTAGCTCTTGTGGAGGTCTTTACTGTAGTACGGTAAGCCCAAAGACATTCACCCAGTCTTTCATCCCAATCGCACCGGCTTTTAGAAACAAACTTTTAGAGAAGCTTCACTATGGTTTTATTGAAGGCTTCTGCGAGACCATTTGCTGGCGGATAATAAGCCGTAGATGCAACACTTTGGATTCTGAATTTATCACAAAATCTCTGAAACCCAAAACTGACGAATTGTGTCCCGTTGTCGTGAACTATTCGTCTTGGGACTCCAAAGCGATAGATGACGTGATGTTTGATAAACTTGATCACGTTTGAAGTCTTGACTTCTTTCAACGGGATTGCTTCCGCCCATTTGGAGAAATAATCGGTCACGGCTAGAATGAACCGGTGTCCCTTGGATGTCGAAGGGGAAATCGGTCCGACGATATCCATACCCCACATTTCGAATGGCCAAGTCGCCAATGTGGGGTGTAAATTTCCCGGTGCCTGGTGGATGAAATCTCCATGAATTTGGCACGCGTAACAATGTTTAGCATAGTCTACCGCGTCTGAAAACATCCTCGGCCAATAATAGCCAATGCGTCGGAGGCGATCTCCTAATTTAGCTCCAGGCTGATGAGCTCCACACATTCCCCCGTGAGCTTCCTTGAGGGCCTCTTTTGCTTCTTTCCGGGAGAGACATCGAAGCAAAACTCCATCATGCGATTTACGATACAGGACTTGAGAGACTGCGTCGTAATAGAATCGGAGGGCCTTTCGTTTGATAGAGGCCGCTTCCTTAGGATCCTCTGGTAGAATTCCATATACGGCATAGTCGATGTACGGGAATCGCCAATCCCTGGATTCAAACTCCATAGAAGTTGTACAGACTTCTTCTGACGGTGTCTCGTCTAGGTTTTCTTCTGTAGGAATTTTAGAAAAGTATAATTTCCGTCCCGCGACTGGAATCGTTGTTTCAGTCTTCGGTGGCAACGCTAATGAGGTTGCCAAGGAGGCTAGAGCATCTGCGTAAGCATTCTGAGCTCGTGGCACGTATTCGATAAAGAAGCCTTCGAACTTTTGAGCCTGCTCTAGCACTGCGAAGTAATACGGGATCAAATCCTCATGACGTGCTTCATATTCTCCTCGAACTTGATTAACGATGAGCTGAGAGTCACCGTAAGCTTCAAGATGCTGAATACCAAGTTCTTCAGCAAATTGCATGCCTAATAGCAGAGCGTTATACTCGGCTACGTTGTTGGTGCAAGGTTCGATTAAGGAAAATCCCCTTGGGATTACATGGCCGTTTGGAGAGATTAGCACTACTCCTACTCCCGCGGTGATTGCTCCATGAGGATTTGCTCTGGATGCACCGTCGAAGAATAACTTCCACACTTGCGTAGCTTCTTGGGTAGCGCAAGCTTCAGCAACCTCGTCAGGTAATTCCTCATACAATTTAGACGTTCCCGATACTGGATGATCGGCTAAGAAGTCTGCCAGTGCTTGACCCTTGACCGCCTTTTGGGGCATGAACTGCATGTCGTACTGTGACAAGAGAATGGCCCATTTTGCAAGCCGGCAATTCAGAGATGATGGTTTCGTCATCAGTACTCTCAAAGGATTTACTTTGGAAATGACGTGAATTGTCTGTCCAACTAGGTAATGTCGCATCTTTTGAATTGCGAATACCAAAGCGAGACATTCTTTTTCGACCGGATTGTACCGATGTTCGGCTCCCATCATAGTCCGGCTCAGGTAATAGATGGCTTGTTCTTGACCCTGATCGTTGTTCTGGGCCAACAAAGCTCCAAGGGAATGGTCCATGGCTCTCACATATAATAGGAATGGTTTTCCTGATATCGGGGCCACGAGAACTGACGGTTGAGTAAGATATTTCTTAATCTCCTCGAATGCTCTTTGACATTCCGCATCCCAAACAAAGGATATTCCTTTCTTCATAAGCTTAGAGAAAGGTTGGCAGCGTCCTGACAGATTTGATATAAATCTTCGGATGTAGGCCAGTCTGCCCTGCAAACCTCTGAGCTCTTTGAGATTCTTCGGAGGTGGCATGTCTTGGATGGCACGCACTTTTTCCGGGTCAAGAGAGATTCCTTTGGATGTAACAATAAATCCCAGAAATTTTCCACTTGAAACTCCGAGAAATGATTTTGTCGGATTCATCTTCAGCTGATGTGCCCGCATGATTTCGAACATGGTCTTCAGATCTGCAAGATGATCGTCTCTGCATTGGCTCTTTACCGCTATGTCATCAACGTAGCACTCGATTTTCTTCCGGAGGTGTTCGTGAAAGATCGTGTTCATTGCACGCTGATAAGTTGCACCTGCATTCTTCAGGCCGAAGGGCATCACTGTGTAGCAATACACCCCCAGTGGTGTTCTAAAAGCAGTGTGCTTCTCGTCGTCCGGGTGCATCTTGATCTGATTGTACCCAGAGAATCCGTCCATGAAAGACATCCGTTCATACCCGCAGGTGTTGTCGATCATAACATCCGTGATAGGAAGTGGGAATTCGTCCTTTGGACAGGCGGCATTAAGATCGCGGAAAGCGATGCATATTCGGACTTTACCATTCTTCTTGGGAACTAGAACAATGTTGGCTACCCAATCTGGGTGTTGTTCTTCCCTCACAAAACCTGAGTCTATAAGTTTTTTAACTTCTGACTCGATTGATTCCATGATCTCTGGACGAAACCTACGTTGTTGTTGTTTAAAGGGTTTTGCATCCGGATCAATGTTGAGACGGTACATGGCAACTTTCGGGTCGAGGCCAGGCATATCTTCATAATTCCAAGCGAAGACGTCTATGTATTCTCGGATGAGAGATATAAGGTCTTCCTTCTCGGTGGATGATAGGTCTTCGGCTATAAAGATGGGCTTGGGGTCAGACTCATCTCCCATGTTAACTTGGATCACTTTATCTTCAGTGGGTGGTTCATGTTGTTCGAAACGCATATCCCACAGGATATTGAGACGCTTGATCCAAGGATCATCAGTCGATTCCAATAATTCCTCGTCACCCCCTGCATCTTCATCTGGACGACTAGTTGAAACCATGTTCACAGTCAAGTTTTTAAAGAAGGGTCCAATACTGACGTCGGACTCGTATGACGATATTCCAGATGACTGGTCATGACGTAAGTAATTACTGATTTCGTTTTCCGAGACGGGGGGAGGTGTGACGTAACCCACGCCCCTTACGGTTTTTTGATAATAATCCGGAGGTTTTCCTTCAGGAGTGAGAGACATCCGGATCGATGTTCGTCTTCCCTTCCCGAAGTTCAGGCCCTGTTTCTCATTAAAATTATACCCCATTCGTTTCATTAAGTATTTAGAATTGGGTTCATGGTAATGGAATTGGGGGACCCCATCGTCTTCTTCCGAACTTTCACGTTGGAGTGGTTCGGATTTGACTTTACCAAAACAGATCGGCTTCTGCCCTCTCCTTTTGGATGGGACTTTGAAGAAAGCCTTCTGTGCGTCCTCCACTTCTTCATCCGAAGCGAAAGATGACTGGATTGGTAAGGTGAGTGACGCCTCGTTGCACAGTACGTGCCATGGGTTGGTACCTGCACTAGAATCATTCTCTATTTGTTTATTGTTAAGAGATACATCAGACAAGTACGCTAAAATGAAATCTTCATTAATGCACCACTCGCCCCCACTCGGTACATCATTATTACTCTCACCCTGACCCATTACATCAAAGTTTAACTCCCAAGGACAATCTTCATCGGGGTCTGGCTCGATGTCAGCTTCATTACCGCTGTCCACATCTTCTTTCTCTTGGGATTCCAAATAGAAGACGGAGTCGGTGTGGAAGTTTTCTACTCCTCGGAAGGGGTATTTCTCTGCGATCAAGGTTCTGACTTCGCCCTTGTCATTGGCGTACTTCATAACCTGATGCAAAGTAGATGGGACAATGCGGTTTGCATGTATCCATGGTCGTCCTAGCAAAAGGTTGTAGGACGTGTCCGCATCTATGATGTAGCATGCTACCTCAGACTTGAGATCTCCGATCTGGCATCTGAGTTTGATCTTTCCCAGGGGTCGGGTACTGTTTGCATTGAACCCGAAGATAGTAGTCTGGGTGGTGTGTAGCCGGTGCATGGGAATCCCTAGGACCTGCATGACCCTGTAGGGCATGATGCTAAGCGCTGAGCCCGGGTCAACTTGAACACGACTGATTTCGGAGGATCCGATATATCCTGTGTAGTACAGTGGTCGGTCATGTTCATGTTTGACCTGCATGTCTTCTTGCGTGAACGATATGCAGGGTAGACTTCTCGCCGCTTGCAGACATTGCAGACAAGTTTGATCATCAGAGGCTTCGGGAGCCGGGGTGACTTGGGTGATGAAGCTCTCTGTATTCTTCAGGGCTTCAATCAGAGCTTCCTTGGTAGTTTTGGATAACCTTAGGAGCTCATATAAAGTAATCCTGGCCGGTATGTTGGCCAGCTGCGCCATGACGTTGAATTGGAAGGGAGCGCTCGACTCTCCAGTTTCCTGGTGGAGATTTCTGTGGAATCAGAGCTCCTTCTGTTTTCCTTTGTCTACTGGCTTTTTCGGAACAGAACCCCCAGCGTCTTGGGGCTGTCCCTCGGCCTCTGGAGCGTTCTGGCCATAATCTCTCAGGTAAGCTTTTCCTGACCGAGTGCCAGGATTGCCTTCTGGGTATGCCGCTAGAACAATCCTCTCCTCTTCTGAATCAGTAAGAGGCTTGAGGTGGTCATCATCTTCAGTAACGGAGGGGCTAATCATGTTGGAAGACTTAGCCTTGCCTCCCTTTTTTTTGGACGGGGTGTTCGTCCATTGTTGATCTCCTAGCAGATCAGGGTGGACCCACATGATTTCCCCTTTTGGGGTAGTGAGGGGCACCAACACCCTGTCCTTCTGACTATGCAAGTCAACATTCTTCAGACGTATTTCTCCCTTGCGAATGGGGACGACGCCGTCCGCCGTTACTACCGGGGGAAAATCACCAAATTGGACCGCTATCATATTAGTAGATACGGTCTTCTGCTCTGGCTTCAGTGTGAGCACATTAGCGTTCACCAGATTCTGTAAGATGTCTTTGAAGACATAGCACTTTTTGGTAGGATGTCCAAGGAATCTGTGATAACGACAATAGCTGGGGTCATCTACTTTCCCTGCTTCATCCGGCTTCCTGACCTCAGGCAATTGCAGCTTGTTGTTCTTTCGAAGCAATTGGAATAATGTATCCACGTGCTCCTCTTTGAACGAATACTGCTTGGGCGCTCTTTGCTGATTTGGCGCTTTGCCCTGCTTGTTCGGCGGTGGAACTCGCGTGTAGTCGGCCGCCAAGGTCTCCTTCCCCTTAGACCGTTGGGCGTTGTTCTGGTTGCGTTGCTGATTTTGCTGCTGCGGCTTGGGTTGTGGCACTTCTTCGGCTTTGACCCGCGCCACTATTTCTTCAGCTTGTTCTCCTTGTGAGACTAGTTGTCTCCAGGAGCGACATTCTGCCACCCCCATTTGAGCAAGGAGCTGGGTCTGCAGGTTGTGCCTGCAAGTTTCAACCAGAGTTGATTGGGTCATACCTGAGGGGCATCGCAATGCCATGCTGCGGAATCTCTCCACATAGGTTTTGATGGACTCTCCTTTCCTTTGCTTAGTGGCAAGAAGAGTTGGGACCGAGACCTCCGTGTCGTCCTCAAAGAATCTGGCCAAGAATAGCCTTTCCAGGTCTACCCATTTCTGAATAGATCCGGCAGGCAATTTCATGAACCATTCGAAGGCGACACCCTTAAGGGTACCGATGAACAGCCTGGTCAGGATGGCGTCGTTTGCTACTACATCCCCAGTTTGGGACTTGAAGTAGTAAATGTGCTGATTTGGCGATCCTGTACCATCGAACGGTTGTAAGGTAGGGGCCTTAAACTTCGGTGGGTAGGGAGCTGTATCCCACTCAGCAGGGTAAGGCCGCACAACTCCCTCTTCCCGGAGCTCGCTTCGGTTGGCGATTGCGTTAAGGCGAGCCTCCAGCTCATCCACCTTAGTAGATTGAGGGTGCAGTTCTTTCTCGATCTCCCTCTCACCCTCGGAAGAGGATCCCAGGTTGTGAGTCTCACGGTCTGAATATTCATGCAGTTTTTGTTTTCCCTTTGAAGTTGTTCTCCGGGAAGACTCAGGTTTGTGGCCTTTTTCAGCAAGAAGCTGAGCCAACATATCCTTCAATTGGAGAAGTGTCTCCTGTTGCGCCTGGAGCATGACATGATGTTCGTCCACTCTTTTGGCGATGTCTTCGTGATTCCCTGACATGTAAGCGGAGACCTCGCGTGCTCCAACAGAGCTTGAAGATTGAGATTCGGCTATTGCCGAATGCTCCTCACTTGTTGTAATGCCTTTGGCTAACTTTTGATAGTCAACCGGGCGAATAGCTCCTGTTCGAGTCCGAGTATTCTGATATACTCCTTCGAACTGGTCACAAATTTCTCTGACAGTCGAGTGATGACTCTCTTGTGACTCATCGGAATCAGTAGGCAAGGCTTTCCCTCGGCCGATCATGTTGATAGTGACCTGAGGGTATTCCGCTTCAACTGTCTTCTTTCTGTTGCGGCGTTGTCGTTTGGCAGGCCTAACGACGTGTGTCAACCTGTCAAATACGGACTGCCGAGGTGTGGATGCACAACAAGGGCATTCTGACAGGACTGCAGAGATGAGCCTCTCACATTGACATGAGTGAGCTGCTTGCACTGTTGATTTTCCTCTTGACAATAATTCCCGCAGATCAGGAACTTGGGAGGAAACTTTCCCCGGACTTGGAGGTGGAGTTGGAACCCCCTGCCCTTGGGTAGGTGAGATTGGTTCTTGTCGAACGTGAATTTTAAAGCCACGCTGACTTTTTTGAACCTGACGGACCTCTTGAAGATCGCGTTCTTGAGAAGTAACGCGAGGGTCGCGTTTGAAAACACTAGGCCGAGGCCTGCGTTTAAATGATGAACCTGACCTCTGAGGGTCAAGTTTTGGTTGAACGCGCCCCTGAGGGTCGCGTTTGGTTGGTGAAACAGACTCCTGAGAGTCATGCTTCGTTTGAACGCGCACCTGAGGGTCGCGTTTAATTTGTGAAACAGACTCCTGAGAGTCATGTTCAATTGGAACGCGCCTATGAGGGTCGCGTTTGGTTTTGGCAGCTCCATTCTGAGGGCTGCGTTTTGAGTGAACAACGCGCCACTCAGGGTCGCGTTTGAGCTGTATCAGCCTAGGCTGATAGTTGGGCTCATTACCACGCAGTGAGCGTTCTTCTTTGGGGACGCCAAGTTCGGTTGGATCTTTAGAAACGCGATCTTCGCGTTGGGCCAACAATCGGCTTTCTCGTAAGTGTGCTCGTCGGATGGATCTTCTCCGTCGGCGAGCGGCGTTCTTTTTGGCTTGTTTCAAAGCCTTAGCAGCAACGTCGTTGACGTTTATGGAACTCGTCTCTTCCAGAGGCCGTTTGTGGCCCGAAGCACGCTGTGCTGACGCGGACGTGGGCTTTTCAGCCAGCAGAGCCAATTTGAGTTCCTGGCCTCTTCGGCACTTCAACAACAGAATCGACCTTCTTTGAGGTCTTGCGAACATCGTGCTTAGCCTTGGGGCTAAGCGATCCAGAGGATAATGCTTCCTCATATTTCGCTTGATCAAACTCTACGACGAGAGTTTCTACAGTCGTTCCCAAGAGGTGGACGTCGGACTGAGCCACCACTTCATCGTCGGAAAAGCTAGTCCCCAGCAGAGTCGCCATCTTTTGTATGTAGAGAAAATTGTAAAGAAGAGAATAAAGAAAATGTGACTTTGATTCCTTTGATCTCGGTTACAACTTGATTACAAAAGAGAGGAAAACGAATTTGATTTTCCCCTTTGTTGAGAAAATTGCAAAGAAGAGAATAAAGAAAATGTGATTTTGATTCCTTTGATCTCGGTTACAACTTGATTACAAAAGAGAGGAAAACGAATTTGGTTTTCCCCTTTGTTTAAAACTGGGTTCTTCTTGGCAGCGATGGAGTGCTTCCTTCGATTGATTGCGTCGAACTTGCTCTCCGTTGACGATCCGACCGTCTTTATCTCGTGGGAACGATGAACTTTCGTGGAAAGTTTTATGAATAACTCTGAATGAGTTTAAGAACTCTGAACGAGTTTGAACTCTGTGAATAGAGTTGTTGGAACCGAAAATTCGGTTAAGGATCAAGCTGTTTTTCTGTTGTCGAAGAATCCTCTCAGATTTGATCTTCTGAGTTTGATTCAAAAATCCTATCTCTAAGGATTTCGTTGCTGCTGAATCTCCAAGCCTGAATGGTTTTCAACGAGCCAGCCGATAGCCTCTGATCTGAGCCCAGAGAAAATCTAATCAACCCCTTAACTCAGTTGAGTTCGTTGAGTTTTTATAGGGGGATAAGAGGTTGTAACTGACCCCTATATCCGCTCCTACGTGGGTGAAAATCCCCTCAGAATGTGGGATAAACGGTTTTGGAACCGTTCGACTCATGTTTGAGTGAGTCAAACGCCCAATCTGGCGTTCAGAACTCAACTTTGTGTTCTTTGAATTGAGACGCGAAGTTGGGTGTTAGCTGAACACCATTGAACGCGATGGTCACTCGCGTTTGGCTTGTTGCCTGCTTGGAAACGCGGGGGTCAGTGTTGATTGAACCCCTATGAACGCGAGGGTCGCCCGCGTTTGGATTGTGGCTTTTTGGCTTGTGCATTGACGACGCGAGGGTCGCCTTCATTTCCAACTTGGTGACGCGGGGATGACATCCGCGTTTCAGAAGGAGTCATTTGACTTGTAACTTCTTCTGTAGAGCGTTGCAAGGACCGTTGTTCAGTAATCCTGACTTTTAGCTGTTGGGGAGTGTGAAAGTCGTCAGATCGTAACTTTCACTGCAGATTGTGAAGACTGCTGAATAGGGTTTTCATCCGTCGTCGGAAGTGTCGTTGAATTGTAACTCTTCTCGATCTATGTGAAAAGCCCTCCATTCGCAACATTCGTTCACCGACCCGGAAACTATTTGATTGTAGCTTTCGTTGTAGGAGCTAGACGGGAATCAACATCCATAGTGTCTTAAAGATGAATATTCGCCCATAGCTCTCTACCAAGCAACTATTCGACTAAAGGCGGTCCCCGAACGAGTTTCGGTTTTCGAAAGGCTCAGTACCGAAACGCCGAAAACAAGGCCTAGGCGTTTCCGACGAAAAAGAACGGTGGTTGAAGAGGAAGAATTTCCGAGGGGCACCACTAATATGCTGATTGTGACCTCCGTTGTCGGAGCTTGTTTGAATAAGCTATCTATTATGATTTTTAGACAGCCTACACCAAGGTCTAGGCGCTTCCGACAAAGAAGAAGGGTAATTGAAGACGGAGAATTTCCGAGGGTCACCACTAATATGACCAGCAAAAGGGCATCGACAAGGGATAATCCTGAGTCAATTCTGCCGGTACCCCAGTATCTAACTCGTCTGAGGTCTGGAGCCATCATACGAGGAACTTATGGTAGGGTTCGGACAAGATTACCGTCGGAAGATAAAGAATCGGATTCCTGCTCTGCTGTCGCATCAGATAATACAGTGTCCAGCGATGGACAACCCCGCGAGTCATTTATGATAAGCGCGGAACAAGTGGCCAAGATGCTCGAAGAAGCCATGGCCAAACAGCAGGAGAGCTTCAGGTTCGAAATGCAGATGGCCATGCAGAATATGAGAGAAATGCATGAGCAACAAATCCAGGCACTGACGAACCTGCAAGGCAAACCGAGCCGCCGTAATCAAGTTGTTCAGGAAGTTGAGCATACGAATGCGAATGAAGTGCATAATGCTAATAACCCTCCCGTCAATGCAAAGGGTGGTAACGAGAATGCTAACGAAGACTCAGGTGAAAGCTTAAAGATTAAAAACCTCGAGAACAAAATCAATACGTTGATTTCCGCTCAAGAGATGAAGAAGACGGGCATTCCTTGTCCCTACCCAAGAGAATGGGAATTAATCCCCTACCCGGCGAAGTTTAGTCTAATTAACTTCACACCATTTGATGGGAAGGGTTCACCCACTCAGCATTTGGTTTACTTCAAATCGCACCTGGGTGTCATCTCTGGTAACGAACCTCTGATGGTACGGTCCTTCGTTGGCACTCTTCGTGGAGCCGCCTTCGATTGGTATCGTCGCCTCAAGCCAGGAAGCGTGACAAACTTCGCCTCTCGTGGTAAGGGCAAAACACCTGCAGCTACTGGTGGTGCTAATCAAGCGTCACAACAGCAATCCCGAAGGCAGCAAAAGACTTCGGGTCCGAGACTCCAAAGAGAGTATTCCTTCAAGGATGAAGACGTTCCAGCCATCTTCGAATCCCTCCTTGAAGGTAACAAGATCAAGCTACCACCTATCACAAATCAGGAGGAAGCTGACAACACTACGGACCCAAAGTACTGTGCATACCACAGGAGGGTCGTTCATCCCACCAAGGATTGCTTTGCTCTCAAGAATAGCATTCAAACCTTGGTTGAAGCCGGTGTTATATCGCTCAATTAAGTAGAAATAAGACTCCAAAGAGTATACGAGTATAAACTGTTTCTCAATCCTCCAACAGGTGCAAGAGGTTAAATTGCTCCCTGCAGACTCCAAAGAGTATACGAGTATAAACTGTTTCTCAATCCTCCAACAGGTGCAAGAGGTTAAACTGTTCCCTACTTACTCCAATAGGTATACGAGTCTAAACTGTTTCCCACTTTTGTTGGGAAGTTCCTGGAGATTATTACGCTAATATTCTTAAGGATAACCCGGTCAACTAACTGAGAATAATGTCCGAACCAGTTCCGTAGAGGAAGCTGGGGGTAGACGATTTATGTAACGGGAAGTTCCAAGAGAATCATATATTCTTAAGGATAACCTGAACATGCGATTGAGGATAACATACTCCTCGTTACACCCAGTTTTGTAAGAAAGCTGGGGGTGGATAATTCGTGTAATGGGAAGTTCCCAAAAGAATGTTAATATTCTTAGGGATAACCCGATCGATATGAACAAAGTGATGAACACTAAATCTCTCACCGATCAGACTAATTGACGGTGGGACCACCAAATTCGATCAAGTTTAATCTAATCAAACTTACGCCATGTTCATGCACTCAACACTTTCATAGTTAGAGTCCGGATATAATAAATCTTGATTTGTCACCTGGTCAAACCTTCCTACAGTTAGGACCACAACCAAAATCCCCCTCTCGATTCCCCCAATGAACGAGAGGTCCACTTTCAAATCAAGTGATCAAACCTTCCTACAGTTAGGGTCACCTCAAACTCCCATTTGGCCAAACCTTCCTACAGTTAGGGTCAAAACCATAATTCACTCTCGATAAACGAGAAATTCACCTTTAGTTCGGTAATCAAACCTTCGGACAGTTAGGATTATCCCAATCTTTCGATTCTCGGAATGGAGGTCCCACTCCTAGTTTCACCGTTCCGGATTCTGGGGGTGGAGATCCCACCTCGAGTCTCCTTTCCAACTGGAAATAGAATATAAAATTCTTCCCTAGGAAGTTTATCCCGAATCCTAAGCAGGGATAAGTCTGCGCCTAACACGCGCTGCCGGTTTAGTCTTTTTCCGTAGAAAAAGACACCAGAGTTCGATTCTGGGGTATTCTATCCTGAAACCTAAGCAAGGATAAGTCTGCGCTTAACCCGCGCTGCCGGTTAGTTCTTAACCGTCAAAAAGAACACCCGTTCACATATTCAACATTGTGACAGTTTGTTATTAATAACATCAAAATCCATGCCTTACACGCATGGGGAATTTCATCCCGAATCCTAAGAAAGGATATGTCGACGCCTAACACGCGTCGCCTGTTTAGTCTTTCTCCGAAGAAAAAGACACCATAGTTCGATTCTGGGGAATTTTATCCCAAAGCCTAAGTAGGGATAAGTCAGCGTCTAAAACACGTTGCTGGGTAGCCTATTCCCATAACAATGGCGAAGTCTACATATTCGAAGTTGTAGCATCAAGTCTAAGGGAGTTCATTCCTTTAGCACAACGTCACATGCGGAACGGATTTAGATAATCCACATGCTAGCCCGACTCAAACGGTAGTCGGTAAAGGCTAATCAAACCCATTAAAGGCTGGGAGTTAGCCAAAAATCCTAAAGTCAACACCTAACACGTGTCGCCGGGTAGCCTATTCCCATAACAATGGCGAAGTCTATGTATTCAACATCATAGCACGAAAGTCTAAGGGAGTTCATACTCTTAGCACAACGTGACATGCGGAACGGATTTAGACAATCCGCATGCTAGCCCGACTCAAACGGTAGTCGGTAAAGGCTAATCAAATCCGTTGATGGCTGAGGGTTTGCCAAAAATCCTAAAAGTATTATGGTCAATCATTTCAAACGGAATGAGGAATCATAATAAAGATAAAGATAAAAACAAGTTCCACTAAAAAGATCAAAAGTCAAAACATTCAGCAAATGAAATCATACATCAAGAACATGGCCAAAAATCTTCTGATTGAGCTTAGACAGCTTTTCATCATAAGCCTGCCTAAGCTCAGCTCTGATGGAATCCTTTGTGGTGGCTAAAGTCCTCGCAGCAACCTCCTCCGTCTCGACCAGCTTCTGCTTCAGGGATGTCAACTCACCAGATAAAACAGTGTGGGCTTGTTGATCCTGTACCTTCGTCATCTGAAGAATACCAAAAGTCTCCTCTTTTTCACGGAGTGCTCTTCTGAGCTGGTCTATCTCGGTCGCACAGGAGGCAAGAGAAGAGTCAAGCTCGGTGAGTGAAGATGATTTAGCAGCAAGGTGGGCCTCAACTCGGTCCACTCGATCTCGCTGCACCTGAATGTCTAACTCAGCAAGAAACCTAGCATCGCGCCATGTCTGTAAGTGAGTATCCAACTCGGCAGCGATGAATGAAGAGGCACCTGCATCCTGGAGCTCACGAAACATCTGAAGCTTATGCTCTAGGTAGTCAAGATCATCAACAATAGACTTCGCCAGATCTGGGTACCCTGCATCCCTTATTGAATTTATCTTAAGATCAAGGAATGGCTTGAACTGGTGAAGGGAAAGTCCGCCGTGGAAGAGCTTGTCAATTATAGCATTCACAAAGGAGAAGAAGGAACGAATCTCTATACAGATGACAATCTTCTCTGGGTCGTTGTCTAATAACAACTCCTTCACAAGGACGTGAAGTCGAGAAGAAAGCCCTACACAAAAAGGAGAAATCCGTCAAAAGCCTTGATGAAGAAATGAATGACATTCCTCAGTTGCTCAAGTTATACCTTCTTCCCCTTGAATCACCGGGGGTGGTGGAGGTGTAATGGCTGGGGGTGTATCAACTGGTGTAGTTGGTCCCACAGCCGGCTCAACAGGATCAGTCTCAACAAAAGCTCCTGTCAAATACAAAATAGAGTTTTCAGATGCATCACATTATAGTTGCATTAATCAAAAATTGGCTAGTCCTATAATTAACTTGAGAAAAGCTACGTACCTTCAGAAAAACCATCCTCGGGATTCTTAGGGAGCGTAGACTCAGGAAATACATCTCCAGACAACTGATCATCAATCTGAGGAGAGCCATACATAAAGTGGAGCATCGGAGTGTCCACAAGCAAGCCTTCCTCGTCAAAATCATCAGTCGAGAAATCTGACATAAGAGAATATAAGTACGAAAGGAGAATAAAGAGACTACGACCAATAGAAATGAGTTACCTCTTATGGGTACGTCAGCCTCTCTATTCCCAAAATCCACGTTTGCCTCCTGCGAATTATCTAAAAGAGCAAGAAGTATAGAGACAATCAGGGAATGCACAAATTCCAAATCATTCGACTCCTTTGTGTATTGTTAATGATAGATGTACCTGGATTCATCGAACCGGGTCCTACATCGACGGTCTCCCTAATGTCAACAGCTTCTGCAGGCCTTTCTACCTGGTGCGGTAAGTCGGGCTCACCAGAAGATATAGAATCGTGAAAAGCAGGATCAGGACTCATCTCACTCTCCCCATGCTCTCCTATATAGAAATGGAAAAGCGTGAGTCAAAGTTCTGAATGATCAAAAGGCTAGTCTATGGGATAGATGTTACCTCCATCACTAGCAGGGTCGTCACCGGCTAAATCCATATCCGATGCTCGTGAAACTACATGCGGCTTGCGGGCTAATCTCTTCCGCCTAGCGGCAGGGGCAACAATCGAAGGTCTCGTCTGGGAAGAAGGACGGAATTCTTCATCTTGGTCAGCTGTGGTCCCTGAAACATCAAACCATAGTCAGGCTTAATAATTCTGGAAGATAAAGGGAAAGAGTAAGAAACCAACCTCGTTCAGAATTCTTCTTTCCCTTTTCGTCAATCCGACGAGTCTTGTGCCGTGCCCTTTGTGATCGAGCATTTTCCCAAATCATACGGGAATCAGCCTGAGAAGCCTCCTCAGCCTCTAGCTCTGCAATCGGCTTCACAGGAATAGTCTTATTGGCTGCTAACAACCACTTGCAGCTTAGGAAGGTGAGGTTCAACTGCCGCTCAGAACTCGGGAGACTGAACTTAGCACCAGTACAGCCCGTCACGGTCCACAACCATGCACGAAGACCGTCCACCAAACCGCCGTGGGTCCGAAGCTGCTGACGTGGATTCCCGACATAAAGCTGATCATAGCCAAACTGGCGAGCGAATCGGCAGGGTAGGTATGGCTCTATGAAACACTGATTCCTCACCCGGAAAGTCAGATAACCCGGCCTGATGTTCACCAGCCAGTTAAAGCAGCCGACGTCTAAATGAGTTCGATACCCCCTCGGCTTTTCCTCATCAATCAGACACTCGCCGTATCGGCCAGAGAACTGCGGAAAACAAGTGGAAAACGCCCAACACTTGTGGACCTGTAGCTGCTGTCTGACGTCAGGGAATCCTCACCCCTCCCACTTGCCATTCTCAAACAACTGTAGAAGGGGAGCGGAGGGGTCTGTGGCATACGGTACTGACATCATATCAGAACGATGAAGGACGAACCAAGCCATCAAATAAGTGTACGGAAGCTCCACCCTAACAGTAGGAATCTGAGCCGGCGATTCACTTTCCTTCCGTGTAAAAGCACTAGAAATCTGTCGAAGCCCTCGATGAATGTTAGCCACCATCACCGGAAGAAGCGAAAGTTCCTTTTT
>NC_033800.1:136695164-136701327 GCF_001876935.1 Asparagus officinalis | reverse complement strand
AGTCAAGACATTCAGCAAATGAAATCATACATCAAAAACATGGCCAAAAATCTGCTGATTAAGCTTAGAAAGCTTCCCATCATAAGCCTGCCTCAACTCAGCTCTGATGGACTCCTCGTCGGTATCTAAAGTTCTCGCAGCAACCTCCTCCGTCTCAGTCAGCTTCTGCTTCAAAGATGTCAACTCACCAGATAAAACAGTGTGGGCTTGTTGATCCTGTACCTTCGTCATCTGAAGAATACCAAAAGTCTCCTCTTTTTCACGGAGTGCTCTTCTGAGCTGGTCTATCTCGGTCGCACAGGAGGCAAGAGAAGAGTCAAGCTCGGTGAGTGAAGATGATTTAGCAGCAAGGTGGGCCTCAACTCGGTCCACTCGATCCCGCTGCACCTGAATGTCTAACTTAGCAAGGAACTTAGCATCGCGCCATGTCTGTAAGTGAGTATCTAACTCGGCAGCGATGTATGAAGAGGCACCTGCATCCCGGAGCTCACGAAACATCTGAAGCTCACGCTCTAGGCAGTCAAGATCATCAACAATAGACTTCGCCAGATCTGGATACCCTGCATCCCTTATGGAGTTTATCTTAAGATCAAGGAATGGCTTGAACTGGTGAAGGGAAAGTCCGCCGTGGAAGAGCTTGTCAATCATAGCATTCACAAAGGAGAAGAAGGAGCGGATCTCTATACAGATAACAATCTTCTCTGGGTCGTTGTCTGATAACAACTCCTTCACAAGGAGGTGTAACGACTGGGGGTGTATCAACTGGTGTAGTTGGTCCCACAGCCGGCTCAACAGGATCAGTCTCGACAAAAGCTCCTGTCAAATACAAAATAGAATTTTCAGATGCATCACATTATAGTTGCAGTAGTCAGAAATTGGCTAATCCTATAATTAACTTGAGAAGAGCTACGTACCTTCAGAAAAACCATCCTCGGGATTCTTAGGGAGCGCAGACTCAGGAAATACATCTCCAGGCAACTGATCATCAATCTGGGGAGAGCCATACATAAAGTGGAGCATCGGAGTGTCTACGAGCAAGCCTTCCCCGTCAAAATCATCAATCGAGAAATCTGACACAAGAGAATATAAGTACGAAAGGAGAATAAAGAGACTACGACCAATAGAAATGAGTTACCTCTTATGGGTGCGTCAGCCTCTCTATTCCCAAGATCCACGTTTGCCTCCTGCGAATTATCTAAAAGAGCAAGAAGTATAGAGACAATCAGGGAATGCACAAATTCCAAATCATTCAACTCCTTTGTGTATTGTTAATGGTAGATGTACCTGGATTCATCGAACCGGGTCCTACATCGACGGTCTCCCTAATGTCACCAGCTTCTGCAGGCCTTTCTACCTGGTGCGGTGAGTCGGGCTCACCAGAAGATGTAGAATCGTGGAAAACGGGATCAGGACTCATCTCGCTCTCCCCACGCTCTCCTATATAGAAATGGAAAAGCGTGAGTCAAAGTTCTGAATGATCAAGAGGCTAGTCTATAGGGTAGATGTTACCTCCATCACTAGCAGGATCGTCACCGGCCAAATCCATATCCGATGCTCGTGAAAGTGCACGCGGCTTGCGGGCTAATCTCTTCCGCCTAGCAGCAGGGACAATAATCGGAAAGAGTAAAAAACTGACCTCGTTCAGAATAGTCCTCGTGATCTTCAAGATCTCCGCCTGAAGCTTCATCAGCAGAATGAAAAATCTTCTTTCCCTCTTCGTCAATCCGACGGGTTTTGTGCCGTGCCCTTTGTGATCGAGCATTTTCCCAAATCATACGGGAATCAGTCTGAGAAGCCTCCTCAGCCTCTAGCTCTGCAATCGGCTTCACAGGAATAGTCTTATTGGCTGCTAACAACCACTTGCAGCTTAGGAAGGTGAGGTTCAACTGCCGCTCAGAACTCGGGAGACTAAACTTAGCACCAGTACAGCCCGTCACGGTCCACAACCATGCACGAAGACCGTCCACCAAACCGCCGTGGGTCCGAAGCTGCTGACGAGGATTCCCGATGTAAAGCTGATCATAGCCAAACTGGCGAGCGAATCGGCAGGGTAAGTATGGCTCTATGAAACACTGATTCCTCACCCGGAAAGTCAGATAACCCGGCCTGATGTTCACCAGCCAGTTAAAGCAGCCGATGTCCAAATGAGTCCGATACTCCCCCGGCCTCTCCTCATCAATCAGACACTCGCCGTATCGGCCGGAGAACTGTGGAAAACAAGCGGAAAATGTCCAATCAGACACTCGCCGTATCGGCCGGAGAACTGCGGAAAACAAGCGGAAAACGTCCAACACTTGTGGACCTGTAGCTGCTGTCTGACGTCAGGGAATCCTCGCCCCTCCCACTTGCCATTCTCAAACAGCTGTAGTAGGGGAGCGGAGGGGTCTGTGGCATACGGTACTGACATCATATCGGAACGATGAAGGACGAACCAAGCCATCAAATAAGTGTACGGAAGCTCCACCTTAATGGTAGGAATCTGAGTCGGTGGTCCACTTTCCTTCCGTGTAAAAGCACTAGAAATCTGTCGAAGCCCTCGATGAATGTTAGCCACCATCACCGGAAGAAGCGAAAGTTCCTTTTTGTAGGCAAGATGAACCGCTGGGTAGAGCACCTCCAATGGCAAGATATCACTGGACTGATATGGGACCACGCATTTCTTTAACCAGATAGCGAGGTAACCGACGAGAAGGGTCATCGGTCGAATCGGCGCGGTCGCATGCCACAAGAATGATTTGAACTTGGTCCCTGTAGGAAAACCACTCTCAGGACTGCTAGTGGTATAAGAATGAGCATCAACCTTCTTCAGTAGATTATTAACCCCTGAAGGAGTGAGTGGTGCCAGCTCACAAATAGCCTCGCCAGAATTGCTCTCTAGATTCCTGAACAAATAAGACGCAAACTGTTTCTGGCTCACATGGGATTTAGCCCTCTTTGCTAAGGGTTCAGACTGTGCCAAAGCGATATGATAGTGACATGTAAGGTCCCATAAAGTCTCGTAGCGGTCGGGCATGCGATCCTTCAGCTGACTTAATTCTTGGTTGGAGGGAAAATATTCCTGATATAACATCTGTCCCATGGGCAAACCAGAAATCCTGTGCATCTCATGGAGGGCCAAGCCCAACTCCCCTTGCCGGGTCAGAAAAGTGTTCGAATCCGGGTTATAGAGCTCGCACAAAGCGAAGAAATGCTTCGTGCTAACAGGCAAACCATACATGGTGGCACGAACGGCTGCATACAGACCACAAGCGTGCAACTCCTCGCTCCATCGGCTCAAGACGTACTTCGTCATGCGAGTCCACCAAAGCTTGTCCAAAGAATGGACCCAACCATAAAATCTGTGACGTGTCGCAGGCATCTCCCGTCCTAAAGCAGCGAGGCAATTCTTCAAAGTAGAAGCAGAGGCAAGAAGCTCGTTACGCGGCGGTGCATCCAACCCCAATACTCCAGGATGCAATCCAGTGATGTGACTCCTGCTCGAACCAGGAGCTGCTTGATGAGTGATGTATCCGCAGTGAACGCTCTCATGATCCTCCGACAAGCGCCACGACATCTCCCGTGTCACAGCCTGACGCCTGAGCTCAGTCAACGAACGATGCCGAGGAATCTTCGGCAAATATATGAAACCACTGCCAGTTTTATGATGATGTATCCACAGTGAACGCTCTCATGCTCCTCCGTCAAGCGCCACGACATCTCCCGTGTCACAGCCTGACGCCGGAGCTCAGTCAACGAACGATGCCGAGGAATCTTCGGCAAGTATATGAAACCACTGTCAGTCTTATGAAGCCACTGCTCGGCATCAATAAACACTGCATCCGGATCTCTGGCAGAGTCACCAAATAAAAAGTCGGTCTTCCTGAGAGGCTGAATAGAACTGGCATCCTTCACGAAAGGCGCATCTGTAATCAACTGTCGAAGAGCTCGATGTCCACATTCCTTCACCACTTGGGAAACCTCTGTCGACGTGCCCGAAGCAAACCGAGGAGTGACTGGGATAAGGGAAAAATCGTCGGAAGTCGAATAATACTCGCCACAACGCCCGTACACTGCGTGAGATGAGAACGCTCCAGAAGGATATTCCACTGGAAGCAAACATTTAAACATTTGTTAGTCTCAATTATAAAAGGAAGTTAAACTCATCCTACGAATGGGTAAGATAGAGTCACTGCCTTATAAAGGGTGAGACGATTTGACCACATTATGCACTTATAAGATAGGGTATATCGACTATATATCCGTACCTTATAAAGCACAATGCAGCGTCAAAATGCCCCCTTTATTGATTTTTAGATATGGTTTTGATCAAGCAAAACATATCTTTAAAGCGTCGATCCTCGCCAAGGAGAATCAAGGCTCTTCCCGATTGCCTCGCCAAGGAGAACAAAATGGGGGTGAAAAGGACCAATTTGCAAATTTCCAAAAAAAAATGGACAAATTTGTAAATTTCCAAAAATAGCTCACCAGCATAAGAGGGAGGCGCGCCATCAGCTCTCGATTCCCCCAATGAACGAGAGGTCCACAAATTGAGCGATCAAACCTTCCTACAGTTAGGATTGTCTCAAAACACCCACTTGGTCAAACCTTCTTACAGTTAGGACCACAGTCAAAATCCCCTCTCGATTCTCCCAATGAACGAGAGGTCCACAAATCAAGCGATCAAACCTTCCTACAGTTAGGATCGTTTCAAATCTCCCAACATGGTCAAACCTTCTTACAGTTAGGACCACAGTCAAAATCCCCTCTCGATTCTCCCAATGAACGAGAGGTCCACAAATCAAGCGATCAAACCTTCCTACAGTTAGGATCGTCTTAAACCTTCCACTTGGTCAAACCTTCCTACGGTTAGGACCACAACCAAAACCTCCTCTCGATTCCTCCAATGAACGAGAGGTCCACTTTCAAATCGAGTGATCAAACCTTCCTACAGTTAGGGTCACCTCAAACTCCTGTTTGGCCAAACCTTCCTACAGTTAGAGTCAAAATCATAATTCGTTCTCGATAAACGAGAAATTCATCTTTAGTTCGGTAATCAAACCTTCCGACAGTTAGGGTTATCTGAATCTTTTTGATTCTTGGAGTGGAGATCCCACTCTTAGTTTCACCTTTCCAGATTCTGGGGGTGGAGATCCCACCTCGAGTCTCTTTTCCAGCTAAAGATAGAATATAAAATTCTTCTTCTTCAGTGTCGAGAGATAGAATATAAAATTCTTCCTCTCCCATTTTGGGTTCGTCTTTACCCTAAAATAAGACACCACCTTTTTAACTCCCAAAATCTGTGCCTCACAGGTACAGGGAATTTTATCACGAATCCTTAGTAGGGATAAGTTAACGCCTAACACGCGTTGCCGGTTTAGTCTTTCACCGATTGAAGAAGACACTAGAATTCCAGTCTAGGAAGTTTATCCCGAATCCTAAGCAGGGATAAGTCTGCGCCTAACACGCGCTGCCGGTTTAGTATTTTTCCGCACAAAAAGACACCAGACCAAATCAGGTCAACAAATCGAGTCCAGACAAATCAACCGCACAACCGAATCACGGACAAAACGGGAACAACGACAAAACGACGGAACCCAAACACCCTGAGGGGCTCGGCCGAAACCGAGCCACTTCAGGGTGGCTCGGCATGAGCCGAGCCACCCAGGGGTGGCCGGCCACTTGTGGCCGAGCCACCTCAGCCCAGATCTGTGCCTAGGCACAGATCTGGGTGCCTATAAATAGGCCAAGGGTGGTTCATTTTCAGGGTTGGAAAATTTGGAGAGGCGAAGCCCTGCTGGATTCAAGACTCAGAACTTAAAAAGATCCAAGCTTTGGGACTTCGAGGACTTGTTCATCCAGATCTGGTGCTCGGCGATCGTCAACGCCAAATAAGGCAGGGGTTCGAGAGGACCGGATCTCAGATCTACGCAGGCGTACTCCGGATCAAAGCTTGGTCTTTAATCCCGAGAATTAAAGGCTATTATTTCCTTGGCGAAATAGTACCCTCGGCTATTATTTCCTTGGCAAAATAATACCCGTCATACTGCGTAGATCCGACCGGATCTACTATAGAGTCCCTGGAGATTGAGTTCGACCAGGCCAAGTACGAAGAGTACTTGTCTTCCTCATCCTCTGGTGGCGATGCGTCCCGCAAACGCCACAGAGTCGTGCGCCGAAGCCGACC
>NC_033800.1:136611672-136695038 GCF_001876935.1 Asparagus officinalis | reverse complement strand
AACTCCGGCACAAACTGCACCGCCACTGCCCGTGGTGATGCTCCCCTCGCTGGGAGAGTTAACCAATGACGGCGGCAAATGCTCGTCAGACAGGAGGTCCAAACCTCCGTTTCTCATAATGGCCTGAATCATTATACAGGCCCGAGAAACGCTAGACGAGAAGGCAAACTGCCCGACATCGGAAGGCCCTCCAAGTCAGGAGCGCTGACCGAGGAAGGCAAAGCCGCCCGCCCAGGAGGACTTCGCTTCTCAGGTCACATCCCTGATGCGAATAGATCTCCTCAAGCGAGCGAGCCTACCCAAGTAGGCGAATCCTCGAAGGCTGGCGAGCCTCGCCATAACCATTTGGCGGATAAACGTAAAGGTAGAGAGGGAGGCGGTCGTCCAAACGAAGGGTTGAAACCCGCCTACGTACTGGAGTTCGCTCAAACGTGAAGACTCGCCAGTCAAGGCGAGATCGCCCAACTCCAGCACCAAAGCATTCCACCCAACGCGCACCAGAGAGCGCATCTAAAAATCTCTCGTGCGCTCACCCGAGCGACTCTTCTGAAGCTGGGGGTTGTCACCAACCGCCCACAGAAGACCTTAGGGAATACTTAACTCGTAAACGCACTATACAGGAGGCGAATCCTCAGTACCACTGCGAGAGACTCATCCACACGGTCCTTGCCGACTGCCAGTGCGTCGGAGCGGCGAAACCTTTGGTGTTTGAGAGACTGTCACAACAGTCCTCTCGACCAAGGCCCTCCCGTCAAAGGCGTCGTCACCAAAAAGGACGCGCTGCTGACGACCTAGAGCTCTCATCTGCCACGGTTAACATGACGGATAAGGGAAAGGCGGTACTCTCCGACTCGCCAGACTCAGACTCCGTCCTGAGACCTAACACTCGGTTCGCTCGACGCCGTCAAGACGGCATATTCCAGCGAACGCGTAGTCGCAGGGGGGCAAGCATTGGGTTTGATTACTCCTCCTGCGGCGAAGACGAAGGTCATTCGGCAGCGGCCACATCTCAAACCTCGCGCTCAAGTCAAGATGCGCAGGCGAGAGTACACATGACCGCACTCGATACCGAGCAGACAATGGCTCAAAAGCTGGAGGAACAGCAGGCGACCATCGACTCTCTAAGAGAGATGATGGAGCAACTACTGAATAAGAAGAAGAAGAAGAAGAAAAGGACCCAACGTCCCTTACCCCGGCAAACTAGGGACAAGGAGTGGGTACCTCCTCACCGTCCAGCGACTGAGACGGAGGATAATCAGCATTCCGATACTCTTCCAAAACATCGATAGGAACGTCACACACTGGGGATAGCACCCGTGACAAAAGATTCGACGAGTTCCAGGACCAGCTCAACGCGCTGAAGCTTCAGCAAAACATGAACAAGCTGGGGGTGGTACGTCCCTACCCTATCGAATGGGACACGGTCCCATACCCAGCAAAGTTCAAGCCAATCAGCTTGGTACAGTTTGATGGCAAGGGATCACCCTCGCAGTACATCTACTACTTCATGGCGCAGACCGGATTCCTTACGGGGAATGACGCCATTCTCACTCGACTATTCAAAGGTACCCTCAAGGGGGTGGCCTTTGAATGGTTCCGCAAACTGGAACCCGACTCTATCAAGGCATGGGCCGACGTTGAAAAGCTCTTCCTTGCTCGCTTCTTCAACGACGACACGGAAGTGTCAATGGCCACTCTCCTTGCTGAGAAGCAGCGGAAGTCGGAGTCGGTCAATGACTTCGTGAAGAGATTTCAGAATCGATCAGTCCACTGTCGGGACCAAGTTTCCGAGTCGACACTGATTGAGATGTGCCGCAACAACCTGTCGATCCATATCTTGTCCAAAATCGGGGCAGTAGAGACCCGGACTTGGAAGGAGCTTGTTCGCCAAGGCGAGCAAGTCGAAAACATGATCAAGAGGCTGGAGGCCGAAGAGCCGCAGTCCAAAAAGGGCGCAGTAGAGCCAGCTGGGCCAAAGAATCCTCCTCGATCGAGGGGAAAAGAAATCATGGCAGTCGACACCGCCCCAGCGCCGAAGGCTGCTCAAAAGCCGAAACCCAGGCAATTTGAACCACGTCCCCAGCGGCAATATGATTTTAAAGAAGACCAGGTGGTGGCGACTTTCGACACTCTACTCAAGAGCGGGCGAATTAAGTTGCCAGAAGCCGCCAAGCCTGAGGAGGCGGACAAAACCGGTGACCCAAGTTACTGTGCATATCACAGATTCCTTGGCCATCACACAACCAAGTGCTACGTCCTCAAGGACAAGCTCCAGGCCCTCTACGACGCGGGGGTTTTGAAGAAAGAGAAAGTCCAGAAGCAAGTGACTACGAACATGATCACTTTAAGCTTCGGGACAGATCTCCCAGAGGTTCAAGCTCCAGCAGGGGTAATCCCTATCCCCAAGGAGGTCTTGAAAATCACTAACGACGATCCTCACAACCAGCGGGAAAAGGGTTTGGTCCCACAGACTCTGCCATCGGGGCAGGTGATGTGGGTCCATCCAGACCTCCTCCATGATGAGCAGTGGACTGCACAGCCTTCCAAGGATGCTAAGAGAAAGCACTGCAACGTTGTCTCCACCATCCTAGGCAGAGATGACGCGGCGATGACAGCCCTGACCGACTCTGAAGAAGACACCAACGTCTTCGCCACGAGAGCAGGGAAAGAATTCGCGAAAGAATATCCCGCGAGGGAGGAGAACCCGGCAGGACCTCCCACGAGGCCAGTCGCAGCAACCCCTCCCAATCTAGACGGACCAAGCACAAGCCGCCAACCCTTCCGGTTCAACGTGCTTGCGCAATTGAAAAGCATTCCCGTGCGAATTACCATGTACGACCTCCTCCGGTTGTCCAGGTCCACGCGAGAGGCCCTCCAGGAGGCGCTGGCCGACTCAAAAGCGTTCTCTACCTATTTCTCGAAGGAAACGGAGGCAGAACAGGGATGTACAACTTGCTGCCAAGTCTCTGAGAGACGAGTCCCGTGCATCACTTTCACCCCTGAGGACATGCTCATCAAGAGCACATCTCATGACCGGCCACTGTACTTCACAGGATACGTCGGGTCTTCGAAAGTAGATCGGATTCAGGTCGATCCAGGGACTGCGCTGAGCATCGTGCCCCTGAAGTTGATCAAACACTTGGGAATACCGCCAAAGAGTCTCTCCTCGACCGCGACTACCATCTTCGGCTTTAACGCCACGGGGACTCGGCCGCTCGGCAAAATCCGCCTAAAATGTCAGATAGGCGACATGAAGACGGAGGTGACGTGCTACGTCATTGACGCCGAACCCTTATACAACATACTCCTAGGGCGTCCGTGGATCCATGGCAACAGAATAGTCCCGTCCACGTTACACCAGTGCCTGAAGTATATGGACAACTATGAGCGAGTCTGGACGGTAGTGGCCGACAAGCAGCCCTTCAAAGGCGTCGAAAACTACTTCACCGATTCTCTACTGTACCAGGACCCCGACGCCCCACCAGCGGAGGAGCCGGAGAGCGGCAACGAGGCGGATAGCGAGCCTGAATACGGCGACAGCCTAATCCTGAACGACTTCGAGTCAATTGTAATCGGTTACGAAAGTCACCATGTAACCAAGGCTGTTCAGGCGGAAAAAATTATCATGAATGAGAAATCCGACTTTGCTTATTTGTGTCGAAACTCTACAGTGATCCTTCCCTACACTTGCCAGTGTGCTCGTCGTACGTCGCCAAGGCGCAGCCGATCAGATCATCGCAAGCTGTGTTCGTCGTGCCGGCCCAAAATAGGTATCGGAAAGACATTATCTTCGGCCGAATCGATCGTCCCCTACGCACGCTATGGGACGAATCTGAGGACGAAGACCCGGCGCCTCAGTTTTCGCAATACAGTCGAATTACGAAACGCATGATGAGCGACATGGGATACGACCTCACTCGTTTGGAGGGCCTAAATTACGGCCGAGGACGCAGAACGGTCATCCGACCCGCCTACGTACCCAAAGGGAAGCCCTCAAATTATTTCAACAGGACTCGGAGAGGCTTAGGCTACTCCTCCTCCTCGTCGGATCTGTGTTTTTACGTCGACGAAGACTCCGACTATGCATGTTCGGGGGACCAATCGTCAACGACCTCGGCTTGGGACTCAGACGTCAGCGTGAGGGATCTGTTCGATGGCCTTACAGTCAACATGGCTACAGTAGACCCCGCCGGAATGGCAGAGGACGAACGACTTCCACTTTACGACGAGACATGGGATCGCCATGTTAGCGCCCAGTGGAACAGTCGCTTCGAACAGCGCGAACCACCAACTGAAGACGAAGTCCTCCAGGTGAACATGGGTACTGAGGCGAATCCCAAACCCATATTCATCAGTGGCAGCCTGCCTCCTCAAGAAAAAGAGGACCTCATCGCCCTCATATTTCCTCTGCCCATCACGGATGTCATCATTGATAGTACGTGCGGATTCGAGAGGATGTCCTTCATGGACGGCTTCTCGGGGTACAACCAAATCAAAATGCACCCCGAAGACGAGAAGCACACCTCATTCAGAACTCCCATGGGGGTGTACTGCTATACCGTCATGCCTTTCGGACTCAAGAACGCTGGCGCAACCTACCAGCGCGCCATGAGCATGATCTTTTGAGATCATCTGCGAAAGACGGTCGAATGCTATGTAGATGACCTGGTCGTGAAGAGTCGCCGTAAGGAGGACCACCTCCAAGACTTGAAGGCGATGTTCGAACTCATGAGGACTCACCAACTCAAGATGAATCCTACTAAGTCATTCTTGGGGATGTCTAGCGGTAAATTCCTCGGTTTCGTCGTCACGACGAAAGGGATCCGGATTGATCCAGACAAGGTGCGAGCCATTCAAGAGCTCCAGCCGCCCCGAAATCTTAAAGAGCTAAGAGGCCTTCAAGGACGATTGGCTTATATCCGAAGATTCATCTCGAATCTCTTGGGCAAATGTCAACCCTTCTCTAAGCTGATGAAGAAAGGTACCTCCTTCGTCTGGGACGAGCCATGCCAAAAGGCCTTTGAAGAGATCAAAGCTTATCTCTCAAACCCGCCTGTCCTTGCGGCGCCAATCTCAGGGAGGCCATTCCTCATATATATCCGGGCCATGGAACATTCTCTAGGTGCCCTCTTGGCACAAAACGACGATGCAGGCCACGAGCAAGGCATCTACTACCTGAGTAGAACCTTGCAGGGCACCGAACATCGATATCCAATGGTCGAGAAGGAATGCCTAGCCTTGGTGTTCGCCATCCAAAAGATGCGGCACTACTTAGTTGGCCAGACGATCCATGTCATTTCCCGAATGAACCCCATTCGAGTCTTCATGACGCAACCTGCAGCATTAAACTGGCGCCTGGCCAGATGGGAGCTTCTGCTCTCTCAATACGACATCCACTTTATGCCACAGAAATCAGTCAAGGGACAGGCCATCTGCGATCTCACGGCTAGTCACCCGCTGGGGGTGAAGACCGATCTATTTGAAGATCTGCCAGATGAACCTCCCGAAGCCAATGTGACTTCGTCACCAGAGGTGTGGCAGATGTTCTTCGACGGCGCGTCTCGCGCAGGTGCGAGCGGTTCTATCTCTGCAGGAGTGGGGGTGGTCCTCACCTCTCCGCATGGCCATGTGTTACCCCGGGCCTTTTCCTTAACGGAACCGTGCACCAATAATGTAGCTGAGTACAACGCGCTGCTCATAGGGCTCGAGTTGGCCAAAGAGTTAGGGATCAAGCATCTGGAGGCTTATGACGACTCCCAACTCATCATCAAGCAAATGACCGGCGAGTATGAAGTCAGGAACGACGATCTCATCCCGCTCCACAAAGCGGCTGTCAGACTAGTAGAGTTGCTCGAGAGTTTCCGCATTGAGCACGTGCTCCGTTCAAAGAACACCCATGCGGATGCTCTCACATCCCTGGCGGCCAACTTGGCCCAGCCTTTGGGAACGACCCAACGGGTCACAGTCGCCAGCCGAAAACTCTTTCGACTAAGAGACGTCCCGGAGGCGAACGCCACTCATCAAACACCAGATCGGCCTGATCAGGAAGACTGACGTCTCCCGATCATCGATTACGTCCTATACGGCATATTGCCCGAAGACGCGAAGGAACGAGAGTCTATCCGACGGCGTGCCTCGAGGTTCTACTACGATTCAACCACTAAGACGTTGTATCGGAGGTCATATGATGGCTTGTTGCTTCGCTGTCTTTCAAAGGCAGAGGCGCAAGAGGCCATACGCGAAGCGCATGACGGCGTATGCGGAGCTCATCAGCCTGGACCCAAACTTTGGGATTGCCTGCGGAGGATAGGCTACTTCTGGCCTGGGATGATTACTGACACAGTCGCATATGCGAAACGCTGCTACAAATGCCAAATCCACGCCAACTACATGCACCAGCCTCCTGAGGACCTGCATCCGATGAGGGCGTCTTGGCCCTTCGAAGCATGGGGGATGGACATAGTCGGGCCAATATCTCCACCATCGGCGAAAGGTCATCGCTTCATCCTTGCGATCACCGATTACTTCTCTAAGTGGGCCGAAGCTATCCCCCTAAGAGAGGTCAAGACCAATAACGTGATCAAATTCATCAAACATCATGTCATATACCGATACGGCGTACCCCGGCGTATCATTCATGACAACGGCACGCAATTCGTTAGCCATGCATTTACCAGGTTCTGTGACAAATTTCGAATACAGAACCTCTCTTCCACGGCCTACAACCCTTCAGCGAATGGTTTGGCCGAAGCTTTCAACAAAACGATCATCAAGATTTTGACCAAGCTGACTTCCACTAGCAAGCGCGACTGGAACGAAAAGCTAGGTGAGAGCCTGTGGGCATATCAAGCTGACTTCCACTAGCAAGCGCGACTGGAACGAAAAGCTAGGTGAGAGCCTGTGGGCATATCGCATAACGGTTCGCACACCGACTGGCACCACGCCCTACTTATTGGTATACGGCTGTGAAGCTGTATTGCCATTGGAGATTCAAATTCCATCCCTCCGCGTCGCCTTAGCAACAGGGATGACGGCCGAGGAAAATCACCAACTGCGACTCGCAGAGCTCGAGACGTTGGACGACAAGCGACTAGAAGCTCAGCAGCACATTGAGTTTTATCAAGCTCGGATGGCCAAGAATTTCGACAGGAAAGTCAAACGCTGAGCCTTCAAAGAGGGAGAGCTCGTGCTCTCCGTTCGTCGACCAATGATCCTCACTTCCAAGAAGAAGGGGAAATTCCAGTCCAAATGGGAAGGGCCATTCGTAGTAGAGACAGTCTACTCGAACGGCGCCTATCGCCTCGTCAAGCCAAACGGCGATAAAATAAGAAGTACTACCCCTAGTTCTCCTTCACCAACTCCCATGAGTGCACGAGTTTAAACTGGCCCTCACACCCTCCAAATGGTATAAGAGGTAAAACTATTCCTATGCTCCAATTTCTCGAACCGCTCAGTACAGGCGGATCGCTCAGTACAGGCGGATCGCTCAAATCAGGCGAATCGTTCAGATCAAGCGGATCACTCAGATCAGGCGAATCGCCCACATCAAGCAAGCCTATCAGTCTAGGCGAAATTCACTTTACCAGCTAAACACCCTGTCTTGGCGAATCTCTCAAAACAGGCGAAAATAGCATCTCAGGTGGGCGGCATCAAACACCCACTTGGTCAAACCTTCAAATAGTTAGGACCAGAGCCAAAATCACTCACCAATCCTCTTCTAAAGGATGGTGAGTCCTCATAGTCGTTCCAATCATGACAGTCCCTGTCACATTAACATTAAACCTCTGACAAAATCACTCGCCAATCCTCTTCTAAAGGATGGTGGGTGCTCAAAGTCGTTCCAATCACGACAGTTCCTGTCACGTTAACATTAAACCTCTGACACAATCCACTTACCAATCCTCTTCAGAAGGATGGTAGGTCCCCACAGTTGCTCCAATCGCGACAAGACCCCATCAGGTTAATGATCACCTCTGATGATTGGCGCCGTTATTCCTACGAATAGCACAGCCTAAGCAATAGCCTACCACGCGACGTGCTATTACTCCTGTCAATAGTCACACTCTTACGTCCCTGAACTATTTGACCTATTCCAGATATTCTAACATTCCTTTCGAATAACTGATGGGTAGAGTCTACCACGCGATGACTCCTACCACAATCAATTGTCGCATTCCCAAATGACGACAATTATCGAAGGCGGTTCGGCAGACGACTCGTCTGTCGGTTCCCCAAGCAACAATTCGCCGAGAGGCGAGTCGAAGCTGAGTCCTTCAGTTGGCCGCAGAAGCGAACGGTTGTTCTTTGCTGCAAGCCAAGTGTTACTCTCTTGATCCCATTAGAGCTACAACGCGAAAATCGGAGTTAACCCGACCCCACGTTGTGAGCAACAGAGAACATAACAAGAGCCTAAAACGACTAAGTCCAAAACAAAATGGTCAGAGGCTCGCCAGGTTCAACTCAAATGCCAAACAGCGCAGGCAAAGGAAGAGAAAACTGTGCACGCAAAGCAAGAATAAGCAAAACAAGCAGAAGAGCCACAACGGACCAAAATTTACATAAGTTTTCAGTTTAGTTGTGATGCCCGAGGCACCAACTGAGTTAACAAAACAACAAAAAAAAAGAAGAAAGAGGACTTAGACAGCATGAGCATTACAGGAATTTCAGCAGGCTAAAAGAGCCAATCTTAGCCTTGACCGCAGCACGATCCGCCTCACGCCGGATCCTCGCCTTCTCCTTTTGCTCCTGCTGCCGCCTGGCCAAGTCCACTTCGCTGTCTTCTTCCTCTTGGCGAAGAAGTTGGAGCTCCCTCTCCACCGCTCCGGCGGCCTCACCGAGCCTCCTCGCCTCACGCTCATGCTCCCGCAGCCTTGCCTCGCCGCGAAGAGAGCCAGCGTCCTCGAAGAAAGCCCTGTCCAGGTAAGCGTCCATCCGGTCCAGTACCGCTTGGTGTTGCTTCCGCAGATGTCTGAGCTCGGCCTCCTTCGCCCGAATCCGCTTCGCCCGCTCTTCACGCTCGAGCAGGAGACGCAGCGAGAGGGGCGGTGGCACGTCGGAGGGATCGTCATAGGCCAGTTCCTCGAGGCGGTACATCCACCCCTCCACGCGCTCAAGCTCCCGCTCACATCGCCGTGTGAGCGAGGCATCACCAGCGCGGCGAACTGCCTCCAAGCCCGCTTCCACAGCAGGAAGCGCATCGTAGTATCGCTCGTCACCAACGCTGACCGAGATGGCGATCCCGTGCACCAAACCCACCAACGCCTGGAGGGGCACGAAAGTGGGGTGAGCCACGGGGTTCGGAATTGCAGGGACGACAGCCGGAGCACCAACGTCGACGACGGTGGCGGAAGAGCCGACACCCTCCGAGTCACTGTGATCGGAAGCAGAAAGAGGCCATAGAGCAGAGGAAGTTACTGCGGCGGTTTTCTCCTAGCAGATTTTTCTCGAAGCAGTAAGAACTCTGCTGAAGAGAGGCGAGTACTGATATATATTCGAAAAGAACTCAACGGCTGAGATTTGTTACCCCAAGCGATCGAGTGGCCCAGATGTCCTGCGACGCTTCGAACTCAGCGCCAATAAAGGCCATTCCTCTTGAGACCCCAAACCGACCGATCGGATTGGGCACGAGAGGCGAAGCATTCGGTCGCTTCACCATTAATGAGCATTAATGTGCCCGCAGAGTCTTAGCTGGCAAGCACTTGGGCCCGCAGACAGACGCGTGGCACAAGCTTCGCCCACAGTTGGATTTCTGACTGTTGGACAAACTCACCACTATCCAAATTTCACCTGCAGTGTAAATTCGCCATCATACGAGTTTCGCTTGTAGTGTAAATTCGCCATCAATCAAGTTTGGTTTTCAACGCAGACTTACCATCATACGGGTTTCGCCTGCAGTATAAACTCGCCAGCAGCTGAGTTTAACCTCCAAGCAAAACTCGCCGTGATCGAGTCTCGCCTGCAAACGGACTCGTCAATCAGTTGAGTGTCGCCAACAATATGAAATCATCAGGAGTCGAGTTTCATCATCCTAGCGAACTCACCATCGCTTTAGTTTCGCCACCAGCGTAAACTCATCAGGATAGAGTTTGGCTTTGACAGTGGACTCGTCGTCATGCAAGAGACTTTGCCTGTGACACGAGATTGTCAGCAATTACAGAGCAAAACACTGGAAAGCGACATATCAAAAGAGTATACGCACGAGGAGCATACACAGGCCTCATGATATGCTTCTAGACAGTACATTTGAACAAAGTTATGGTCTTTTTGCAAATGCGAAAGTCGTAACATTACGTTCAAAGAAGCAAAACATACACCCAGTTTTTTAAGACAATACATTTGAACAAAGTTATGACTTCATAAACAAACAAGTCATAAACAAAATGTCTTAACACAATCATAAGGCAGAAGTCTCAGTCGAACACGCTAAAAGTGGAGATCTCTTCTTTGGCCGCCTCCACCTGGCTCGCGTGGTCTTCCGGAGCCTTGTTTTCAGCAGCCTTCCGAATCCGGTCCTCGCGGTTCGACCTGGCGGCAGCATCTGCCTGGCGCAAGGCTAGCAGGCATCGAGTTTCCGCCTCAGCGTTCTTGCTGACCTTCACAACGTCGGACTGGAGCCCCTTCAAGTTCGCCTCCGCCTGTCCCAATTCGGCCCTCAGGCGAGCCATAGTGCGATTGAGGTCAATAATTTGCTCCTCTAGCAAATGTTGTTGACCCACCCAGAAATTGGCGACGGACTCCAAATCCGCTATTTCTTTGGAACGGGTCTCCTGCTCCAGGGCTTCCTGACGCCTGACATGAGCCAGGCAAGACTCCATGTTGGCTTCCGGACCTTCCCGTAGCAAGGTCTCTAACCCTATCATACGTGACTCCAAGTGACGGAGCTCGTGCATGCAACGGGTAGCGAGCCGATTTTCGTCCGATCGCCGCAAATCAGCCACGCGATCGAGGAGAGACTGCCTGAAGCTGTCAAAGCTACCCATGCTAAGGTCGACAAGGGAAATCACCTGTCTCACAGTGCTCTCAAACTCTTCGATGTGAGCCTGCCAGGACAAGGACTCGGAGGGGGCAGGTTCTTGGCCCGGAGCGAGCGCCATAATGGGCGGAATCTCGAGGCAGGGCTCAGCTCCCGACTGGGGAGCAGAGTCTGAGGCGGCAGAGGTCGCAGGACCTTCGGATTCATCGTCCGAAATCAGGATAGGCTCGGCCGCGTGCTCCTCGGCAGCCGGCGCCTCCCCTCGATCTGCAAAACACAACAACAACACAGAGAGGATTCAAGGGAAGAATACCTGTTCAACCCACGCGAGAGTCAGAACAGAAAGATACCTTCGGCCGCGGCGGCCTCAGCAGCGCCCGAAGAAGACAGTTCTTTCCTTTTCTTAGAAGCGACCCTCTTCACCTTCGGCACCATCGGGGGTATGAGGAAGGAAAAATTGGGTTTACTCTGGGGAAGACAATGAAAAGGCTGTAGATCCTCTTGATAGAGAGTAAGGGTGTTAAATACCCAAAGAACCCTAGGCGGTTACTCAATACTTGATTAGACCGTTCAAGGCTAAAACAGTTGAAGGGTAAGGCCGAACAAATCAGATCTTACCTGGACGACCAAGATCCAACGGTTTTTCTTGAGCGCAATCTTCAACAACGGCCCGAATCGGGCGCGAGAGACGAAGAGCCCCACTACGCCGCATTCAATATGGAGCGATGTGCCCACGTTCTCTCGGCTGACGTAAGCATAAACCAATACGTGGCCCACCGAAAGCGGAGCCTATCTGATGGCGAATACGCCGCTGAGATTCCCGCGGGTCAAAACTGATTGCCCTTCTGGAATTTGAGTCAATTCCAAATCCGCCTCGCTGAGATTCCCGCGGGTCAAAACTGATTGCCCTTCTGGAATTTGAGTCAATTCCAAATCCGCCTGCGGACGAAATCCGCTCGCAAAGGAGACAAGCTTACGGCCGAAATTCGCCGACAGCTGAAGACAGCCCCTCACAACTAACGCTCTAGCTAACACATGTTAAAAGAAAAATGGAGCATGCACAGTAGCCAAAAAACAAAGGGATAATTTCATTCATAGAAAGAAGTCCTAGTACAACTGACAATCAAAGACAAAAAGGGACAAATTACAAGGCTTTCAGCCGCAGTTCCGCCTCACGAATCTCCCTAGCATAACGAAGCTCTAGCCTCCTCAAGATCTCTTGGCGAAGATCTTCCTCAGTGCGTGAGGCCAAGTCTTGGACGGTCTCTTTGACCTCCCTATAGGTTTGGTCCTTTTCCCCAACGGAATTAGCCGTTAGTGTCCGGCGGGATCCAATGCTTTCCAATTCCTTGACCACCTGTTCATGAGCCTTCTCTTGAATGGCCAATGAGGCTTGCGCTTTAGCTATAACTTGCTTCAGATTCTCTACCTCCGAAGACAAGCGAGAAACGCGGTTATCGGCCTTCTGCTCCTCGAGGGCCATTCGTTCATCCTCAGCCTTGGCCTGCTCCAACTCTGCTGACAATCTTGCCTCCAGCGACATGGTCTCGTTCAGATGGCGATCGCGTTCTTCCACCGCTGCTCGGACTTCGCCGGATGCAAGGTCCACAAGAGTGGAACTCTTCGCGCGAAGGGCAAGCAACCGTTGAATAGTCTCCTTCACTTCCTCCTTACGCTGGAAGTAGGGCTTCGCTGCAGTGTGACCAAGACTCTTGATTAAGAAGCACACAATGTAGTCGAGGTCCTCTTCAAAATCCTCGAAGGGGCAACTCTCCTCCAAAGCGAGCTTGATGCACCCGGCTAGAGTGTCTTGGAAATCAGCCACGGATCGTGCCGCACTCCTTTTTCGCTCACGCTCCAAGGGAGAGAGGGCAGCATCCTCCACAGTGGATGAAATCACGGTTGAAGTACCTATGGTCATAACCATAGAAGTAGGGACTGGCGCCGCCAAAGCCGGTGCGACCAATGACGCCCTCGGAACAACGGTCACAAGCGTTAACGGCCTCCGCGCCGGCAAGGAAGTGGCTCACTTGCCGGAGTAGAAGCTCCTTGAAACGGAGATCTCCTGCGCTGAATAGGCACGATCCCCAGCTGACGCCTTCCGCATATGAGCAGGAGATCTCTCTATTTGGTGCCAGCGCGCATTCCTCACGTCAGCCCAACAACTCCTTCCTCACTGGATAACGCCTTCATGAACCCGACGATCGTCGCTCATCCCATCCTCAGATTCGCCCGCCACCAGTTACGAGCGACTCGGCCCAAGACGTAGGATCCTCTTTGCCAGCAACCTCAGGAGCAGGAATTCTGCTACAAGCAACGCAAGAGGTTAACAGAGGCCCCTCGAACAAGGGCCCACCTATCGACAGTTGGTACGAAGAATGAGTAATTGCTAAAACACTACCGCTTACCTGAGCCTATGGCGCCCTCGTTCATCTCCAGCCTCCTCCTCTTCGTCAGACAGGAATGGAGATTCGCTTTCTCAACCGCCAACCTGCATGGACCCAATACAAGTGTCAAAAGGCTGTAAAATCAACGTTGCGATCAAGGGTACTGTTGCAAAGATTACCTCCTGATGCAGACACAGAAACCGCTGGAACTCCTGTCTGTGGCCTCACGCCAGATTGCGGAGGGGCATCCTTCGAAGTCGCCAGAACTGCCCCCGCTGTGGCAGAAGAGGCGGGCAGCATAGCTCCAGACCCGGACGTCGCCGCTCCGGAGATACTTACCTGGGGAACATTATCCTGACCTTCTGCCGCTCGGGCGGTCTCGACTGTCTCATCGCGACGGGCCTTCTTGACCGCCTCCGCTCGAGAACTTTCGGCCGCAATCTCTCGTTGGCGTTTAGAGAGAAGCGAGCTACTCGGAGATAGAAGAGGCGTCCCCATCTGTCCAACTCTTGGACTCTGGACCGGTCTTGGGCGTTCAGATTCTCTTGGTTCGCCAGGGGCATCCAACGAGGGACCAGGAGAAGGAACTCGAACCTCGGGAGCCTCCGATTCGTCTAAACCGGCGTCAAAACTCTCGGCGTCATCAACTGGATCCTCTAAGAACAGCTCCCTAGCAGTTTGGTGGCCCCTTCGCCTTGAAGAACGGAGAGATCCTCTGAGAGGACGATCGCGTTCCGTCAAACATGAGCTCTGGAACCAGAAACCAGAGGGATTAACGCTGGCGCCCCGATACCACCGGCAGTATAGGAACGTGTGGTGCAAATCACGATCCTTCATGGGTAATTCAAAGTGAGCCTGGGTGCCACCAGCATGGGTCCAGAACCATCCACGAGCTCCGTCCACCAGTCCTCCTTCGAAGTGTTGGCGGGGATTGGCGTTGCCCACGTACAATTGATCATACCCAAACTAGCGAGCAAACCTGCAAGGGATATACGTCTCAAGGTAACACACATAACCTGTGCGTAGGATGTGATACCCCGGCCGAATGTTTACCAACCATCAGAATGCGCCACGAGGAAGAGACGTGTGATGGTCCGTCGTCGGCGCATCCCTAAGAGATTCGCCGTATCTTCCTCCACTGAAGTAGGGGAAGAAGCGACGAAAATTATAGTGGACAAAATGGGAGAGCGTCTTCCGCGCATCAGGAATGTCTTTACACTTCCAAGAGCACCCTTCCAAACGCTCAAGGAAAGGAACAAACCTGTCTCCTTGAAGAGTCGCGGGAGCGCTCATCAAACACTCGTAGTGGTATACAAACCACGCCATCAAGTAGGTGTATGGCAGCCCCACTCTGGGATTGGGGGTCCTGATAACTTCCCCTTCCCCTTCGTCGACAGTCGACACACGACAGAACTGGGCCGTCAACGTACGGAGTCCTCGGTGGATACACGCTATCGTCGCCGACACCAAAGAATACGACTTCCCGTGGGCTAAGCAAACCGCAGGATACACGACCTCTACGGGAATAGCCTCAAAAGAGTGAGTGGGGATTACGCACCTCTTGAGCCACAACATGAGATACCCCGCGAGCAAAGCCTTCCCAGAGATAGGGGACATGGCCTGGTGGTGAAACGAATGGAAGACCGTTCCAGATTTGAACCCACCCTCGTCATGATCGAGAGTTATAGTGGCTTCCCCTTCGGCCATCCTCTTCTCCACTTCAGCCTCATCGCATATACGCAACGACAGAGCAGCCATCCCTTTGACATCACCCTCCGGGAATAAATAATCAGCCCAGTTCTTGTGACTGATTCCCGGAGCTCTTTTCTTCTTACCCTTGTGATCCCCCGCCCCTAAGGTGTTGAGGCATATGTGGTAGTGGCAGAGCAATTCCCACAGAGTCTCAACCACTAGTGGGGAGTGGGCTGAGAGCTGGTCGATCTCATCTTGGTCGGGAATGTACTCTTCATACGGAAAGTCGCCCAGAGGCAGTCCCGACACGTCGTACATCTCGTGGAGAGTTATACCGAGCTCACCGTTGGGGGTGTAAAACGTGCCACTGTCGGCACAATATAGCTCCAAGACGCTATGGAACTGGGGAGCATTGATCTTCAGACCATGACAAGTGGCCTGAATGGCCGCATACAACTCTGTATCCGCAAGGTCGGAATTCTCGACTAGGATGTACTCGGTGATCTTGGACCACCAGGTCTTACTGCCAGGCGCGGAGTAGACCCACCCCGAAGCTCTGAAATCCTTTGGAGGAAATCTCCCGCCAGCTCGGAAGAAGCAATGACGGAAGGTCTCCGCGACTGCTGTCGTCTCTCCAGTGGGCGCCTCGTTGAACGGTAGACCCGGACACAGGCCAGTCACCCGTTTACATGAGCTTTCTACTCCGTACCCTGCCGTGGAGCATGTAAAGACACCACAAGTCACCCCGTCTTGAGTTGGGGTCAGATCCCAATTCATCGTCCTTGGGACCGCAAGAGAGCACAGCTCAACAATTGAGAACCCCCTCGGCATGTTGGGGAGATAGTAGTGAACCCCGTCCATTTCGCGGAGCCACCTGCTCTCTTTGATCAACAGGGCGGAAGGATCGGTGGCAGAATCACCAAACAAAAACTAAGGTTTCGACAGCTCCACCCTATCCTCGTCCGTCAGCGCCGCGTCAGTGGCCAACTCGTGCAGCGTTAGGTGGTGTCCATCGGCGACTCTCTTTGTTGAGCCGACCGGCTTATCAGCGAAGAACACGGGCACCGGACCCAAGGAAGGAAACCTGGGAGGCCCTGTGTGCCTTGCACCTCCGGCAAGACCGACGGCCCCGCCCTGCGGAAGGGCTTCGTCGGAAAAGGTCGCTGCAAGAAAAGACAGAAGAGTCAGGATAGGATCCGCCCTAAGAATAAATCTGCCAATCCAGTAAAAATGGGCGAATTCGCTTGTCGGAAAGCGAAAACAACACTCCCCTTTTTACCAGAGAAGAGGTCGAATTCGCCTATCAAGAACGAATTCGCCTCCACCCAACAAAAGTCGATTTCACCTGTAGAGGCAGAAATCGTCCTATATGAGCAAATATAAAATCCGCCCAAGAAGGGGCAGATTTTTCCCTAAATCAAGGAAGCTACCAAAGACGGTCGAACCTAAGGGGGATAAACGAGGCTCATCCGCCTGACCTAACACCTATAACCGACGCGAAATCGTTAAGGGAACCCTTGGACTTACACGAATGTGTCTCAGGTAGGCGGACGGGTGCACCGGCGGCGAGGCGGTCGGAATAGCGCCCGTGACCTCCTCCCTTCGTGACACCCTTCTTGGATTTCGGCGCCATTGAGGGGATTAAGCGGGAACTCTCTCTCTTTGGAAAACTTTCAAGATTCTTGAGCACGGTAACTTTCAAGGAAAGAGAACAGCCTATTTAACGGAGGAGCTGCCAACGTGGCCGCGATCGCCCTCAAAAAGTGAAATACTGGCGGACGGGGAACGTGACCATGATCGAAATCAACGGTCCAGATCGCCCCCTGGCATTTTGAAGTGCCACGTCGAAGCGGGAAACGGGTCGGCCGAAAAAACCTAAACCTGAACCAAAATCGACGGTTGTATCTGACGGTTGGGTTCGAAAACCACGGCCACGATTCAAACGGGGAGCACGAAGCTTGCGTCAGGACGCGACGTGACAGAACCACGTCGTCTTAGCTGGAAAGCACGAAGCCCACCAGCGGACACGTGGCTCGCCCACGTCGAACCGAGTTTCGCGCCCGAAAAGAAGGGTCTCGCCTGCGAAAATTCGACCCAAATCCACAAGTCGAACACAATTTTGCCCCCAAAACCTGATTTCGCCTTGACGACTCATTCGCTTTTTAAGGTAAAATTATGAACCAAGCCAGTAGAATGACCTCGCTCGGACGGTTAAAACCATGCCTCGAACGGCTAAGGTTGAGAGTAGAAATCTTAGCATCAAGTCTAAGAGAAACTACTCGACAACTCATCATACTGAGGGGAATAGTATGGCTAGCCCGATTCAAACGGTGATCGGTAAAGGCACATCAAACCCGTTGATAGCTGAGGTAAAGGCATATCAAACCCGTTGATAGCTGAGGGTTTGCTAAAAATCCTAAAAAAGAAACCCAAAGGCGCTTGCTTCGCCAAAATTTTCTTCATTCAAAGTATTCCAGACCCCACGCAAGCCAGTTTAGGTCTGAAAACTTTAAAGGGGGTGTTGTAGACGGTAAAAAATACCTCTGATGGCCTATGGGAAATTCGCCTGTAAGAAGTCGCCTGCCTGAGCCGCATGGTCGTCAAATGTACTTGGTTCCAGATTCGCCTGAATGATCAGCTCACCTGCACGAGTTGAGATCAATTGGAATAGCAGAAATTCGCCTTTCACGTAACTCGCCTGCCCGAGTCCAAAGTCGAATCCGCCTACAAATCTCAAGGCCGCCCACATCCGCTACCCCACGTGCTGAGATGGGCCTTCCCATCTCTCTCAACCCGAAGGGAGAGGGCACAGTACCCCAAGACCGTTAAGCGGCAGCTCATAATATGCACAGTACGAGGAACTGGACAGGTGTTGAGTCGACCTGAGCATTCATAAATACGACTCACTTCGGCTGTCCGAGTCAGGAGACTGATCCGCCAGCATTCGGCGAACTGTCCAAACCCACTCGAGTGCCAGGAACATGCTTTCCCACCTCTCTTGACCTGAAAAGAGAAGGCACGGCACTCCAGGCCCGCCGAATAGCCGTCTACAGTACAGGTGAGCAGACAGATGTCAAAACAGTCTGCACCCTCATAAATGCGACTCACCTCAGTTGTCCAAGCAACGGGCAAGAGCCGCCTCACATCCCATAATTCAAGGAGTAGTCAAGCTGTCCTTCTTCCATTTAAAAGCCCCTTCTAGCACACTGTAGAAGGAGGTCGAAAAACTTGGAGAAAGCAGTTGAGACCAAGCTGTTCGCATAATCCTTGTGTTACAGCACCACTGCCTAGTTCCGAGCTCCGATCGCCGGCGAACTAAGCAGACTCGAACTCTTTCGACTCGAGCTTCTACTGTGTACTGAAGCTCTCCAGCAACTTCGATCGAACGGTCCAAGGGAAGCAGACTCGACACGAGCATCGAGTGAAGCGTCCTACAGCCACCTAAAGTCCCCACACTAAACAAAGAGGGCATTCCCTCTGCTTCTGTTGTAAACATTTGATTATTAGTTTGTAATAAGCTTCCTTATTAATACAAACGAAACTCCCTGTTTTCGGGAAATCAAATTTTCACCCTACACCATGTCAGCATCCTCAGCTGGTACAACCTCATGACCATCACAATTCAAAAAATCAGGTGTGAAATAGGACCAATTAGCGTGAACATGGATGGTCGTGCGATCAGGATCAGGGAGTGGGAAAAGATAATTATCCTGAAAACATAACCATAACCTATTGCCCTTATTACTAATCAATTTCATATGTAGACAAGCATCGAGGTTAATGGACGCACTAGGGCTTAATGGATGAAGTCCATCTACAAATTCTCCTAAACCCATCCCGTAAGCTAAAGTGGTAATCAAGCCACCTAACACAATTCTTCCACTTGTTGCTCTCGCTGCACGACACATATGATGAATCATAAAAGCTCCAGTGTCAACCTTATGTCCCTCAACCATGGCACATAAAAGATAGAGTTCTCTCTGACACATGACTCCATCACTCTCACCTCGACCAAAAATAGTGAAAGCCATGAACCTCTGTAAATATCTAAAGCATGAGTTATAAACAGCAGAGGCTCGTGACAAAGAGGGATCATAGGTTCTTTGAGCGGTAGAGCGTGCGATAGAAATCCAAAAGGGGGTCAAGTTAAAATTTTTAGGAACAATTCTAGCCCCACCCTCCGGAAAACCAAATATCTGATTTAATTATGCTAATGTAAGGGTGTGAGACTGATTAAATAGCCTGAAAGTGATTTTCCCTTCCTTTACGCCCTCACCATTAAATAAAACAGCATCAAGAGAGCTCAAAAATTCGAGAGTAATACGCTCGTACATAGGATGTTTAGCCTCTACAAAATTTAACCAACCAACCCGTTTTATAAGGTACGAAACATCATCCCAAAGTCCTAACTCATGCAAACAGTTTTCATCCAAGTAGCGGGTACTCAGAATTCCCCGCTTAACCAATGTATTATATCTAGATTGTTGCCGTGCATTGACAAATTCTATAGCATGAGGGTTTTGGGGAGGGGGAGAGTTACCTTTGCGTCGTCGCGCTGTAGAAATTAAAGCTCCCTGACTAGGCCGTCCGCGCTTAGGTCCCATTTAGTCTCTCAAAATGCAATTGATAGCAGATTTTGAAGGCAGTTGCTGGCTGGCGTGAAATGGAGTTGGTGTTGCAGTGGCGAACTCGAAACAGTAGTGGGGGATTTTGGTCGGCCGCTGGTTATGAGGGGATGAATGGTTGGTCTGAGAGTGGGGGTGGTTTCTGCAGTGATGAAGGGGAGAGAGGCCTGGTTGCGGTGATGAAGGATGGGGGCGGGGGTCATCGTGGTGAGCGGCGTCGGAGATGACAGCGCTGGCTGATTTGAAGAGGTGAAGGCGGTGTAGATCGATGCTCTGGTCGAGAATCGAAGAGGGGCGACGGAGATGGTCGGCGATGGTTGATGCGCGGTGGTGATGACGAAGCTCGGAGTCGGGGAGATGAAAGGGGAGCGGCGGTTCGCTGATCGGAGAGGGGAATCGGGTGTTGGTGTGAGGGAGATGGCGGTCGGAGGTGATTGCTGAGGATGGGATGCGGTCGGTGATCGGCGATCCGGTCGGAGATGCGGTGTTGAGAAGGAGGATTGGGTTGGTGTGACATGTGGTCGAGGGATGAAGGTATGGGCGGCGGCTGAATTGGGCTTGGTAGGTTCGAAGAAGAGGGTGGCGGTTTTTGAGGGATTTTCTGTTTTTTTTTCTTTTTACCCGCAGCGAACGCACAGGTGTGGTGCGGGTGTTAGAGTCTGGAAAAAAAAAATTCGTGAACCAGGGGTGTGTGGCGGACCGTGGGTGTGTGGCGGACGGGTTGTGCAGCTCTGGAATTAGTTGTCCAGCTTTCCCTGCAGCGAGCCATGGTGTGGCGCTAACACCCCCCCTGGGTAGTGGTAAGGGATCACTGTCACTGCCCATTTTAACTCCTTTTTTTCTGCAGGTTTTTTTTTTTTTGATATGCCATGTTCTCCCTTCTTCTCACCTGCATGATTGAAAATGTTATAAGTTAAATTTGTGCCGATCCAATTGCCTAAAAAAATAAAAATAAAATGAAATAAAATAAAATAAGATAAATAAAATGGATGAAAACTTGGGTTGCCTCCCAAGAAGCGCTCGTTTATGGTCATGAGCTCGACCCCTTTTTCTTTTAATTCTCCGACAAAGGGGGATCTGAAAGGGTATACGTGACCCCTTTCTCGTGCTGTTCCCCTACAATGTAGTACTTCAATCGTTGCCCATTCACCTTGAAAGATCCCGTTGTTTCACTCCAAACTTCAACAACTCCACTAGAAAAAACCTCACGGATTTGAAAAGGTCCGGACCAACGAGATTTGAGCTTGCCCGGAAAAAGCTTCAAACGAGAGTTGAAAAGTAGCACCATATCTCCTTGATTAAACTCTCTTCGAAGAATATTCTTGTCGTGCCATCGTTTAGTCCTTTCTTTATAAATACGAGCATTCTCATACGAATCCAAACGCAACTCATCTAGCTCATGAAGTTGAAGCTTTCTTTTCTCACCTGCGGTCTTCATATCAAAATTGAGGAGTTTGATAGCCCAATACGCCTTGTGCTCTAACTCAACTGGGAGATGACACGATTTGCCATATACCAATTTGAATGGTGTCATACCTATGGGCGTTTTGTATGCAGTTCGATAGGCCCATAAAGCATCTGTGAGTTTCATAGACCAATCCTTTCTTGAACAATTAACTGTTTTCTCCAAAATACTCTTAATTTCACGATTCGAAACTTCCACTTGACCACTAGTTTGAGGATGATATGGCGTGGCAACATTATGAGTGACCCCATATTGTTTTAAAAGACCTTCGAATTTTCTTTCAATGAAGTGTGAACCTCCATCACTAGTCACCGTTCGTGGCACCCCAAATCTTGGAAAAATAACATTTTTGAATAGTTTCACAACAACTTTAGCATCGTTGGTGGGGGATGCTATCGCTTCTACCTACTTGGAGACGTAGTCCACCGCCACTAAAATGAACTTGTTGTTACAGGACGACGGAAACGGTCCCATAAAATCTATTCCCCACACATCAAAGACTTCAATTTTCAAGATGGAGTGTAAAGGCATCTCATGTCGCTTCAAAATATTCCCGGTCCTCTGACAACTATCACAAGATATCACAAACTGTCTTGCATCCCGGAAAAGACTCGGCCAATAGAAACCTGATTGTAGAACTTTTGCAGCTATTTTTGAAGTACTTGCATGTCCTCCGTAAGAAGATGAATGGCAGTGATGGAGAATACTTGTAACCTCATTTTCAGGAACGCACCTTCTAAGCATCCCATCAACACACCGTTTGTATAGAAATGGTTCATCCCAAAAATAATACTTCAAGTCAGCAAAGAACTTCTTTTTCTGTTGATAGCTCAGATCTGGAGGCAAGACTCCACACACTAGGTAGTTGACGAAGTCCGCATACCATGGTGCATCCAATCTTTCAATGGCTAACAACTGATCATCTGGGAAAGAGTCATCGATCGGTAGTTCATCCTCCTCCTTATCATGTGATTCTTGCTTCATCCTCGACAAATGGTCTGCCACCAAATTTTCCGTCCCTTTCTTGTCCTTGATCTCTAGGTCAAATTCTTGCAAAAGTAGTATCCATCGGATCAACCTAGGCTTGGCATCTTGCTTGCTCAAAAGATATTTGATGGCGGAGTGGTCGGTATAAACGATGACTTTGGACCCCACTAAGTAAGACCTGAACTTGTCAAAGGCGAATACAACTGCTAATAGCTCCTTTTTAGTGGTAGCGTAGTTAACTTGGGCTTCATCAAGAGTGCGACTAGCATAATAAATTGCATGAACTATCTTGTTCTTCCTTTGGCCCAACACAGCACCAACCACATAATCACTTGCATCAGTCATGACTTCAAATGGGAGATTCCAGTCCGGCGGTTGCATAATAGGAGTTGTTATCAATGCTTCTTTCAACCTGCAAAAAGCATCAAGACATTCGTCAGTGAAATCAAAGGTAGCATCTTTAAGAAGAAGGTTAGTTAAGGGTTTTGAAATTTTTGAGAAATCTTTGATGAAACGCCGATAGAAACCGGCATGTCCCAAGAAACTTCTTACTCCCCTAACCGACGTTGGTGGAGGCAATTTTTCAATGACTTCCACTTTTGATCGATCAACCTCAATTCCACGCTCAGACACCTTGTTCCCTAAAACTATTCCATCCCTTACCATAAAATGACATTTCTCCCAGTTTAGGACTAAATTAACTTCTTCGCAACGCTGCAAAACTCGAGACAAGTTAGATAAACAACCATCAAAAGTAGTTCCATACACGGAGAAGTCATCCATAAACACGCCCATAATATCATCTATAAAATCAGAGAAAATGGCCATCATACATCGTTGAAAAGTGGCGGGGGTATTACAAAGACCAAAAGGCATGCGCTTATAAGCAAAGGTCCCATAGGGACAGGTAAAAGTGGTCTTTTTCTGGTCACTAGGATGGATAGGAATTTGGAAAAATCCCGAATACCCATCTAAATAACAAAAATATGAATGCCTAGCCAACCTTTCCAACATTTGGTCTATAAAGGGAAGCCGAAAATGATCTTTTCGGGTTGCCTTGTTCAATTTCCTATAATCAATACACATCCTCCAACCCGTAACCATCCTAGTAGGGATAAGTTTGTTATTTGCATTCTTAACTACGGTCACACCTCCCTTTTTAGGAACCACATGAACCGGGCTAACCCATTCACTATCAGAAATAGGATAGATTACCCCAGAATCTAGTAGCTTAAGCACTTCCTTTTTAACCACTTCTTTCATGTTAGGATTTAATCTACGTTGGTGTTCTATAGAGGGTTTATGATCATCTTCCAAGAGAATTCTATGCATGCAAATTGATGGATTAATTCCCTTAATATCGTTCATGGTGTATCCTATGACCTTGCGATGCATCCTAAGTGTTCTAAGCAACTTATCAGTTCCATTTTTATTCAGACATGCATTCACAATCACAAGATAAGTAAAATTAGGGCCAAGAAATTCATACCTTAAAGAGGAAGGGAGGGGTTTTAATTCTACCTTTGGTGCATTATCCTCTTCACGAATAGAACCTTTTGTCTCTAGCATCAATCTTTCAAGCTTTGCATTTCGAAGTGGAGCAGTTGATGTTGATTCTAAAGATTGAGCATACGCGGCTACCTCGGGGTCTTCATCATTTATTGAACTGTCGTATACCAAACACTTCTCAAGTGGATCAGCTGAGTTATGGTTTGCAACTTGCTCATGGGTACACTTGTCAATGACGTCAACCCTGTAACAAATTTTATCAGTTAGAGAGAGTTTCATAGTATTGGTTAAATCAAATTCTACCGTCTCCCCTCCAATATTTAGAGAGAGCCTTCCATTTTAACATCGATTAGAGCACCTGCAGTAGCAAGAAAGGGTCTTCCTAATATAATTAGAATGTTAGAATCTTCTTCTATTTCCAAAATAACGAAATCAACCGGGATAAAGAACTTACCGACCTGGATAGGTACATCTTCAAGTATACCTACCGGATATTTTACCAATCGATCCGCCAATTGGAGTGATATCGTGGTTGGCTTCAAATCACCTATGCCAAGCTTCTTACAAATAGACATTGACATCAAACTTACGCTTGCACCTAAATCACACAAAGCATTGTTAATAGAGACATTACCAATAACACAAGGAATAGAAAATAAACCTGGATCCTTAAGCTTAGGAGGCAGGTTATTCTGGATGATAGCACTACACTCCTCAGTAAGGGCCACAGTCTCATATTCTTCCAACTTCCTTTTGTTAGATAGGATCTCTTTCAAGAACTTAGCATAAGAAGGCATTTGAGAAATAGTTTCAGTGAACGGGATATTGATGTGTAACTTTTTTAAAATCTCTAAAAATTTTCTGAACTGCTTTTCTAACTTAGCCTTAGCTAACCTTTGGGGAAAGGGTAGAGGAGGCTTGTAAGGAGCGGGGGCCACATATTTTTCAACTTTTTCTTCTTCTTGTGTTTGGGTCTCATTATCCACATCTATCACATTTTCATTTTTTTTCTTCATGATGACCATCCACCCCATCATTTTCCTTCATCTTGGGTCCCTCATATTGTTTTCCACTTCTAAGAGTTATAGCATTCACATGACTCCTGGAATTTGTCTCGGGTTGTCCAAGTAGCATGCCTGAAGGCCTAGAGGAAGAGCTAACATTTTGTGCCAATTGGGTGACTTGTGTCTCTAACATCTTGTTATGCGTAGCTAGGGAATCCATCTTAGAGGCCAATTGTTTTACCACCTCATTCGTGGTTTGTTGTTGCTGCTTAAACTCTTCATTCAATTTTGATTGAGTCGTCACAAACTTCTCCATCATATTTTCCAAATTTGACTTTTGAGAAGGGAAATTGGATTGAGGAGCACGAAAACCAGGTGGACCAAAATTAGATGCAGGCATGGGATTTCCAGGTGGGTTTCTATAAGAAAAATTAGGATGATTCCTCCACCCCGGATTATAAGTATTGGAGAATGGGTCTCCCTTCTGATTAAAGTTATTAACATAGTTAACTTGCTCATTACCAGAAGTATCAATGGATGGGGGGTTTCCTAATTGACATTGAAGTGCAGAATGACCCACATAGCCACATATCTCACACGAAATTGAAGTAGACGCCACAGAATTAATACTCAAGCCTTCGACTTTCTTAAATAAAGCATCAACTTTAGATGATATATGGTCTAAAGCATCTATTTCATACTTGCCTCCTTTTGATGTCTGAGGAGCACGCTCGTTTGCCCATTGATAGTGATTCTGAGCCATGTCTTCAATGAGAGTGTATGCCTCGTCTATTGTTTTGTTCATCAAAGCTCCTCCTGCAGCAGCATCAACAGTCATCCGTGTGTTGTAAGTGAGCCCATTATAGAAGGTGTGAACAATTAACCACTTCTCCAGTCCACGGTGAGGACACATCCTCAATAATTCCTTGTAGCGTTCCCAAGCTTCATAAAGTGACTCTCCTTCCTTCTGTACAAAGCTTGTGATCTGGTTTCTCATCTGTGCTGTTTTACTTGGAGAAAAATACTTTGCAAGAAACGCTCTGGACAAATGATCCCAAGTGGTGATGGACCCAGCTGGCAATGAGTGCAACCAAGCCTAGCCTTGTCCCTTAGAGAGAACGAAAATAATCTGAGTCGAATAGCATCATTGGTCACTCCATTAAGTTTCAAAGTGTCGCAATACTCCAAGAAAATCGATAGGTGGAGGTTCGGGTCTTCAGTAGCACCTCCTCCAAACTGATTCTGCTGAACCATTGAGAGCAGTGATGGTTTCAGCTCAAAGTTATTAGCTTCAACATTGGGCCTTGTAATGCTTGACTGTGTGCCTTGAGCATTTGGGGCTACGAAATCCTTAAGAAGCTGATTTTGATCTCCCATCGTAGCTTGTTCTGTGTTCCTTTGTTCCCTTATAGACCTTCTTATGTTTACAAGAGTCACCGATAGTTCAGGATTGTTTTCGTCGTTTACTTCTGTTTGATTCCCTTGCATAAAAGAAAGTGAGAAGAAAAGAGAAAAAAAATCTAGTCTAGTTTAATAACGTAAGCACTCAATATTAACACCGTAGTCCCCGGCAACGGTGCCAAAAACTTGATAGGCAAAATATGTAAGCGCACAGACTCGTTGTAGCTATCAAGGTCGATCCCACAGGGACTAGGGTTAATTACCAAATTTCACGTTATTAGACTAGCTAAACTAATGAGTAAATTAGAAGAGATAAAAATTAAAAGAAATAAAATAATAACTAATCAGGTGGAATTCAATATAATGAAGAGCCAGGATTGGGTTATCACCACAACTTTGATGCTCAATGATGAATTATTTTAGTTCTCGGTGTTGGTTTAAACTAAAAAGGGTGAATTAGCCTAAATTAATCTAAAGCCTTTTTCAAGGTCTAAAGATCGTGCCTAATTAATCTTAATTAACCTACTTTCGTGGAATTAAGATTAAGCTAAACCCATTAAGCTTTATGCTAACCCAAATCAAATCCCCAAGGAATCTAGCCTACTTTCGTGGTTCGAGCTCCTTGCTTAATTTCTAGAGATCCGGTATTAATCTTCACCTTTCAGTCCTTCAATTAATTACCTATGATTGCTAATACGGTGATCAAGCGAATCAACAAAATTAAAAACACTAGAAATCAAGTTTAAAGATTTAAACTTTCACCAAGAACCTATATCAATTCATCATCAATCACCAAAAAGTTAGGTTCTTTCCCAATCCTAGACAAGAAATCTACTCATACATGATTGGGATAAGAGAATATATCAAATAATTATGCAAATCAATCATAAGAAGAAATAAATCAAAGAGAGGAAAGAATTAACCCGTCTTTCAATTGAGATCTTCAAAATTAAAACTTGCAATTCAATCTTGTACAAGAAATTAGTATCTTTCTTCAATACTTGAACTCCAAAATAATTGCTAATTGATGGCTAAGAGAACATAACAAAAGATATCTAAAACCCTAAGTCAAAACATCTATTTATATGTCCACAAAAATCTAGAAAATAACTAATTCCCACGCCACAGGTGTGGTCTGCACCACACCAGGGTGTGGTGGGGGCTGTTTTGCTGATTTTGTGCTTGTTTCTTCAGTTTTTGGTATTTTGGCTATAACTTTTGCGTCCGACCTCGGAATGAGGTGATTCAAATTGAATTGGAAACATGTTGAAGAGATCTACAACTTTTATCTTTTGAGTTTTCTTGATTCGAACTTTATCATGGTTGAATTTCCAATTCTTCATACTCGTGCATCCGTTTTCTTCACGAACCATGCCTTCGAAATCTTATTGTTGCTTCAAACTCTTGTATAACTTCCAACAATTATCAAATCTTTCAATCTTGAGCCAATACCTACATATAAGAACACAAACAACAGCAGTATCCTCGATCTAAACACGAAATATGCATTAAAAATCCATAAATCATGCTTGAAACACACTAAGATAATGCATATTTTACGTGTTTATCAGGAGAACAAACGAGGATCTACATGAAAAGTTGGAAAAATTCTAACTTTTGAATTGACAAAAGTTTGGAAAAATTACCCCCCATATGAAGTGACAGCGGGCTCCTCTCTCTTGGCCGCTTGAGAGGCCGATCTACCTCGGGAAGCATGAGATCTCTTGGGAGAAATGATAAAAAATGATTTTTATCGAAAATCCTACAAAAGAAAGTTAGGTTTTTAAGATAAAAACATGAAAATATCCAAGAGGTGGTCTAGGGGGCTTGGCTTTTACCAAGAATCAAAGGAAAAATAAGCTTGGTGAAAAGAAATGAGAGTTAGAAGAACATACCTCGAAGAAAAAGTGATGAAGCCCTAGGTTCTTCAAGCAAAATACGACGAAATCCAAGGAAAAAGGAAGGGGAACATTGATTTTTGATTTTTTTGGGTAGTTATTTTGTGAGATTAGTTGTGATGAATTTGTGGTTTATTTGTGATGCAGAGCACTTGGAGCTCAGGGAGCAATCTGAAGAATAGTATTCCTTTGAAATTCCTTTTGAAATTCTTGTTGAGTTTAATTTGATAACTGGGTAAGAGTTTAATTTTGTTTATGGTGTTCAATTTGTTCAATTTGTTTAATTTGATAACTGGGTAAGAGTTTAATTTGTTTACTGTTAGGTATTTGAATGATAATTGCGTATTAGTTTGTTTATGGTGTTCAATTTTAGTCTGGGTTTAGGATTTGAGTTTATTATATGTTTCATTCGAATGGTATACTTGGTATGATAATGAGAATGGGTTTGGGATTTTAGGCTGGGTTTAGTTTAATTTTGTTTTTCTGTTACTATGAGACAATCAACAAGCCATCCAAGCTTATAAAGTTATAAAATTTAACTTTGTAATGGTATACAAAAGGGACTTTATACACTATATCATCCAGTGCAAGAGAAAACTAACACCAGTGCAAGAGAAAACTAAATCAATTACCAAATCCTCAAACCATTCCCCATGCATACTTTCCAATTTAATTGGAACAACAACAGACTTCCACGTCTTGAACATTCAACATGAGAGAACACTACTAGTAGGTCAGCAAGAATATATGGAAACCACCAGTTAGTTGTCATGCAAAAGGGACTTCATACCTTATATCATCCAGTTTATTTTTGTTTATTTTTGTTTTCATATGTTGACATTAGTTTATTTTTGTTTTCATATGTTAGACATTGCTTGCATAAATCTTCATTGAAAAGATGAAGGAAAAAGAGTGGGTGTGGCTCCACGGGTAAGAATCATATCTTAATCTGTTGGTTCACCAATACTTGTAAAGTTGTAGTAATTTAACTAGATCTGGAATGTATTTTGTTCTTGCTCTTTTTCTTTGAAAATCATAGATCCACCCTTAAGTACCAACAAAAAGCATTACAATTTGTAAAGACAGCTGAAAAGAATTTGGGATTTCCTACAAGGATGTTCTGCCCTTGTACGGAATGTCGTAATATGAGCCATCAAGATGGAAGTACAATTTTTGAACACTTGGTTACAAAGGGGATGGATCTTTCGTACCGAATGAAATCACATTGGAATAAGCATGGAGAGAAACAAGAAAGTGGTGAGAAGCTTGATTATGAAGCCACTAAGGACGAGACATATAACTTATTCCAAGCTGCCTACTTTATAGATGAAGAACTTGTTCAGCCTATACCTATTAATGAACCTTCTGAACATGGACATGGTGACGAGTTCATAAGGAGACTAGAAGAAGTACAAACTCCTTTGTATCCAGGCTGCGAAAGTTACACAAAGTTGTCAGCCATTGTAGATTTGTATGGACTCAAAGGCAGGCAAGAGTGGATTATCAAGTAAACATTTCAATGAGTTGTTAGGTATCATTAAACGTATGTTGCCAAAGGACAATGTTTTGCTAGATTCAGCCGCCTCGATTAAAAGCTTCCTCAAGATATTTGACATGGGGTATGAAAAGATTCACGCTTGTGTGAATGATTGCTGTCTCTTTAGAAAGAAGTATGAGGAACTGGACAACTGTCCAACATGTGGTGCTTCAAGATGGAAGATAAATAAGCGTAGTAAAGAAATCAGAAAAGGCGTTCCAGTTAAGGTTTTGAGATATTTTCCTATTATTCCTAGATTTAAAAGGATGTTCAGGTCTTCACAAATGGCTAAAGATTTGAGATGGCATTTTGATAACAAAAGCACAGACGGGAAAATGCGTCACCCTGTTGATTCTTTAGCTTGGGACCTGGTTAATGATAAATGGCCCTCATTTGCAGCTGATCCATGTAATCTCAGACTTGGACTTGCTACTGATGGTTTCAACCCGTTCTCCATCTTAAGCTCTAAATATAGTTGTTGGCCGGTAATGCTTGTGAATTATAATTTGCCTCCTATGTTGTGCATGAAGAAAGATAATATTATGCTAACATTGCTGATTCCTGGTCCAAAGCAACCGGGAAACGACATAGATATCTATTTGCAACCACTTGTAGATGATTTGCAATTGTTGTGGGAGAATGGGGTTGAGGCTTATGATGCATTTAGCAAATCAACTTTCAATTTGAAGACAATGTTGATGTGGACTATAAATGACTTTCCAGCATATGGAAATCTTGCTGGCTGTTCTACAAAAGGAAGAAAAGCATGCCCTATATGTGGGAAAAATACACATCATAGATGGTTACGCTTCAGCAGGAAGTTTTCATACATGGGTCACAGGAAATTTCTGAAACCCTCACATCCATACCGAAGAAAGAAATCGTGGTTTGATAATAGTGTAGAGCATGGCAGCAAGCCCAGAGCCTTAACAGGTCACAATATTTCTGTTGTTCTAAATGATTTTCCAAATGATTTTGGAAAAGGTGGAGACAAAAAAAGAAAAAGGAATAATAATGAGAATGATGGTGATGATGATGAGGATGAGGATGACACAAGTGACATTGATAACAATACGTCGCGGGCTTGTTCGCGTTCCGATTCCCTGGTATTTTGGGAAGCGGGGCGTGACAGTGGTCCCTAGTCAAATGATTTCACTGGCCTAGCCCTCTCACTTCTGACACATATGTCAGCTTTGTGAATACATGTCACATCAGTATAGTAAATCACTTTACACTATTTTTACAACTACAAACAAATAATTGAAAAGGAGGAAAGCTGACATTGGGATCCACTTTTTTACACTTTCCATCCTTTTACATAGTAAAAACTTACAACCAAACAGCCCCTAATCTCCTTACATAAAATATTCTGTATTAATATAATTGAAGGGAGGAGTAAAGCTCTTGTAAAAATTTAAGTGGATATGAAAACAATAATCTCTTGTCCACTTAAGGGTGTGTTTGGATTTCAATGGGATAAAGGGAAGTTAAGGGAAACTAGGTGAGAGAAGGGAAGTGTAATAACCGAAATTTTTCGATCTTGACTCAAATAATTTTTTTTGGTATTTTAAATATTAAATTTTATTTTTAAAAGAGTAGTAATAAATTACCCAATTTTCCAGAATTTTCTATGATTTAAAAATCTGATTTTATAATTATTTTAATAGTTTTGTTAATTATAAATTAAATATTTTATCAATGAAAAAAAAAGAAAAAAAGAAAAAAAAACTTTTAATAATTGTTAAAGCTTTATGATTTAAAAATCCAAATTTATATTTATTTAGCTAATTATAAATTAAATTATCATTAATTAACTCTTGTTATTCATTTTGTAACTTTTAATTATTTTTGTTAAAATAAATAAATAAATAAATAATACAATAGGAGATAAACCCCATCCACGTCAGTTACCTCTATCATCTGCGCTGTTCATGAATCACGCGCACCGTAAACTTAGACTAAGCAGCTCATGATTTTCTAATCAATCTGTGCTGTTCATGAATCATGCGCACCGTAAACTTAGACTAAGCAGCTCATGATTTTCTAATCAATCATATCTTAAATTTTTTATTATGAAAATTTTTTATTTAAACCCTCACCCAACCCCTTTCTCGTGCTCACAGTCTCTCTCTCTCTCTCTCTCTCTCTCTCTCTCTCTGCCTCAACTCCACCAACCCAGATCCCACGCCTCCTTCCTCCGTCCTCCGACCTCGCCACCGCCCTCCCGAGCTTGCCGCCTCCCTCGCCGTCAAACCCGCCTCCACCGGTTCAGTCAGCGCTCGCGCAGAGCTCCGCTCCCTCACCCACGGCCACCCCGACCTCCAAGCCGCACCGCCGCCGTCCCCATTCCCAAGCTCCTGCGACCGCCCAACCACCGAACCTAACGACCAGCAGCACCACCTCCGCCCCTCCCTGCTCGTCGCGACACAGCCAGCCGCGCTGCACCTCCACCCCTCTCGCCCGCTGTCCCAAACAGTCCCTCGTCCATCACGCCGCCTCTCACCTCTGCCGTCGCCTCACCAGCGCCAGTCGAGCTCCCCAACTCCTCTCCTCAGCCTTTGCTCGACGCCCCTGACCCGCTGCCAGTCTCCTCTTGCTGCTCCTCCCTGACCACAGCCCCACCCAAGCTCGTCCAGCATCTTTTCCCCTCGCCGACGACCCTTGAACCGTGCCGGACCACCTCCGCCCTCCTCCTGTTCGCCAACAACCGCCAACCTCCACCGCGGTCGCCTCCGAGCTCGCCCAACTCCCCAGATCCGAGTCCATCCGTGCCGAGCACACTCCTCGCGCTCGTCGCCTAGCGCGGATCCGTTGTCTCGCACCGTCGACGTCGATTCATTCAACGAAACCGAGGCAAGATCTCTATTCTTGCTCAGTACAATTTTAGATTGATCACAGATTAATTATGCATAAGAACTCGTTTCTCGAATAATTATTCGTTACAAATATAGAACTGTCGTGAACATATTGAACTGAGAACTATAACGTATAGAACTGTCATGAACGAAATGGACTGTGAACAATAACGTATGACCATTCACGTTGTAATACATATACTGTGATGACCTACACGGATTTATTTGACGAATGATATTAAAAAGTACAAAAATAATATTGTGATAATAGATACTGTAAAGATAAAATAAAATAAAAATATTTTAGATTAATTTATAATTTTAAAGAATTTATTTGACAAAATAATCATTTTAAAATAAGTATAATAAATTATTTGGTGAAAAATCATTTTAGAGTAATTATAATAAATTAATAGAATTTATTTGACAAAAGAATTATTTTAGAATAATTATAAATAATTTAAAAGAATTTATTTTAGAATAAGTATCAATTTAGAATAATTTTAATAATTTAAGAGAGTTTTATAAAAGGAATTATTTTAGACCATTTATAAAAAAAATTAAAGGATTTATTTTAGAAAAGGGATTATTATGAATTATTCATGATTTATGTTTCTTAATTTTAATTATGTGATATGCTATGATATTGTTGTATATGATTAGTTGCATTTATTACTCTTTGTTATGTTTGAGAACCGTTAGAAATTCATAACTAGTGTGGCCTGGTGTGTGCTGTTTAAGACGTAGAAACTTGTGTGTATGTTAATTTAGAAAAACAAGAGAGTTGGGGTGGGAAAGTCATGGTTCATGTGATCGGATAAGGCTGTTGATGTATCTTCCAGTCTCACTCCAGTGGTTGGTGTCGCCACTGGGGTTGGTTTGTAGGGCTAAAGTGAAGTGTGTACATCACTTTGGTCAGTGAGAAATTTATTTCGTCACCCGGGTTCTGTTTGAAGTTCGAACCAAGCAGAAAACAGATTGCGTGTAGTCCTCTAGGCCGCATGTGTAGCGGGATTGGATACACGTAGGGGATTTGTGAACAGTCAGTTATCCAATGATATGAACGTTGACTCTGTGTGAGATATGTACCAGTGACCTGTTATACAATGACTAGTAGTATGACCTCGTTACTTGGATGATTAGTTTGATCGCTAGTTGCATGACCTTGTTACCGATCGATTTTAGATTCTTATGATTATTATATTTTAGTCTGATTATTATATTTTAGTGATGTATTTCATTTAGATTATTACTATTATTATTATTATTGTTCTTGTATTGGTCGTTCGACCATTTCTACTTTTTTTGTGGGATCTTGCCGTGTGCCATACACACTGACGTACACCTGTTTTCTCTGGTGTACGTCATATTTAGAGGATGGACAGGTCTAGTATGATGATGCATTAAAGCAGGAGTATGCCCAGGCCCAGTCGGAGTGTCTTCTAGGTGGAACAGAAGAACAGACGGAAGCTTAGTCTTTTCTTTTACGTAGTCACTGATGGACACCAGATTACTTATGTAGTACCTTATCCTTTAGTCTTTCGAGGGACTTAGTTATTTTTGCAGTACTTCCTTCTTATTTTGGTGGACTATGTATTTTCTTATTTTAGTTGGACTGTTTTGTAATAAGGGCATGTTTGACCCAAACTTTGTGTCTCGAATAATATCCCATTTGTGATATGTCTCTTTTTATTCTGAGTTTGTCTATTATATTATTATTGATTGTGATCGGGGACTTGTGCCTTTGCATTGTATTTATTTCCAGACGATTAGCGTATTAGGTTGAGGAGAAACGATTATTTTATTTATTCTCCTTAATCTAATACGTCGCGGGCTTGTTCACGTTCCGATTCTCCTGTATTTTGGGAAGCGGGCGTGACAGGAAGGGAAGGGAAGGGAGTTCCCTTCCCCTTGGTTACACCCCAATTTGGGGGGTAACAAATTTTATACTATTAGGGGGTGAACCAAGGGGAACTAGGGTGAATAACTTCACCTCCTAAATGTTCCCAAACAAGGTGAATGGTTTTCCTAACTTCCCTTCACCCTTATTCCCCTCAATCCAAACAAGCTCTAAGTATATTCTATTCAAAATAACTTGGACAGCTCGCACAGACCCAATATTCTTCCACATCTATCAAAACAACTTAGGTTTAATGTCTCATAAGACGTACAAATACATAAAAAAAACCTCTCCAATATTCTTCCACGTGTGTCAAAGGAACAGATTCGATGCCCCATAAGAAATACAAATTTGACCAAAATACATAGAAAAAACAAGTCAACATATTTCATAACCTGTAGTCAAAACTACACAACTCCCGATGCAACTTGTGTAGTCCTGTGTCTTGACTCTCTGGTCCCCATTAATCTCCCTAGCTGCGTACCGCTGTATAACCAACAGCAGAACCACATAAAACACCCACAGACGATAGCGTAGCAAAACATTAGAACTATCACGGTTTGTATTTCGTCCGCCGGAGGAATATATACACGATCTAGCGAAATATCCTCAGGATCTGCAAAAATAAAGAGAACTTAATAAAAAATATATTTGAAAAGGACAGGAATAATGATTTTTTTACGCAAGACCGCCATAAACTGTTCTAGTATACAAGAAAAATATCACATACTATTGGAAAAACTACACATGAATTAAACTCGAAAGCTTTCTTATATTTTACGAAACTACCGCGACTTTTCGGATAAAATCGCTGTGAAATATTATTACTTCCACTACTTAAAAACTCAAAACTCGTGGGAACGGGATTTGAACCTGAGTTGCTATGATGCAGTAATTACCGTACAAATCCACCGGAGGCGTGTTGAAATTAAAGAGGGAAATAGTTGATCGGGAGAGCCCATGGAAGAGGAACGGTAGTAAGATGTAGGTTTTTTCGATGAAAATCACTGCGGACGCTATGATCAAGATCACAAATAGAGGAATTTTCATCATCCCCATTGATTATTTTTTTTAACTAACTTAGAGCAAAATTATTCCTCTTTTTCTCAGAATTATGATCTCTTAATTCAAGAACGGTGACGTCTAGCATCTTATATAGAGATTAATTCCAATTTCAAGTTGGAGAGGAATCATAGCCCTTCACGGATTCGACTTTACAAAAATAGAGAGTCCTTTTAGATTAAGGATCATGAATTTTTTAATTAGGTGTACAATATTTACTACTAGTTTTAGGACTTCAATTTCGGATTATTTTTTACGCTGTTGGACCTGTAATTGGATTGTGAATCGTTCCGTGGTCTGAGCCCGTTCATGGGATGCACTCAACTCGTGACAATTTTCGTGCTGACAAATTCAAAAAGGAGCAAAAGGAAAGAAAAAGGGGTAATTTCACAAAATCCCCCTTTGGGTTTCGTTGATGTGGAGATAACCCTTAAAACTTTTAACAATATGTCACTTAACACCCCTCTTAGTTTGGGTTGTTTTAAAAAAACCCTCCAAAATTTTCCAAAATATTTTCCATTCTTTTGGTGTAAGATGAACCAATACAAAGACCAAAATACCATTTTCAAATGAACCTTCTAATAATTATAATATCATACTGTATTAGTCATCAATTAAATTAATTGCAACACAGTCAAATCTAGCCACGTTAATTAGTGCGATAATCTGATTAAATTTAAGAAGGTTAAGTGATATTTCAAAAACTAACGGGGGCTATCTCAAGGATTTTTTTTTGGAACATTTACGGAAAGAAACAATAAGATCTTTCAAATAATATATTCATAAAAATTCGATCATATTAGATTCCAAACAGTCTAGGAAAACTTTGTAATGGACCATACACATTTTAAGTTGTGGCCAACAACGAGGATCCTTAAATCAGTATATTTATCCTCAAATTCCTTCTATTTTATAGCAATCCTCGTATCTTGGTTGAATTGGTACATTTATCTTTAAATTTCTTCTATTTTTCACTAATCCAAGGATTCTCCTATCTCGATGGACCTGTGATCTAGTGGATACTTTCTCATCTCAAGGGTAGCCATTCAACTTCCTATAAAGTACAATTCGAATTATGGGAGTCGGCCCAGTCGGGTCATTAAATATCATCCAAGTATCTCAACTCAACTACACCACTAGTGGAAAACCATGTTTCGCTGACGGCAACAACACTGACGGGAATTTACCGTCAGCGATGTTTATATCGCTGACGGGAATTCCCGTCAGCGTTATTGCCGTCACAAATGCCTTATAACCGTCGGCGATGTGATCATCGCCTACGGGAAATAAACATTCCTGATGAGAAGCCCGTCAGCGATGTTTGATATAAATTGTTTTTTACTGAGCCCCTCTCGTTGTTTCTACCACAGTAAAAAAACCCTAATTTCGCCGCTGCCCTCGACATCCCCTCTCAGCTCTGACTCGCTACCGACCTTGCCCTCGCCATCACCTCCCGAACCCCAGTCGACTTCACCGCCCGCCGCCCTCGCCATCACCCCTCCCGAACCCCAGTCGACTTCACCGCCCGCCGCCCTCGCCATCACCCCTCCCGAACCCCACTCGACTTCACCGCCCGCCGCCCTCGCCATCACCCCTCCCGAACCCCACTCGACTTCACCGCCCGCCGCCCTCGCCATCACCCCTCCCAAATTTTGTTGTTGTGATTTTAGGTTTTGTTGTTGTTTCTGATTTGAGATTTGATTTCTTGGATTGCAGTGCAGGAGATCCAAGCGGGTCTTACGTTTTCTTGGATTGTAGTGCAGGAGATCCAAGCGGTAATTTTTTGTCCTTTTTTGATTCTTCAGTTCAAAATTGGATATTGATGGGTTTTAATGTTGACGCCTAAGTTTAATTATCTTTCCTAATATGGATCAAAATAAGAGGGGTTTTCTGATATTTTGAAAATTAAGGGGGGTTATCTGATAATAGTCCCAAAGTTAATGGGGATTTACTGATATTTAGCCGTTATCTTAACTGAAAATTTTGATTAGTTAGATATATCGAGATTGTATTGCGTTATATATCATGATTTTATGAATCAGAAGTCGTTACCCCTAGTTTCCCGTCTAATATTGTTGGATGTGAATCTCTTCTGATATAAACTCACACAATTCTAGTTGGATGTGAAAATACTTTTTACATCTAAATAGAATAACGTGATTTATGTTAGGAGCACGATCTACATGCAATAACATATTGCTGACGGGATTGCCGTCGGCGATGGTTCATTATCACTGACTGCTTCTGCCATCAACGTATTGCCGTCAGTAAAATACATTACTGACAGCTCCCCGTCAAGAATAATTCTTTTCTGACGGGACTATTGCTGACGGCTTATCCTTGATGGCTGACGGTCAAGGATATATATCGCCGACGGGAAATTAGGCATTCTTGACGGGATTCCCCGACAAGAATACCTGGTTTTCCACTAGTGCACTAATGGTTATTTGGTTCATTACAAAATTGAATTGTAGCAAATGTTGTAGCAACAAGTGGTGCACGCAACATTTGCTGCGGAAAATCAACTTCAATTCTATTACTTGAATTATCTATTTTTTCATTGTGACAAGTAAGTGCAAATTCAATGTTCGGTTGAATCCCAAATGCTGCAAAAGACTAAAGTTGCATAATTTGTATTTATCCTGTTTGGTTGAAACTGCTATGAGTTGCAAAAAAATGAGATATAACCATCTCATTCCCCTTTTGTCAACTTGCCATCATGAATTCTTAAAAACTACATAAATTTCATTTGTTCATATTTGTATACTGTTTTATTTAATTTTACATGATAATTGTTTTTCATACGCTACAAATTTAGCACAATACTGTATGAAGGTATTAGGCACAAAAATTTAGATATATATACATTTTAACAAGCAGGTAAAACATAATTGGAGATGATTTTCTCATAGCTGAATTACCGTGTGGTTATTTGATGAGGTGGCATTAATTTTTATTTTGCTGTAAGTTTTTTCTAATGTAAATGTACTTATGTTTCCTAATTATAATTTAGCAAACCAAACACATGAAATGCAAATTTGGTTGTGGTGGTTACCTTTGCTACTCTATTTCGTATCAATTTAGATATATATACATTTTACTACTGTTTGTCACATAGGCAGATCATACAAATTTACAGTGAACCAACATCTCAAATTCAGACCTGACCTTTCAAAATTATACACAAGCTCCCCTCCCCAGCAAAAACTATTGGAGATTATCACAAATCGCGTTAAGATCTAAACTACTCTCATTACTCTGCGTGCCTCGGTCCGAAAAAATTCTCATAGCAAAATATAGAGAGCTTACAATGGAAAAAAATTGTCCAGAACAGCAGGTCATATTCGAAGCTTGATAAATTGAACTAACTGTCGTCAATCATTTTATTTTAGCAAAACAAGCTCAAGGGGTTTTCTCTAATCACGAAGTTACGGGGGTTTAGTGCAAGAAACCCCAAATGTCAAAGGGATTTATGACAAATTTATAAAAGGTTGGATATGAGGACACGACTATATAAATATCTATATACATCTTTATATATTATATATAGAAATTAATAATTTACATGAGATAAATATTGTTTTTCTTTCATGTGTTACGTACCAGAATTAAAATTTCTATAATATTTTTATGTTTCTTTTGTTATGTGGATTATAAATTGGAAAATTGCTTGGTGCTGAACTAGACACCCAAAAAAAATCTTTAAAATAATAGTTCGGAACCTAACCTATGCCCATCGAGTTTCTAAAAGTGAATGTGAATGATATAAGTCAAAGAAGTGTATGATAAGTGTTTTAAATTAAAACATGTATTGTATAATTGAGTACATGCCCAAATAAATGTAAGCATACATGCAAGGAGTGTCCAAGGAGTCCTGGTACGGATATGGGTCTGGGCCCTTGGTCCGGGATGGGTTCAGTTTCAGTAGAACTACCCAGATAACATAGATCAAAATCTAAAGATGTAAGACACTAACGCCTCGTTTGGTACGTGGGAATGAAGTCAAGTGAGAATGGAATGGTAAGGTTTTACTTGCTTCTATTTCAATTGTTAACATATGAGATGTCTTAGATCACTAGGAGTTTAATGTCACAAGGATGGTCATTGAACTTCATTGTCCTATAAACTACAATTTGAATTATGGGAGTTGGATCTTTAAAAATCATCCAAGTATCGAAACTCAACTACATAAGAGTTGTTTGGTTCATTGCAAAAATGAATTGTAGCAAATGTTGTAGCAACGATTGGTGCACGCAACATTTGTTGCTAGAAATCAACTCTAATTCTATCATTTGGATTATCTTTTTTATTATTATTGTAGATATGCATTTTCAGTGCAAATTCAGTGTTTGGTTGAAACCCAATTGGGGCAAAAGTTACACAGCTTGTATTTATACCGTATGGTTGAAACTTTTATCAGTTGCAAAAAGTGAGATATAATCATCCCATTTATCAAGCAGAAAAAATAGTTAGGCTTCTCTTCTATGAAATTTCAAAATCAAAGCAACCTTGTGCCCAGAAGCAAACGGGGAATATGAAAGACGGGCGGTGATTTTATCAAGCAGGTAAAACAAGATTGGAGATGATTTTCTCATAACTAAATTACCATATGGTTAGGGGTCGTTTGGTTCAAATGCCAAAATTTTAGGACTTATAATCTCATTAAGAACTTCAAATCCATAGCGCTTTATAAATACTTCGGGATTTCTAATATTTTATTTGGTTCAAAATTTTAAGATTTGTAATCTCATAGAGAACTTCAAATCCATAGTGTTTTATACATACTTCGGGATTTCTAATATTTTATTTGGTTCAACATTTTTATAAGACGCAAATCCTAAAATTTGAAATATCTTGTTTGGTTCAAACCCAAATTATAGGATAACAAATTCTTAAAAAGAAGATGTGGATTACTTGCCTTGGTGAGGTCACCTCCCACACAAAAATAAAATACAAGGGTATAAATAGAGAGGTAAGCGTACCCATTTATAGGATTTGCCAAATCTTCTCTAATTGAAATGATTTCGCAAATTCTATAAACTGGGTATATTTTACACTTTTGGGATTCAACATTTCAAAAATGTTTTTGAAACAAGCACCAACTATGGAATCCCAAAAAAAAAAAAAAACTCATGTTTTGATCCCAAAACTTGCAATCCACACTAAATGCCATATTTTTGCTTGAACGAAACAGCCCCTTTTTGATGAGGTGGCATTAATTTTTATTTTTCAAGTTCCTTCACGGAAGCTGCGGCATTTGCTCCCTTCAATTTGGCCGCAACATTTGTTCAACATCTACACAGACTACAACCATAAAAAGTAAAAAAAAAAAAAAAAACATTACGTAGATCACTCCTGCTTCTTTTCTTCCCTTATATTTACAGAGATCGGTTTTCACATGATGGTGCAAGTACAAATTGGATAGCTATAAAGTCTCTCGTCCAGTTCTCTTGATTCCCTGCATTTGCAATTGATAAATTAGCGATGCAAATATATCTCTGAACTGGTACATAACTCAAAACTATGTTCGGTGTCTAAAGAAGAGTTTCGGTTGAAGAAAGTAACACATACCTAGCTATATTGTCAAGAAAACAACATATACCTAGCTATATTGTTAAGGCTTTTCAGGTTCAAGTTGTTGAATGCTTCGCTAAGTTCTTTGCATGGTTGCATATAGACATGAACATGGCCTCAACCCTCTCAACCATACCAGATTCAGACCTGACCTTTCAAAATTGTACACAAGCTCCCCTTCCCCGCAAAAACTATTGGAGGTTGTCATAAATGACTTTATAAGGTTTAAATTACTCTCATTACTTTGCGTGCCCTAGTCTGAAAAAACTCTCACAGCAAAATTTAAAAGTGTACAATGGAAAAATTGTCCAGAACAATAGGTCATATTCGAAGCTTGATAAGTTGAACTAACTGTCGTCAAATCATTTTATTTTAGCAAAACAAGTTCAAGGGGCTTTCTCTAATCACGAAGTCTCAGGGGTTTAGTGCAAGACACCCTAAATATCAAGGGGATTTGCGAAATTTACCCTTTTCCTCCAGTCACTTCTGATCCGAATCTAAGTTGCATGGAAGTGGTATGGGTACGGGACACGAAAAATTAGTAAAAGTTAGGATATAGGGACACGACTATATAAATATTTATATACACATTTATATATTATACATTGAAATTAATAATTGATATGAGATAAATATCGTGAAGAATTAAAATTCCTAAAATATTTTTATGTTTCTTTTGTTATGTGGATTATAAATTGGAAAACTGCTTGGTGCTGAACTAGACACCCAAAAAAATCTTTAAAATCATAGTTCGGAACCTGACCTATGCCCATCGAGTTTCGAAAAGTGAATGTGAAGTGAAGGATATACGTCAAGAAGTGTATGACGAGTGCTTTAAATTAAAACATGTATTGTATAATTGAGTACATGCGCAAATAAATGTAAGCATACATGCAAGGAGTTTTGGTATGGATATGGGTCCGGGCCATGGTCTGGGTATGGGTACAAGTCGGGTATGGATACAGCTTCAGATAGAAGTACCCAAGTAACATAGGTCAGAACTTAAAGATGTAAGACACTAAGGTTTTATTTGCTTCCATTTCAATTGTTAACATATGAGATGTCTTAGATCACCAGGAGTTTAATGTCACAAGGATCTCGGTGTCTGCACGTACAAACAGACATGGTATCCTTGTGCTTTCATATCCTACTTTTAAAGACTTGTTGTATCACCATACGGGCATCAAAGTCATGCTGTCAAAGGATGTTTGTGTTGACAATTGCTCCTAATAGGTTACCCACCAAGTGCTTGCATATTATCAATAATTTAAGCATCTGGTCTTGTTACTCTTTAGCAATAAGCACTGTTATCATTCATTTATCTAGCATCTTCAAGCATGAAGTCCACAAGACCGAGGTAAACCACAATGAACCGGGTGCCATTTTACCATCTGAGTTAGATATCCAGTTGATGTCCCAAAAGAAAGACATAGGTATCCAGCTCAAGCATAAAGTCCACAAGGCATAGGTAAACCACATGATTGATGAAATTTACCCAGCATAAACATACCCATTCATTAGTTTCTATTTCAAAATTTACCTCCCAATTATTCACCAAAAAATAAGAGCTACGTGATTAAGATTACCGAAAAAGCTCAAAGAGCCAAGTATCAAATCTGAAATCTAACATGCTACATATCTTAAGGCAACAAGCCATTCATGCACAAAAGCATCATGCAACTTGGGACAAATGGCCATATTGTGCTCAATCAAAGAATGAAGAATAATAGGTAATCCAATTTCTGCTAGCAAAATATTTGATTCACCATTTAAGGAAAATTCCAAAAGCATGAACATGTTCCCTATCCATATCTTAAATAAACCTTGGCATCCTTTTTCCTCGACTAGTTGTATTTAACCAAAGAAACAGGCTATTATATTCAGAAAACATCCTATCAAGCTTCTTCATCACTATGCAAATTGAGATCAAACATAGTATCACAAATTAGAATTATAACAAAAATAATAAGGCTAAAGAATTAGGAAGAAGAAACAAACTTACAAGGATTCGAATTCCCTAATCTCAAAGAGTTCTTTCCCAACGAAATCCATCCACTTCACATTCCCTTTCTTTCCCCTTTTCGCACCGCGATCAGCAGGCTTCTTCAGGCTGCTCTTTCGAACAACCTCAACTTTATCATCATCCAATTTATGCTTCTCAATATTGACAACCTTATCATCCAATGACCTCTTCTCTAAAACAATAGAAACTGGAGATGGGCTACAAGGAACAAGCTTAACATCTTCAAATTTCAAAGGGCAAGGTGAGTTGTGGGCAAAAGAGGACTTTGATGAGCAAACCAATGGACTGTAGCAAACCCTCATCAGAAATTTGGATGGTTATCAATCCAAGACCAGATAGGATTGATCTTTGTCAAGTTTGGTGAAGACCCATGTGAGAATTTTCAGTAAAGAATCCGGAAACAGGATGAATTTTGATTGAGAACAGCTGGAACCTGATGAAAGATCACAAAAAGGCAAACTTTACACTATAGAAAAGAAACCTGAGAGAATTTTGCTTGGAGCAATGAAGAGCAAGAGTTTACTTGCCTTGTAGGCAATCCTACAGAGATTGAGAGCAAATCTCTGTTTTGGGTTTTGATTTTGGGACGAGGAATCTTCAAGGGCAAAGCCCTCTCACCAGCTTCTCTTTCTAACCACCGAAGGAAGAGCAAGAGAGAGAAAGAGAGAAGCACGGAGGAGAAATATCCAAGAGATGCTGCTGCTTTTACTCTGAGGTAGCGACAAGCAATAACTATTGTCCCCTGCTATTAGGGGTGAGCACGGTTCGGTCCAAACCGAAAAAACCGACCGAACCGACCCGAACCGACCCGAAAAAATCGGTTTTAAGAATAAGGCGGTTCGGGTCGGGTTGACAACTTTTCAAACCGACCCGACCCGAACCGACCGAATTTCACACCCAAATTTCACACCCGTTTGCGTTACCCACTTACCCGACCCGTCCCAAACCCTCAAGTCTCAAGATTCTCAACCCTATTTTCATTTCCTCAGTTCCTCTCCTCTCATTCCTCCCAGCCGCCGCTACTCCCTCGGCCTCATCCCTCAATCCCTCGACTCTCGCTCTCTCTCACTCTCCTTAGCCGACAGCGGCCACCCACGGCCACGATAGCCGACAGCGGCCACCCACGACAGCCGACACCCGCACCAGTTTCCCCATTTCCGCGGTCTTCAATACTTCATGGATCTAACTCCGCCTCAAGATCAGGCTCCAGATGTACCTCCGGCTTTGGGGGGGACACCCGCACCAGTCACCGTCGCCGAGGCCGAAGCCGAGGCCGAGGTATAACACCCGCACCAGAATTTATTCCGCAGTCTTTTAGCTTTTCTTGTCATGTGGATTTTTTTTAATTTTATTTTCGTTTTTAACTTTTTATCCTGATGTTGGTAGTGGTAATGGATCTCGAAACCATGAATCCAACTCTTTTAATCAGAACAAAGATCCCAATTCGATTAAATTCGTCTATGAATTTGATTATTTTATTTTCGTTTTGTTGTAAATATCTGAAGAAGTCTAGATAGCTAAATTGGGAGGGAATGTTGTGTTCGAGCTTTGTTGTAAATATTTTCGTTTTTATTTTCGTATGTACTGAAATTATGCGAGTGATAAAAATGTTTATTTTGCTTGTTAATGCTTCAGAAGACTCAAGTCATATGTGAATAATATGCAAGGAATTTTATCCTATGTGAAATTGTGTGGTATATCCATTTACAGGGAGACCTCTTCGTCGAATTCTGTGTTTGCTTATTCGAGGGACATAATGAAAGGAGAAAAACAACGCAGTATGTGAAATTATGTCATACATTCCATTTACAGAGAGATAATTTGGAGTTTAATTAACTTGTAGATATTTTTTCTTATAGATTTACGTTATCGGGTTATTGGTACATTTTACTGCCATTGTTCGGCATCGTATATATGACAGAAATACAAATGTTATCATATAATTCTTCTTAGTTCGCACATAATATTTTAATATATGGTGCAAGTAATGCAGTCATTTCTCAACGTTGTGTTTATATTGTTTGAAAAATCTCATCTCAATCAATAATTTTCTTTATAGACACAAGGATGTTGTATGCAAATGATATGTCAGCTAGAATTTTTATATTTTTGAGAACTATGTCAGCTAAGGTTTTATAGAATAGTTTTCATAAAATTTAAATATTCGACTTTATTGAAACACGTATTTTCCTTCTCCATTTTTGATTTTGTTCTGCTGTGATTGCCTGATTGGAACCTATGACATTTTCTTCTAATGTTCGCATTTTGGTTTGTTTTTGTAATTTGAAATCTGAGAACATGTTCTGACTCTTTAATGAAATCTTTTGTTTTTCTTATGATGTGCATTATCTTATATTTTTTGATATGATTATGCATCTGTTTGTTGGAAAAGAATGTAAGGTGAACTGTGTATCTCTATGATCAAAAGTTAGTCCAGTTAAGAAAGACTTTGGTTTTGATTTTATTGGTTTTGATATTTTTTGATATGATTATGCATATTAGTGTGCTAAAAAGTTAAAAACCCTAATTTAGTTGAATTGTTGAAATAATATGCAGGCTTCTCAAGAGGAGAATCCTAATGTAAATGCAAGTCAAGTTGATTCTAATCAATCTACACAAGTCTCTCAGACTTTGACTAAAAGGAAAGCAATAAAAGGAAGATCGGAGGTATGGGATCATTTTACTAAGTTTAAAGATAAAAATGGTGACCCAAAAGCAAAATGCAAGTATTGTGAAAAAGTGTATTTTGCACATTGTAAAAAAAATGGTACTACAGCTCTTCGCAATCACATGGAGTCTTGCAAAAAGCATCCACATAATGTCGACACTCGACAGAAGTTATTAAATTTACAGGCAAATCGTGATTCACAAAGTGGATCTAGTACAAAAATGGGAACCCTTGGTAGTTGGAGTTATGATGAAGGAGCCATAAGAAAAGCCCTTAATTATTTTATCATTTTGGACGAGCTTCCATTCAAGTTAGTAGAGGGTTTAGGGTTTAAAAATTTTATGTCAACCGCTTGCCCTAGATTTCATATTCCTTCTCGTTGGACAATCCAAAGAGATTGCTATGAAATTTACCTTGAAGAAAAAAAAAATTTGAAGAATTTATTGAAAGCTACATGTCAGAGGGTGTGTCTAACAACCGATACTTGGACTTCCATTCAAAATATTAATTATATGTGTTTAACGGCACACTGGATTGATAATGATTGGAAATTGAACAAAAGAATAATAAACTTTTGTCCTATTTCAAGTCATAAAGGAGATGATCTTGGGAAGGTGGTCGAGAAGTGTTTACTAGATTGGGAAATTGAGAATGTTTTCACCATCACGGTTGATAATGCTAGTTCAAATGATACCATGATTGCATACTTAAAAAAGAGGTTCAACAATTGGGGAGGCACAATATTGGGTGGGAAATATCTTCATATGAGATGCATTGCTCATATTGTTAATCTTATTGTTAGTGATGGGCTCAAAGGTTTGGGGGATTCCGTTGCTCGTGTTCGTTCGGCGGTGAGATATGTGAGGCAATCTCCATCTAGATTAGCTAAATTCAAAACTTGCATTGAACTAGAAAAAATTGAATTTGGTTCATCTTTATGTTTGGATGTATGCACTAGATGGAATTCCACTTATTTGATGTTGAACATTACTCAAAAATATGAAAAAGCTTTAAAAAGATATGGTGAGGAGGATCCCTTCTTTAGATTTGAACTAAGTAATGGAAATGGAGCTCATGGAATGCCATTGGAGGATGATTGGGTTAATGTGAGAAGGTTATGCATTTTGCTTGAAAAATTTTACAAGCTAACATTACTTGTTTCAGGTTCCTCATATGTGACAAGTAATTTTTTTCTTCAAGAAATTGGTAATGTTGCTTGTGATTTGCAAAAATGGAGATTGTCTGAAGATGCATTATATGCTAGAATTGCTAATAAAATGACAGATAAATATGAGAAGTATTGGGGAAGTTGGGAGAAGACGAACATGTTGATTTACATTGCGGCGCTTCTAGATCCACGAAATAAAGAAGATTTTGTGACTTTTATTCTTGAGCTTACATATGGTGAGAAAGAAAGTGTTGATAAGTTAAAATTCATCAAAGATGCCGCATTTGCATTATTCAATGACTACAAGCTTAAATATGCAACTGAAAAAAATGCAAGTGAGCAATCAATTGGTGCTTCATCTAATAATATTGACAGTGGTGATGTTAATCAAATAACCGATGTAAGAAGTCAATTTAAAAGGTTGAAAGCCGCAAAAGGAAGTGTCGAAGCAAAATCAGAGTTGGAAAAATTTCTAAGCGAGGATGTTGAAGCCGATCAAAGTAACTTTGATATTTTAGCTTATTGGAAAGTTAATAGTGCAAGGTTCCCAATTCTCTCTCGGATGGTTCGTGATGTATTAGCTATTCCAATCTCCACAGTTGCTTCTGAATCTGCTTTTAGTACAGGTGGCCGAGTACTTGATCCATTTAGGAGCTCATTGACTCCGAGAATGGTACAAAGCCTAGTATGCACTTCCGATTGGCTTCGAAACTTGTTGGCTACGCCGGGTTCGAGCAAAATTTGCTTTGAAGAAGATTTGGATGCTCTTGAGAAGTTAGACATAGGTATTTACCATTTATGTTTTTGTATGTTAAATGATTTGATTTTTATTAACTTTTTATTGCTGAAATCACATAGGTTGTCCAACCATAACATAGATCATACTTCCAACTCTTGCTGTTAACCAACTCTTGCTGTTAACTATATCCTAACTCGTTTACAGGTCGTTTAACTTTTAACAACAAGAGACATCAAATTTGACACAGCATTTCACGGTTCCAGACATGGGAAGCATCCATTTCAGCATCCTCTCCTTTGCAACGCAAGTCCAATTTGACCTCAACATGTTGTGGTCTTTTTAAATCAACACTGTGATTCCTGTTGGTGATGTACTGATGTCTTCTCTGTGATTCCTGTTGACAATGTATTTTCATGTTAGTATGTAAACTTTAACTCTACAACACTGTGATTTTCATGTTACAAAGCTTTGTGTTTGCTTTCAAAAAATCAATGTCAACAACTTGCTACTGTGTTTATTTGCTTGGTCCTTGGATGCTTGGATATAAATTTTCATGTCAAGCAATATTTGATTATTTGTGCCTTTGATTGTTATACTCGATGAAAGTTAGAACCGAACAAACCGAACCGAACCGAACCGAACCGATTTGCAACGGTTCGGTTCGGTTTTGAATTATAGGTGGTTCGGTTCGGTTGTTCAAATTTTGGTAAAAACCGACCCGAACCGAACCGTGCTCACCCCTACCTGCTATTGGTCGTTTTGTCCTTTCCTTTGTTTGGCAGGTTTCTCTCTCTTAAGAATTAACCTTATCCGGATGCAGTATTTTTTTTTAAGTGTAGTTTTTTAAGTGTAGGTTTGAATTCAATGCATTGCCTCATAGATAATTTGGTTACAGATATATTCTAAACTTTCAGGGAGCTCCAAAAAAACATATCTAAGATCAAATTGAGATAGGCAATGTACACTACCATCACCCTATCTTTGAATATGTTGAAACAAAATGGTGTCAAAAAATTTCGTCAAAAGCCAACATTCACCAACAAACTGGATAAGTACTTAGGGAATTTGCACAACTCCAAGAATCATGTGAACCAAACTCAAGGAATCACATTCAACCTGAATACGCCGCCAACCCTGGAGATAGCAATTTTGAGGGCTCTGAGGATCGCGGAAGCCTCTCCTTCGCTAGGTGAGAGTGGAGGTCCAAACTCACCAAAAGAGAGCAAGTTACACCCGAGATGGTCTCTAGCAATAACCCCAATGGCTAAAGCATCTGAGCGGATAGCGATATCTGTATTAATCTTGATCATATCTTGAGGAGGCGAGGACCAGCAGAGGGGGGGACGGAGAGATGGAACAATGTGAGGCTCTAGAGCCTCTGTTGATCCTTGATGAACTATTCCTAGCCATGAGGAACCTGAATACTTGAAGAAGAGATAACGAAAGAGAGAACTGAGAGATTGAGAGAGAGAATTAGGGAAGAAGATGAACAAAGATTAGAGTGAAAGGAAATAGAACTCTTTTCATACCTATCTTTTATGATTTATTACAACACTCTATTTATACAATCCAATCTTCCTCTCAAAAGAAACGCTCAAAAGAAAATGCACTGTTTGTGCACGTGCACCAGCGTAACAAACCCAAAACAGAAAATAACTATTTCAGCTGAGCTGGACTTGAACGGTTATTTTCTTGCTGAGCTGGACTCTTATTAAGTCCTTATTAGTTTCCTCAACTTGCAGGTAGCTCCCCAATCTCCAAGAAGCTTGCATATCAGATCTTCCCTTGTATATCAGTCCCTTCGCCTCTGTACTCCATTGAAAGGTTAACACCAGCATTGCTCTTTGACACAGCATCATCATGAATTCCTAACAAATTCCCTCTCCTTAAATTTGACCTTGTCTCAAGGTCAAAGGTAGTAAATCGCTTGACCAAATCCCAATAAGACTCCCATGTGGAATCCAAGTATGTGTGTTGCTTCCACTTGATCAGGACCTGAGGAATTAAATGGTTACCCCTGACAATAGATCTCCTGCCCAAGATTGCCTCTGGCTCATCCACTATCTCCTCCACATATGTAGGAAAATCAACCTGAAGGACAATGCCAGATCCAATTCTCCGTTTCAACTAAGAAACATGGAAAACAGGATGAATCTTAGCTTGAGCTGGAAGAGCAATCCTATAAGCAACCTCACCAATTTTTTCTAGGATCTGATAAGGGTCATAGTATTTAGGAGGAAGCTTATGAGGTTTGTGTGAGGAGACACTAATCTGCCTGTATGGCTGAAGTTTAAGAAAAACCCAGTCGCCAACAAGAAAGCCGCGATGACTCCTGTGTACATCAGCAAATTTCTTCATTTTCTCAGCTGCACCTTTCAAGCTATCTTTCAAAAATTTCAGGGTAATGTCTCTAGAGAATAAGGCCTCATCAACTGCTTGCACCTTACAACTTTTGGGAATGTAAGAGAGCAAAGAATGAGAGGGTCTTCCATATACTGCCTCAAATGGAGTGGTTTGGGTAGAAACCTTCTAGGTAGTGTTGTACCAAAATTCTGCTAAAGGTAGCCATTGACACCACTCCTTAGGCTTGTGACAACAGAAACATCTCAGATAGGCCTCCAAACTCTTATTTGTTATTTTAATTTGCCCATCAGTCTGAGGATGATAGGCAAAGCTGAACTTGAGCTGACTACCCTGCAACTTAAACAGCTCTCTCCAAAAAGAACTGGTAAACAATGGATCTCTGTCACTTACTATAGACTTAGGTATGCCATGAAGCTTGAAAACCCCATCAAAGAAAACTTTAGCCACTGGTTGAGCAGTATAGGGGTGTGTAAGTGCAAAAAAGTGAGCATACTTTGAGAGTCTATCAACCACCACCAAAATAGCAGATTTGTCTCCACTTTTAGGCAAGCTGGTGATAAAATCCATCGATAGGTCCTCCCATATATAGTCTGGTATAGGTAAAGGCTGCAGGAGTCCAGGAGAAGCAACATTCTCCCCTTTAGTGCTTTGGCAAACATCACAAGCTTGGACATATTTCTGTACATCATTCCTCATTCCCTTCCAATAAAAAGCTCTCCTTAGCCTATGTAATGTTCTAGTAATCCCAGAGTGACCCGCGGAAGGGCTAGCATGGTGCTCCTCCAGTAATGAAGTCTTTATGTGTTGAACAATATGACTGATAAGGATTTTGCCCTTATAATAACACACTCCATTCTTCTTGCAATAATCTGCAACTGGTAATTGTCCTTGTTGTAATTTGTCGTCAAGTTCTTTGAAGAAAGGATCTGTGGAACACATTAGCTTAATCTCTTCAAACCAATCATTATGGACAGTGAAAATTGCTGAGAGACCCATGGTTCCCTTGGTAGCTTCTTCTTCATCGCCATAGATCCTGGACAAGCCATCAGCAGCTCTTTTCAATCTACCAGGTTTGTATTCTACAACATAATCATACCCATGTAACTTGGCAAGCCATTTATTCTGGATTCCTGTATGTATTCTTTGCTCCAATAAGAACTTGAGACTTTGATGGTCAGTTCTAATAACAAAACTCCTTCCTAGCAAATATTGTTGCCACCTCTTTGTAGAAAGGATAATTGCCAGGAGCTCTTTTTCATAAGTTGAGAGAGCAACATTCCTTCCCTTTAAAGCATAGCTAAAATAAGCTATAGGTCTCTCTGCTTGCATCAACACTGCCCCAATTCCAGAGTCAGAAGCATCACACTTAATAACAAAGTGCACACTGAAATCAGGCATTGCTAAAACTGGTGGCTGAGTTAGTGCATGTTTCAATGATGTGAAGGCCTCTTCAGCCATTGGAGTCCACTTAAAGGCCCCCTTCTTCAGAAGATTGGTCAAGGGCTGGGCTATCATACCAAACCCCTTAATAAACTTCCTATAATAGCCAGCTAGGCCAAGGAATCCTCTTAACCCTTTCAAGGTTTTAGGTGTAGGCCACTCAATAATAGCCTTAATTTTAAGAGGATCAACCCCAACTCCTTACTGTGATACAATGTGTCCCAAATACTCCATTTGTCTCTTCCCAAAGCTGCATTTTGACATTTTTGCCACCAACTTGTGAGCCTCCATGACCTCAAACACCTGCCTCAAATGAATCAGATGATCTTGCCATTGCTTGCTATATACCAATATGTCATCAAAGAATACCAGTATGGATTTCCTGAGTAGATGTTTGAATATGTTATTCATAAGAGCCTGAAAAGTTAAGGGAGCATTTGTTAGACCAAATGACATTACTAGAAATTCAAAATGCCCATGATGTGTCCTGAAGGTAGTTTTTGGTATGTCTAACTCATACATCCTAATCTGGTGATAACCAGATTTCAGGTCAAGCTTAGTAAAAAACTTGGTTCCATGAAGTTCATCAAGTAGTTCATCAATGATAGGAATAGGAAACTTATCCTTGATGGTGGACTTATTGAGGGACCTGTAGTCAATGCACATTCTCCAGCTACCATCTGACTTCTTTACCATGACCACTGGAGATGAAAAAGGACTATGACTTGGTCTAATAACACCCTTTTGAATCATTTCCTCAATTTGTTTTTCAATCTCCTCTTTCAAAAAATGTGCATATCTGTAGGGTCTAATACATATAGGTTTGGTGCCTTCCTCTAATGGAATCTTGTGATTTATCTCTCTGTTAGGAGGAAGATGAGGAAGCTCTTGGAAAATTATCTCAAATTCTTTAATCAATTTGTGCATATCCTCAGGTCACTCCTCTAAACTTGCTTGTTTTGATGATTCTTGCAAATTCACACTACACAACTGAATAAAATAGCCTTCCTCCTGCTCTCTGATATTTTAACAATGGTTTTTTTTACTAACCACTTGCAGCTCCCCTGGAATGATTCCCTGCAAGACTCTTCTAATTCATTCACTAACAAATGTGACCTGCAATTTTTTGAAGTTCAATGTAATATCTTCCATGGTCTTCATCCAATCAGCCCCTAGCACAATTTGGCTACCCCTATAGGCATGACCAACAAATTAATCTGAAATTTCACTTCTTGGCAGTCTAATGGCACCTCTTGACATACTCCACCTCCCTTAATCAATTCTCCACTAGCCACCAAGACATCAAAATTATTTGATTCAGACACTGTCAGTCCCAGTTTTTTAACCACTTTAGCATTGATGAAGTTATGTGTTGATCCAGAGTCTATGAGAATACTAACTGCTTGGTTTTTGTAGTATCCAACTATTCTGATGGTGTGAGATGCAGTAATGCCACTCAGTGCTTGAACGGAAATAGATGTGGCTCCTTTCACTAAACTTTCAGCTAGTTCTAAGGTTAGAGAGTCTTGATTATCCTCCTCAATAGCATCTCCATTTCTATCTATACCCCCTTCTAAAATTCCTTCCATAATGAGTAGCTTCTTCTCCTTGCATTGATGGCCTCTGTGCCATTTTTCATCACAAGTAAAACACAGGTTTTGACTTCTTCTTCTATGTATTTTTTTCAGGAGTAATTTTTTTTTTTTGAGAAGGGTAACATGAGGTATCTTTTGTAGGCATATCATGGGAAGAGTTATGTAAAGAACCACCTGAATTGAAGGAATTCCAATTTCCCCTGGGTCTCCTATCACTCTTTTGTTTTTCTTCAAACAATTTAGCTAAGGAAACAGCCCCTTTCAAAGAGGATGGCCTAGCAGCTGCCACTTCATACCTCAATTCTTCTTTAAGCCCCCCTATGAACCTTTCAATGATGTGTCTCCTGGAAGGTTGGTCATCTAACAATCCCAAAGTCTGCTCAAACCTCCCTAAATACTCTCTAATTGTAGAGGTTTGTTTCATGGTGGAGAAGACATCATAAGGCCTTGAGAGTTCACTGGGACCAAATCTTGTGATAAATTCTTCTCTAAAAACATCCCATAAATTGTAATCTTTAATATTTCTAATCATCCACCTATACCATTGTAGAGCTTCATCTCTCAAATAAAATGAACAGACCTTGACCCACTCATCACCCTTGATATCATAGTAATCAAAATTTTGTTCAGTTTGCTCTAACCATGCAATCACATTTTTATTACCAGAGAAAGATGGAAAATCTAATCTTAAAGACTTTGGTTGAACTAGCTTCTGATTACTAAAGAAAGAATTCTGTTGATTCCAGGAATTACCAAGATTATGTGTTAATGAAAATTCACCATTGGAATCAAACCTCCCCTGTTGTGGTTGCTGGAAATCATGAGCTTGATTCCTGTTGCCTGATCCAAGAATTCCACGTTCACTTCTTGATCCTGAACCCATGGTTCTTGAATCGCTCCTCAATCCATTGTCTGTTGCTCCTTTATCCACATCCATGGAGTTCTTGAGTTCTTGCAATTGAGAACACATCACGTCCTTGGAGTTCTTGAGCTCCTGCAATTGAGAGGATATCTCTCTCAACTGTGCAGCTATTTGTTGACTGAGGGATCTCTGTTGATTGATCTCGTTCTCCATCCGAGCAACCCTTTCACCTTGATTTACTTCATCCCCAGGAACTTCCTCGTGATCAGCCCTAGAATCCTCAACAGGAACTCCTTCAGATTCTAGCTGCTCTGATACCAATTGTGAGGCTCTAGAGCCTCTGTTGATCCTTGATGAACTATTCCTAGCCATGAGGAACCTGGATACTTGAAGAAGAGAGAACGAAAGAGAGAACTGCGAGATTAAGAGAGAGAATTAGGGAAGAAGATGAACAAAGATTAGAGTGAGAGGAAATAGAACTCTTTTCATACCTATCTTTTATGATTTATTACAACACTCTATATATACAATCCAATCTTCCTCTCAAAAGAAACGCTCAAAAGAAAATGCACTGTTTGTGCACGTGCACCAGCGTAACGAACCCAAAACAGAAAATAACTGTTTCAGCTGAGCTGGACTTGAACGGTTATTTCCTTGCTGAGCTGGACTCTTATTAAGTCCTTATTAGTTTCCTCAACTTGCAGGTAGCTCCCCAATCTCCAAGAAGCTTGCATATCAGATCTTCCCTTGTATATCAGTCCCTTCGCCTCTGTACTCCATTGAAAGGTTAACACCAGCATTGCTCTTTGACACAGCATCATCATGAATTCCTAACAAATATTTCAGCTGAGCTGGACTTGAACGGTTATTTTCTTGCTGAGCTGGACTCTTATTAAGTCCTTATTAGTTTCCTCAACTTGCAGGTAGCTCCCCAATCTCCAAGAAGCTTGCATATCAGATCTTCCCTTGTATATCAGTCCCTTCGCCTCTGTACTCCATTGAAAGGTTAACACCAGCATTGCTCTTTGACACAGCATCATCATGAATTCCTAACAAACAAGCACTAATAACCCAACATCTTACGTGCATGTTGTCGTGCAAAGACCTCCGCAAGAATTAGTGCGATAGCAGGCGATCTTTTTGGTACCCCTGAAGATCCCATCACACATTGTTTTCCAAACAGTGAAGGCAAAAGGGTTTGTAATCTTTTTTGAGGTGAAGACAAGGGGTGACAGGTCTACATCTCAAAACCAGCTTGAGAATTCTGGGGTTGCAAGAACCAAGGAAGAATCACACACTTCGGACCAAAGTTCATCGGTGAAAAGCACGATTAGCCAATATGCGATCGATCGACTGACTCTTCTTGCAACTCACATAGGGGCCAAATGCCAGATATTTGTATGCTCTTGAGATGATTTTGATGATGTGAGCAAGATGATTTGGTGAAGAAGTGGTTAGTGGCTTGAGTTAGGGGTGAATTTGCCATCCAAGGTCGTTGCCACTGTAAACAATCACCTGTGAGTGCAATGTCATCATCAAAATCATCAATTGTTTTGTGCTCAAAATAGCATCAGTCACACTCGGAATGAAAACAACCTGAGCTAGAGATCAATGTTCCAACTGGATAGGCATGGGAGTGATGCCAGGCGTATGGAGGGTTTCTTTTCGGTTCTCGCACCATGTCTCGCGATATAACATTTATTATTTAGGGTTTTTTTAGGATATTAATTTCTTGAATCTTGAATATTTTGAAATTATAAGTTTTTTTTTTTTGAATTTAGTCCTTTAAATCGTTGAATTGCTGTTAAACGCCTTGATTCTTATAAGTTATTCAAATTAATCCCTCGAATCAAGGGCAATTGTTCAAGATATAAGAATTGCGGGATCTAATAGCAGTTTTCAATGATTTGAGGAACTTAGTTCAAAATGTTCACAATCTAAAGTACTAATATCGGAAAACCCTTTATTTTCTTTTTACATTTTCTGAAAAAAAAATTAAAGATATATATTACTTTATTTAGGTAAAAAAATCAACTAAATAGAAAATCATAGGGAGTAAGAAGCGAGTTACAAATGTTCTGCTAATAACTTTAAATTAGCGCAAACAATTAAATCACACCTCTGACATTGGCGTTGGAACAAATATGCTTCGTTGTCTTGTCGACAATTGCATAATATGCGTCTTAATGAGCGTTAAAAAAAATATGGCCTCAACTTATTTCAAAATTGACCATTGTTATGCTAAATGGGGATACCATTATCAGGAGAGGGTCAAAAAGAGCTTGAAAGCGGAAACAACGAGCGAAAGACCTCGTCACTTTCACTCAACCAAACATTAGCACTTCAAAAAAAAAAAAAAAAGGAAAAGGAGTTGAATACCCTACTCAACTTTTTTTTTAATAAGTTAAGTGTTATTCATTAGTTTACTTATGATAAGCCCCGCTACTTTCCATTTCGCCTGTTGAATATTTAATGGATGGTTATGGATGATTTTGATTCTTACAAATATAGCATTTAACGTATTCTAATGAATTGCATCATTAAACAATAACAGCTTGATTACAAGTACTAATCTGAGGATCCGAATACGTTTACTTAGACCGCAAGATAATTATGAACATAAACCCTCCTATTCACTTACAGAAAGTATTGAAGCCGATCCACAAACAAATCCGATAATTTCTGATTAACTCTTTGAAGCAAGTATTGCAACTTCTGAATATGGACTAAAAATATAAGCCGCGTGAAAAAAAACAACCTACTACTTTTTCAATCTTGGTATGTACTATTAGATCATGGATTAACAACACAAGGCAGCTGAAAAATACAGAATGTAATGCAAGTATTAAACGGCATGTTTATACTTACAACATCAGCATTTCGAGCAAGTCTTACATAGCTGCAATTTAATTCAAAATTTGAGCATATAGTCAGTAAAGAGAGGACATTTTTTCATAGAAATAAAATAGCAATAGCTTTCGTAAACAAAAAACGCCCAAAAATACTGGAGAGCTCGCTTCACGAAGCCGAAAGACAGCAATATTGACCGACCAAAAAATAGAAATAGAAAGAAAGAAAAAGACCGCAATATTATAGCAGCTTAAAAGCAAATTAACTTCGCATATATGAACTCAAGCTGAAGAAACCATTCCATACAAAGTACCAATCAAGGGGAAATAGCTTCCAAACAGTTCAACAGATAACCAAAATTGTCGCCAAAAAACTAGATATTACCCTCACAAATAAGTCGAGCTAAACATAGTATCTAAATGAACTTCCAACAGTAGGAAAATACAACCAGATGCAGCTCAAGAGTTCAACGCTTCTTAGAGACACCAACAGTCTTTCCTCGCCTGCCAGTGGTCTTAGTGTGCTGTCCTCTGACTCGGAGGCCCCAGTAGTGCCTCAGTCCACGGTGGTTCCTGCAGAGAACGCATCAGGCATTAGAAAATTTCAACAAAACAAGATTTTGAAGATTCTTTCCGTTTTGGGGAGCAAGCATTAAAAAATCACAAATGTTAATAAATTTAATGATGATTGATCATACTCCACACACAATTAAATAATAAGAACCACAGGTTATTAGGAAACATGTTGATAAAAAAATTCATATTAAACAATAGAATTTGTTCTTTTTAGTGCCTGAAAGACATAAACCAGACCACAATGGGAACATGATAAAGTTCATGTGCCAGGAAAATAACACAAGCAACTTGTTTGTTACAAGTTCCGGAGCATTAATATGCAATCTAATTGCTGCAATCAGAATTGTGCCGGATCAACTTCAAAACCCATCTTTCGCAGCCAATTTCTGATTGAGACTACATGATGAGCTACCAACCATTTGTCTATTTACAGCAAGTTGTAACAAATTGTGCACAATCTATCAATTCAACCACTACTTCATGCATACAGCAGGTAATATTTATAATTATTTATAAACTAAGCATCCTATGTGACATATTCTTCACATGGACAAATTTTCAAAATAGACTTCTTTGCCAAAAAATCCCAAAAACCGACCCGTTTCAAACTTAATTTCAAAAACCGACCCGTTTCAAACTTATTTTCAAAAACCGACCCAGTTGGACTGAAACTGGGCCGGTTTTTAAAAAAAAAGTTCCCAAACTTCACAGGAGTTGAAGTCCCGTGAAGTTTTGCTACGTAAAAACTTCACGGGACTTCAACTCCCGTGAAGTTTGGGAACTTTTTTTAAAAAAACCGACCCAATTTCAGCCAACTGAGTCAGTTTTTTGAAATTAAGTTTGAAACGGGTCTTTTTTGAGATTAAGATTCAAAACAGGTTGGTTTTGAAAATTTGTCCTTCACATACTCTGTATAAGAATAATAAGTAAATAATACAAAGTGTATAATGAATAAGATATTTTGTGTCAAAGGTCAATTCACGAGCCAATTGTTTCCATTATAAAAATATAGCACTTTCAATAACACCGACTTAATAATGGACATAGCTACAAATTGTTTCCTACATGCTCAGTGATATCTATGATGTTTTTCTTCCAACAAGAGAGTGGATGCACGGGTGATGAAAATCAAATTCAAAGTTTTGTATTCATCAACCAAGTCAAAGCATTAGATCTGCAATGTACACAGAAATAGAAACTTACCAATGAATAAAAACAAAGGGAAAATGTAAACTCTTAAGGGGCAAAAATGTGAGCGCCATAGCAAGAGAAAAGCAATCAAAATGAATGGCATACATGTTTAAGGGATACGAAGTATCAATAATTTTAGACGACACTTGATTTCAGCATCCTAGAGATATAAAAGATTAACTGCAATTCTTCAGGATAGAAACAATGACAATAAGAGTAGACAAATTCGAAAGTAAAACAAGATGTGCAAAGGGTTAAAAAGGATAACCAACCTGATCTTCTTCAAGCGTTCCAGGTCATCCCTGAGCTTCATGTCCAATGCATTAGAAACAACCTGAGAGTACCTACCATCCTTGTAATCCTTCTTTCTGTTCAGAAACCAGTCTGGAATCTTGAACTGGCGGGGGTTAGCCACAATTGTCATCAGATTTTCAAGCTCTGCAGCAGAGAGCTCCCCAGCTCTATACAAATAAAATAAAATAGATGTCATAGAAGAAAAAAAATCCCAATCAGAATAACTAAAAACAGCATTATGAAAGATCTAACTGATAACAGAAGAGCACAATGTACCCAAAAATCCATACAATGCATTCAAATTGGGCGAAGTAAATCATCATCAAATCCACTACTGAAGCCAATGAAATACACTAAAATCCAAAATAACTATCATATATTGTTGCAAACTATCCTTTTATGGCATTCAATCATATTTCAATCATATCCAAAATGATTCCCTATCGTTCTTGATTAGGCAAGTATCTATTATTTATGTGGAACCTGAAATCATCACATCTTCACCAATTGCATGTAACAAGTAATCAATACTTTATAAGAGCCCGTAACACAATAATTTTAATATTATATGCAATAATTTTCAAACTGCTAAAAATCCAAAATTAAAAATATAGGGTAATTGCGTAGTAGTCCCTTAAATCATCTTTAATTTATCTATAAAAGTCCCTCAAATCATTAATTTTATTGCCAACTCGTCCGTCTGTTAAATTTTCTAACCCAACAGGTGATATTACCAGGCTACCCCTGAGTGTGAAATTTATCCATTGGAATAGCTCCGTTTTGGGCTTCAACAGACGTAATTCTTCGCACATTACTCTAAAAATTACAAAATTTAAAGCCAACAGACAAAGCTCAGTGCCAAATAAAGATCACAATATAGCTCAAGTTTTAAACTTTCATGAATCTAGACACTTACTATATCAAAGGAAATCCCTTTTGTTCATGACTAGATCAAAGGAAATACCTTTTGTTCATGTCGACGTCGGCTTTCTTGCAGACGATGTTGGCGAATCGCCGGCCGATACCTTTGATCGAGGTTAGCGCGAACATGATCTTCTGCTTCCCATCGACGTTGGTGTTGAGAACACGAAGAATGTGCTGAAAATCCTCGTTCGCAACGAGAGACTGTTGATAACTAACGAAGTTAGACCCACAAGTTTAAAGAAAATTGAAGAGATCAAGAAATTGAAGGGATTCTCACCATGGCGCCTAGGGTTTGGTGGTCTCCGCGAGAGAGGAGGAAGGCGAGAGCTCTGAAATGATGCGGCGCGACTAAACCCTAGGAAATGAGCTGTTCGTTATATATAGCGGATGGTTAAATGGGCCGGACCATTTCTTTTTATAGCACTTTCTGATTTGGGCCTGGGCCTTGGCGCAAGCGCACGCATCAATTCGGTACGATCTCAACTTTTGTGTATTTCGCCGGTATTGAAATTGCGGATTCACAAATGTTTATGACCTTACATCCAATTTATGCACATTTAGGTTCACAAATAGTATTCGACAATCAAACAAATTAATTCGTTATTGATAGTATTCGATTTTTTTACTAATGAAAATGAAATATACTTGATTCTGTTAGATACCCATCCCAAATAAATTGACTAAAATACCAAATTGGTATATTTATACAAACATTTTTGCCAGTTTGATATTTAAAAAAAATCCGGCGACAATTAAAGCTCGGCCTTTTTGACAATAAGACTCATTTCTCAAAATTCCGGCGAGAAAATTTGTTTTTAACCCCCTTATCTCCCAAAATTATTAAATTGATACCCAAAATTATCAAAAAAATATCCCTCCGGCTCCCTCTCCCTCGCCCTCTAGTTCTTCCACGAAGCCCCCCGCCCCGCCGACCTTGCTTGCTACAACTCCGTCGTCTCGTCCTGCCTATGCTTCTAAATATTGCTCTATCAAACTGCTAAATACAAGGCCTTCATTGCTCATCACGACTTCTAACTTTTAGTGTGATTGCATCACAAGTAAAAAATAAGGTATTCTAGACGGAAAATTCCGTCTAGAATACTCAAAATTCCGTCTAGGATGTATATTCTAGACGGAATTCCGTCTAGAATAGCCGTCTAGAAAGTTTCCATCTAGAATGTAGTATTCTAGACGGAAATTCCGTCTAGAATACATCCTAGACGGAATATTCTAGACGGAATTCAAAACCGTCTAGAATATATCCTAGACGAAATATTCTAGACGGGATTTTCGTCTAGAATACTGTATTCTAGACGGAAAAAATTTCCGTCTAGGATGAGTATTCTAGACGGAAATTCCGTCTAAAATACTCATCCTAGACGAAAATTGATGTTTTTAATTTTTTTTTAAATTTTTTCTTTTAAAAAAAGCATCCTAGACGGAATTTGAGCATCCTAGACAGAATTTCCGTCTATGATGTTGTGCTACAGTTGTTTTTTTTTTTTTTGCCGAACCTACTTTTGGTGCATGTACACAACATTGAACAATACTAGATTGAATTCATATCCAACAAGATCTAATTAAATTATAATATCAAATCCAATTATATTCAAATAATACATTTACCAAAATACTAGAGATACATAAATTGTTTACAAACTTTTACATAAATTATTTACAAATTTAGATTGCTCAACAGTTCCTAAAAACAATACCAATTTGAACCCTAAAGCTCATAAAAACCTTCAAACTAAGTAGTCGAACAATGATTCTTCCAATCATTAATTTCCTACGTAACACATTCAGAATTGGCCAAATGATGAGAGGACCCCAAAGCATTCACCCACCAGTTCAATATCCATATATGCAGTGTTTGCACCTTTAGTCACCAGTGGATCCTGCAAAAGAGATCATTCACGTTAGCAAACTCGACAGACATGCATGGCAAAAGAGATCAATATACTTTGTTTTTTCCAAATACAAAATATTGCTTCTCTACCAATTCATCGGTGGCATCACAAATTAAAGAGTAATTGCATTTGCATAATGCATTTGTTTTGGTGTGTTTTTTCTTTTGTGTGATTGTTCATAGCAGTAAGATATAGCACAATAAACAACAGTATAAAAAGGCCTGATTCTATTTTAATATGGACCGAAATGGAGGAAGTGACGAAATGGAGGAAGTGACTAAGTTAAAAGAGATAAGAGAGTGGAAAGCTTTATAACTGTCCATTATATATACGATGGATGGCCAACATCATTAACATTATACTAATGACTTAAAATGTCTCTAGAGGAGAGCTTGCATGTTTTTTTATTATCCTATAACTCAATAATCAAGTCTCATTTAGCAAAAACCTTTCCTTGACAAGTGAAAGGTCATTAACTTTAGTACTTTCCTCATTGACATTCTAGAACATGGCAGAGAATCATGTTAAGACATAGTTAACTGAGTACATGCACAAGTAGTACAATGACACATGATATGTAGGAAATTGCCCGCCCGTTTAGGGAATACCACCGTAATGCCAAAAGGATGTGATTTCTAGACCTATTTAGACAGTAAAAATATACAAATGGTGGAATGGACTCTTCACTTGTGGCATTTATTCAGGAGTCCAGCTTATGTATTCATTTGAATAAAGAGCAAAGCAAATAAAGGGTATTCATCATTGTGTAAAGTCTTTTATGCCCCAAACAATACTTTGTTAATAAAGATGCGAAACCAAGAAGTATTCTACTATGGCACCTTGACAGTCGCAGCACATTCCTATTATATATGTCTAACCTATTATATATGCATTCTATCTAACCTATTATATATGTAACACATTTAACATTAAACATGAAAGACATACAAATTGAAGAGGCAAACAATAAAGAATATGTAAAAGCTCTTCTCTTTCTCTCGCCCTCTTCTCTTCCTCTTTCTCTGCCTTTCTCAGTGCCATTATTCTAGACATTAAAGAGACAAACTTATAACTCATTATTCCAAAGACAGCTGTGCAACACACACCAAATGTATGGAAAACATAAAATATAAACATAATACTTAAAAGCAGTCAGAGTATAACCGTTTTCTTTCATTTTCTTCCTCCATTCGTTTGGCTTCTAAAAGCTCTTTACCAATGCGTATTCTCTCCTATGGAAGACACAACAGACACATTATATTAGATACCACAAAATATACTCCCAAAATATAAGATTGTTACAGATAAATAATTGAGGATAAAGTCAATAAAAAAATTTAGAGTGCAAATTAATAGAATTTGCAAACATCACATGCATGAGTTCATATGAACGATTACCATGCTAGCCCAGCAACAATACGAAAATCTATATAAAGATGCGGTAATTAACAATTCTAACTTTCCACACTTGAATTATTCCGTGAAAAAACTAAAGAATCTTATTGTAGGCAACATCTGGCTGGTGGCACATTTGAGATGATCGAAAGATACTCCTTTTCACACATGCACGACCATATGTTTTTAAATAAGTGGATTAAAAGTTGAGGCTAATTTCTTAAGCCAATGACAAAAAATGATTACAAAATAAGTCTAATTTCAGTTATTGTTGTATTCAACAAGAAAGAAACTGCGAAATAGCTTATCATATTTAACATACTTCGGGCCTCAGTCCGGGGCTCTGTTCAGGTGCCAGACACTTCAAGAAACCTAGATAGAATGGATAAAGCATATGACAGAAACAGAAACACTACTACAGAATTCACTCAGATGTATAGGGTAGGAAAATATTCAAACAACAAAGTTGGATTATACAGAATTTTAAGAATTAATTAAATTATTAAAATAATGAGTCCTACATGGCTGTCAATTTGCAAGGAACGAAAACTGATGTAGTATAAAAATATGGAAATTAAGGTGATATATGAAACTCCAGAAGCAAACAAATATTGCAATGAAGTTAATCTCTTAATCCATTTGATTTATATTTGGCACCTATTGGATTATTTTCTTGCTTAGAAAACTCAATATCTTGGAAAACATAAATCAACTTCACATGAATCCAAAAATTTAGAAGTCTGAAAAGAACGATGCAAGTGTATCATTATATACCCAGTTCCAATCCAATGGTCAAATCTACACTTTAAAAAATATAAGCTTTAATCAAATGAAATTTAAAATTTTCCACGAGCAAAGCAAACGAAAAATCAAGAAATTACCGCCATTGTTGAATCTGACATAGACATCCTCGCCCTTTTTTTGGGGTTTTCTTTTGGGTCCTTTACTTTAAGATTTTGATGTCGCTTCTGGTTTGAATTTGCTTTGGGCGTTTGGTAGGGGCCCGAAGAGGGAGGGGATTCTGGGCTCGGTTTTGAAATCGGGCGAGCAAGACGGGGGGCAGGTGGGTGCGGTGAGGAGGAGAGGAGGCGGGAGAGGTGGTGGAGGCCGTGGAGGGAGAGGGAGTAGAGGGGGAGGGAGGGGTCGGGGGTGAGGTTGAGTAGGGAGAGGGAGAGGAGGGGGGGGGGGGGGAGGTGTTGGAGTTGAGGATTTTTTGGGGGGAATGGAGGGCAGCGGGGGTTTTGATTTTGGGGATGAAAATTTCGATTTTTGGGGGAATGCAGGGCAGCGGGGGTTTTGACGGGTTAATTTTTTTTTAAATGGGCACGTATTCTAGACAGAAATTTTCGTCTAGGATACATTCTAGACGGAAATTTCCATCTAGAATATCAGGATTTTTTAAAAAAAATTAAAAATAAAAAAACCGTCTAGAATACTATTCTAGACGGAAATTTCCGTCTAGAATAATTTATCCTAGACGGAATATTCTAGACGGAAATTTTCCGTCTAGTTTAATACATTCTAGACGGAAAAATTTCTGTCTAGAATATTCCGTCTAGGATACGTGAATTTTTACTAGTGCATGAACATTTTATGGCACTAGTTTTGAGAAGGCATTAGGTTCAAAGTTTGACGTTGGCAATTCAAAACAATTTGCACATCAACATTTATTTTCCCATGTGTAGTGAGTTAACCTGCATATTCAAATCTCAGGCTGTCTTTTGGATTCTCTGACTGAAACAGACTCGGGCAATTGAGCGCATCTATCAAAAGACTCAGGTCATTGATCATGTAGGTCCAAGTGAGCACGTTCATCTCCGGCATCACGTCGAAGAGCCTGCGGGAAAGGGCGAGGCCGAGGCGCCCGACGCGTAGGCAGGACGAGACGACAGAGTTGTACGGTCGGAGGGGGGGCTTCGTTGAAGAGTGAGGTGGGGAGAGGGACTGGAGGGGGGAGGAGGGGAGGAGAGGGGAATGGGTGAGGAGGATGAGGAGGAGGAGGGGGGAGGAAGGGGATGAAATATTTTTTTGATAATTTTGGGTATCAATTTAATAATTTTGGGAGATAAGGGGGTTAAAAACAAATTTTTTCATCGGAATTTTGAGAAATGAGTCTTATTGTCAAAAAGGCCGAGCTTTAATGTCTTGTTGTTGCCGGAGTTTTTTTAAATACCAAACTGGCAAAAGTATTCGTATAAATATACCAATTTAGTATTTTAGCCCAAATAAATTATAAGAAAATTTTGAACGAATAATTGTTTAATAACTATTCCTCAGCTTTCTCTAGCTTATATAATAACAAGTTATTTTAAATAATAATTAGCATCCCGATGCATAACTATTCCTCAGCTTTCTCTAGCTTTCTCTAATACCACTTGTTGTGGGCAGCGGAAATTTCGGCAGAGTTTCTGGTGCACAATAAGAGAGAAAGATCGATAAGAATCATTGTTTCTCAAAGGGAACAAGAATCTGAAGCCTAATATCCCATCAAAGTGGGATATTTGCTCTTCTTCTCGTCAGCTCTAGGACTGCGCGTCGAGGGATCCTAAAAAACTATTACAATGGCCACAAACTCAAACAATCAATTTTTACGTGGTTCGGCAAACTGCATACGTCCACGGGGCAAGGAGGGAGAGATCTACTATTAAAGAGAAAAAGAATACAATAGGTTTATAACTCTCACAATCTAAACCCTCAAATAGGCTCCTTGCTTTTCTTCACAAGAAAATGTCAGCCTCCAAATACTTTTTCTCTCTTCACAAAACCCGAGACAACCACCTCTCTCTCTCAGCACTGTAGCCGTCAAAAAGAAGAAAATTGCTGACTGCTGCACTCCTTCGCACAGACGAAAACCTAGGAACCTGAAGCTATATATAGCTTCGAATTCGAGTTGGGTGGGCCTTTCCCTTCACGCGGTTTGCATCAAAAGTTTCTTCACGTGTTGAACTTCACGTGGCCTGGCCTACCACTTCTCTTCACGCGGAAACGAGGCCGCGCTGGATTCGTGGTCACGTGGGTCTGGCCCACCTATTCTCTTCACGCGTTTACAATTCTCCACCTCGGTGAAGTTTTCCCAAAACTGAGCCGACACCAACCAAACCAAATGTCTCATTTGTTGTGCCTAGTACACCGTGAAACAATTCACGACAACAGACCCAATCCATAACAAGTCGAGAACCCAAATGAGAATGCAAACACTCTCCAAAAGTCAGTATCAACTCACCAAATCGATCTCATCCCCATCAAAATCCAAACCCGGCTGCATCATAAAGACTGCCTACGTATCCTCTTGCCCAAGGAATCAAGCCGAACGTAGTTCACCCAAATGACCGCGAACGACCTCAAACCAATAGAAGAGTTCGCAACCCTTCTCCAATATCATCAACTCTGCGGCTGATAGCACCTCCAATGGCCTCAAACACCTCCACCTGAGGTGAACCAATGACCATATCCAAACTATATCTGTCAGCTGCACTCGAGTCAAAAACCAACTCATCATCTGCATCTAAATCCAAATGACTTCCACGCTGTGTCACCTCAGCTGGAATCCCAACCAATGCAGAATGACCTGGAGTATGTGAGAAAATCCTCACCCAATGTGGAGTAGCATCAGTCTCCACCCGCTGCAAAACCTCTAAGGTCTGTCCAAAACTCTCCACCTGCTGAGAGTCAATTGGCTTCCTCATCGAAGCCTCAACCAAAGTGACACTACCAGACCTATCTTCTAATTGAGTTTTACCTTCAATTACAGCAGTTAACAACTCTTTAATAGGATGACCCAAATATGTCGAAGCCTCTGTCCAGAAACTCTTCTGCAAACCATTGCTCGACCACAAACACCGATCCTCCTCCAGCAAGGCACGGTTCTCCGAATTTGTCACCCTATTTAGTTGCCCCAAGATTTCCTTTCCAACGAAGTGTCTCGAAATGCCGTGAGCTCAGCTCCAATACAGAAATAGGTCCATCTTGTACCTCCCACCAGAATGGAGTACATTCACCTTTCTGTCTATCACACACTTCTTCAAACTATTAGAGACTACTAGGACTTTATCCATCGGGGATTTAGTTGCAACCCAAACACGCCTAGAACAGCCACCAACAAAGGAAACCAAACGCCTATTACCTCCCAATGATGCCCCATTGGAAGGCCCCCAAACATCCACGTGAACTCCTCCAGAACGACCCTTAGCACGGTGAATAGAGGTGCCACACTTCACCTCGGTCTTCTTGCTCACATCAACATGTTCACTGGACTTCAAACTGCAGGTCTTTGCACCCTCTTTCAATCTATGCGAGGAATCAATACTGGAATGGCCAAGCCCCAAATGCCGCAGTCTAGTCGAATCAACAGAAGTCGTCAGCTCTCCACCTGCCACTATACCTCCAGTCAAGTAATACAGGTTATTTCTCCTGACGCCCTTCATCAAAATACGAGAGTCTCTCGCAATCTCGAGAACCATGTTCTCAACACGAACCTTCAGACCCTCTCCAACCAAAGCTCCAATCGAGATCAAGTTCTTCCTTAAAGAAGGAACATATCTCACATCATTTAACTCCCTAACAGTCCCGTCAAACATTTTGATGTGAATTCTTCCTATCCCAAGGATCTGGCATGCACGGTTATCAGCCATGTACACCATACCACTATCCACCAGCTTCTCAAAACTGGAAAACCATTCCGTTCTAGGGCACACATGATAGGTCGCACCACTATCTAACATCCATTCAGATTCCTCCGAATAGCTATCTGTAGGACTGATAGAAAGCGAATAAATAGAAGAGTCAGAATTATTACCATCCGATACGATATTTGCTTCTGATGATGGCTGCTTCCCTTTTCCATTCTGCTTATTCTTCATCCATTCGTCGAGCTTTGGGCAGTCTTTCTTCCAATGACCAGTCTTCTTGCACCAAGCACACTGATATTTTCTAATTGTAGGATGCCCTACTTTAGACTGTGACTTCCAATTCTTCCGGTTTGGATTCTTCCCTCTTGCGACCAACGCCTCTGCTACCGACTCAGTCGAATTCTCCTTATCTTTCTTCCGAAGCTGATAATTCACCAAAGCAGCAGTGACCTCACTATACGAAAGGGATACCTTCCCATTAATAAGAGTAAGGACGAATGTCTCATATTCCTCGTCGGGCAAGGAACTCAATAGCAACAACGCCTTGTCCTCATCTTCAATTATAACATCCACGTTCGCCAAATCCGCAAGAAGCTTTGTGTAGTGGTTCATGTAATCTCTAATGGAGGTTTCCTTCTTCAACTGAAAACGATAAAGTCTCCTCTTCAAATGCAAGCGGTTCTCAACACTCTTTGTCGGATACTTGCTTTCGAGAATCTCCCAAATCTTCTTTGCAGAAGTCACATTCATCACATCATATTTTAGATCTTGAGTCAAACAAGATCTAATCACACCACACGCCGTTCGATTCATCTTCTTCCAAACCTTCTCTTCAATCTCCTCTGGCTTGCCATCTAACTCCAATGTATCCTCCAAATTCTGCGCGTTCAGCGCATCCAAAACCTCGTATCTCCATAAACTAAAGTTGTTTGTGCCATTAAATTTCTCCACATCTATCTTCATAGAGTGGATATTCAAACTCTGAATAGTCTTCACGCCAGAAGAACCACCCTCGACACCTGAAGCACCTTCTTTCCCCGACATCTTACGCACCAACGAACAAAGAATAGATCCAAACTAAAAGATAGAGTCTTTACCAAAAGATCCCACCTTTATCACCAACGAAGTCCTAAACGGGCTTCCAAATTGATCTACTCCTCCAACCAAACCCTAGATCTGGAATCTGGGCTCTAATACCACTTGTTGTGGGCAGCGGAAATTTCGGCAGAGTTTCTGGTGCACAATAAGAGAGAAAGATCGATAAGAATCCTTGTTTCTCAAAGGGAACAAGAATCTGAAGCCTAATATCCCATTAAAGTGGGATATTTGCTCTTCCTCTCGTCAGCTCTAGGACTGCGCGTCGAGGGATCCTAAAAAACTATTACAATGGCCACAAACTCAAACAATCAATTTTTACGTGGTTCAGCAAACTGCCTACATCCACGGGGCAAGGAGGGTGAGATTTACTATTAAAGAGAAAAAGAATACAATAGGTTTACAACTCTCACAATCTAAACCCTCAAATAGGCTCCTTACTTTTCTTCACAAGAAAAGACCAGCCTCCAAATACTTTTTCTCTCTTCACAAAACCCGAGACAGCCACCTCTCTCTCTCTCAGCACTGTAGCCGCCAAAAAGAAGAAAATTGCTGACTGCTGCACTCCTTCGCACAGACGAAAACATAGGAACCTGAAGCTATATATAGCTTCGAATTCGAGTTGGGTGGGCCTTTCCCTTCACGCGGTTTGCATCAAAAGTTTCTTCACGTGTTGAACTTCACGTGGCCTGGCCTACCACTTTTCTTCACGCGGAAACGAGGCCGCGCTGGATTCGTGGTCACGTGGGTCTGGCCCACCTATTCTCTTCACGCGTTTACATGTGGAAGGAGTTTAAAATGAAAGTTCAAAGTTTCCAAGAACATACAAAAAGAGCTTACCTACTAGGAGTGCATTCGGTTCGGATAAGACTTGGGTATGATACTTACTATATTCATATCCGCTTACCCATATCGGATACGGATACAGATACAAATATATGTCGGTAAGAAAAATTCATAATCATATCCGCTAAAATCAAATACGGTTACGGATATACAAGCGGATATATAAACAGATATGCATGCGAATATAAAACGAATATAAAAAACTAGATATTACTCAGAAAAATATAGTTCATGTGATACAAAAGAGTTCGTTAATATGTTCATTATAACTGAAAAATTAAGATTAGACATCTTGATCATCAAAATAAACCGCAAATCCATAATATAAGAATCGAAACTACCGTAAGAGTATGACTAATATGTATTCGGATATTTCGGATACGAATACAGATATTTCACTACAAAAACATATCCGTAACCATATCTTATAGGTTATGGGTTTGAGTAACCATATCCATATCCTAACGTATATGATTACGTATATTTCCTCGGACATGGATACCGTTTAGCATCTCTATTTACGGTACCTACCCTTGCAAAGGTTAAACAAGCTTCCATTTGCAAAACTGTAAACTATCCCGAACTTATTTACAAATTCCTCGACAACAATCACGACAGTACGGTTAGTGTCACAACTCGCTGCATCTCCATCGACAAGATCGACATTTTTATTGGGAGAATTTTTTGCAAACAATCCTTTTTAGACTAATATTAGCAAAAACGACCGTATTTGAACAAAATGAGCAAAAACGATTCTCTTTAGCCCACGTTAGATGAAAGCGGTCAATTTTATAACAGGAAGAGTTTTTTTTCACATTAGTGGCTGTTAATCAGTGGCTGTTAATCAAAATTAAACCCTAATTCTACTCATTCCATATCATTCATCAAAATTAACAACAAAATAGAGAAAATTTTAACCTTGATTGGAGCTTGGTGGATGTGGTCGGAGGCGGTTGTTGTCACGAGCTTGGTCGAAGGCGGCGGCGGTCAAGAGCTTCGTCGTGAAGTCCGTTGGAGGCGATGGTGGTCGATAGCTTCGTCGTGAAGTGCGTTGGAGACGGCGGTAGTTACGAGCAAATCCAACAAGAAGGAGGTCGGTTTTCGGGAGGGGGTCACAAGATTTTTTAGGAAATGAAGTGGGGTATGAGGGTAGGTAGAGGTGGCCGGGAGTTATATTCGCGAATTAGACATGACTGCTAGTCTCATGTAATTCACGTGGTTAATTACCCTTTGTAATTACACGGGACTAGCCATCCAGTGTAATTAACTTCTCCCCTTGCACCTCATTTTGTTCAAATACGGTCCTTTTTGCTAATATCATCCTAAAAAGGGTTGTTTTCAAAAATTTCTCATTTTTCTTTCGTTTTTGTAGAGAGAGAGAGAGAGAGAGAGAGAGAGAGATATGGGGGTTCCGGCTTTCTACCGATGGGTCGCCGATCGCTACCCTCTCTCGATCGCCGACGTGATCGAGGACGAGCCCATGGAGGTGGATCGAGGCGTCGATCTCACAAAACCTAACCCTAATGGCGTCGAATTCGATAATTTGTATCTTGACATGAACGGAATCATTCACCCCTGCTTTCATCCCGAACGAAGGGTAACAATTTCTCAATTTCTCGTATCTCTTATTAATTTTGGTTCATTAGATTTTCTGCTGGTTGTTGATTGTTTGTTTTTGGTATGGACTGTCCATTTTCGTGACTTAAGGAAATCAGTTAGTCTCTAGAGTGATTATGCACCACTTAATAGGTTAGACCCTAAGTTCTTTCTTATTTTTAATTTTGTATTAGGCTTTTCCAAATCTTTACATTTGTGATTTACACACCTAAATTCATTATATGTTTTGAAAAAAACACCCTCTTATTTGCAATTTGCAACCCCGGACACATTAAGTAGTTTAAATAGGACAAATTTTCAAAACAGTCCCTTTTGGACTTTTAATCCCAAACAACGCCCTATTTTGAACTTAATTACGAAATCCGACCTGGTTTCAGCCTCAGCGCTGAAATCAGGTCAGTTTTTGTAAAAAAAAACTTCCGAAACTTCACGGGACTTCAAGTCCCGTAAAGTTTAGCAGCCAAGTTGTTAAGTTGCACAGCCGGCTTTCCAAGGAAGATTTTGAACCTGCCCGTTTCCATGCTTCTTCTTGAAGTTATCCCTAATATGTCGCAAGCAATAGCGATGTGCATGTGACGACGAAAAGTGTTGTTGGAGTGTTTTTGGAATTCCTTTCATCATATCTGATATGAATGTAATCACCCGTGCCCCCACACTAGGGATATGATATCTAATGCATGCAAAAAACCACGCCTAATTCACTGTGTTTTCAACATTAACTACTGCAAACGTCAAAGAAAATAATTCGTCATCTACGTCAATTCCGATTGCAACAAGCAAAACGCCTTTGTACTTACCGTACAAATGGGTGCCATCGATACTAAGAATAGAAAGATAATATCTGAAAGCCTCAATACAAGGCCAAATGCCCAAAATACACTTGTGAATCGACATTCTCCGCCATCAACAGGTTCTGATGATAATTCATAAACATCCCCGGATTTTCTCTTTCGAGTGCTTCGAGATAATATGGTAAGATCTCATAAGATTTATCCCAATCCCCAAATATTTTTATCATCGTCTTCCTCCTAGCATTTAAACACTTGTTGTATGATACATCCAAGCCGCACACAGTATACACTAGAATACAGATATCCTTTTGGCCTTAGATCAAGATTGTCCCTTAGATACGATAAAATCAATCGATATATAAAAGAAGAGGACGCATGCTTGTTATTCATCTCTAATCGAGAATTGCTACATGTGTGGAGTCCGTTGTAAGCCGTGATTTTAAATTGCCTGCCTACTCTTACACCCGAACGTGAATTCAGCTTCCAAGAACATTTCACATTTCCGTCGTGGTGTCCACTGTTATCTTCGTCTTCTCCATCTTCGTGATAAAAACAAATCACATTATAGCTTGTTGTGTTATTTTTTATTGGTCTAAACTTGATATTTTTTCAATGGCATACAACCGAAGTGCATGGATCAATGTCTTCTTACTTTCAAATAAATCCCCTTTCATGAATGAGAAGTCCTCGTCTTGTGTATCATTAACGATATTAGTGCCGATAGGAATACTTTTCATCATGGAGTTACCAATCCATTTTTCTTCTTGAAGTTCATCGGGCGGTGGATCCTCTAACATGACATAATCATTATTAGTATAACATCCGTCAATGTGTTAGTTGTCCGTTTCATCACGATCTATCAACGTCATGCTATTAATTTGTAAGCCGTCCTTTTCATCACCATCATCGGATTCGACACTTGCATTATCATCTTGATGGGCTGTGTTAGTACCGAAAGCATTTGACATGCCCACAAACGAAGGACCGCTCATGTATTGTGACTGTGTCCAGTCTTCATCTTGTTGCGGAGATAAAAAGCTGACGGAGTTAACTTCAAGGTCCTCCAATATGTGGGAATACATTCCGTCGTGATTCACCGATTTACCCAAATTCCTCTGATGTTTTTCAATAAACAATTCTGCCGAACGCTTCTCGTCGTGTAAGACTCCAATGAGACCCATATCATAGTCACTTGATATTTGAACGTCGCTTGTTCTATTCCCCCAACGGGATAATTGCAAATAACATTGAGTTGATACTCACGTGAGTTGGTTAATACAAGTTTGTGTAATTCATTAACCAATTCATCGAAAGTACACGACTTTGATATAAACAAGGGCTTCGTCACACCTCCTTCATAAACGGACATATTATTTTGGAGATAGTTAATCTTCCCATCATATGAACAAAAAACTAGGACTCGATTGTTCATCGTTACCCCTGAGGAGTAAAAAATTCAATATTAATATTAGAAACTCATAATTTTACATAGTGAATCTCTTTGATCGATATTAGAAATTTTAACCAAAATGTTAGCCAAGATATTGAGAAAATTTTAACCTAATTTTAATATTAGAAATTTTAACCAAATGTCAAGCCTTAATATTAACTTCACGGTTACAAATTTCAATATTTTCCCCTCTAACCTCATACACAATATTGTTTAATTTTTCTTCACAAAATGCCCAACATATTTCCAAATTTATTTTAAAAGCTAATTTCTTACAAGTAATCATCAAGATATTGAGAGAATATATAAAAAATTAAAATAGATTTTTTTTAAAATTTTACCTTAATTTTTTGACGATGCCCTAATTCCGGTGATCTCCGACGGTGACGATGGCGGTGATGGTCGACGGTGGGGACGGCGTCGGCGTGGGGAGGTGAGGTGGTCGGGTGAGGATGGACGGAGCTAGGGTTTTGGGAGAGAGAGATAGAGAGGGTCGGGTGAGGTTAGGGTTTTGGGAGAGAGAGAATGTTGGGTTTCAAGGGAGAAAGGGAGTTGCGTTTTTATAGGAGGGCAACTCAATTCCACGGGACTTGAAGTCCCGTGGAGTTACATGGTAGATTTTTCAGAGAGTCGATTCTCTAGAAAAATCAACCTCAAACTTCACGGGACTTCAAGTCCCATGAAGTTTTTGAGTATTTGTTCGAACGTTAAAAAATCTTCACGGGACTTGAAGTCCCGTGAAGTTTAGCAGCATAACAACTTGGCTGCTAAACTTCATGGGACTTGAAGTCCCGTGAAGTTTCGAAAGTTTTTTTACAAAAATCGACATGGTTTTAGAATAAGTCGGTTTTTGTAATTAAGTTCAAAATAGAGCGTTTTTTGGGATTAAAAGTCCAAAAGGGACTGTTTTGAAAATTTGTCCAGTTTAAATAATACCACTGTTTTGAAGAAGAATGAAGATTGAGGGCGAAACTTACAATTTTTAAGATTGGGAGCCGAATATAATACAGAATAAAATTTATTGCCTAATATGAGAAAAAAAGTTGTTTGTTTTTGTGCATTTGTCCATATGTAGTTGCATTCACCATTAATATGGGCATTTCAATACCACTAAAAATTACGGTGATAAGCCTAGGACTTAAAATTGAGTGTGATGCATATGCAGCTATCTGAAAGTTGTTGCCAAGTGTAGTTCATCTAATTGCTGAAATCCTCTCCTGTCATCTACCTTACTTTATATCATAAACAAATTCTCAAAATGGTTAAACCTGCAATAGACTCATATTCTGAAGTTTAATGAACTTTAGTATTTACACACCTGTTCAGTGTTATCAAAGGTGCGCGCCTGATTGCTAGTTATGTGCCCTGTGATGCGGGGCGGTTGCGAAGCGTCCTGCATTTGACGCGTCAGCGCCTTTTTGTGCTTCACATAGACGGCATTCAAGGCATAGCTTCATACAATTATGTTCCTTATACCCAATAATTCATTGCGCCTTTTGCACCCTGTGATGTGGAGCGGTGGCAGAGAGCAACTGACGCAGTAGCGCCTTTTTGTGCTTCGCACAAGTCACATTCAAGGCATTGCATCATATAATTCTATCCTTTAACATTTCAATCGGGTCCTTATACCCAATAACCCATATCCTGAAAAGAAAATTTACCTTATTTGGTCATTTTAGTAGCCTGCTCTCATTTACAATTTGATTTTGTTTCATTATTAATCTTGATTTGACCTTTGGTTGGAAGCTTATGAACTTTACTTCTGTGTTGGATGTGTTGGCATTATGAATTAAGATGTTATGGTGTGATTTGTTAGTAGATACTATCTATGTTGACATAATTTTTATGTGAAATTCATAAACATGTTCTTTCATGTTTGAGTATCTATCTTAAAAAAGTATTCACTCGGGCTCGCACATTGCCTCACACTTTGCGCAAGTGCGCGTAAAGAGACTTTGTGCTCTACATTGCACATTGCGCATCGATAACACAGTCTACATTGCACATTGATAACACAGGCTACATTGAAAGTTCCTCCCACACCCATCCATACTTCGGAAAGGAAAAATCGGCATGTAACCATTAGTACTCACTACTCACATTGTTCTGAGCATAGGGATAATTACAGACTCGTATAGGGTTGTTATTACTCATTTCTATATTGTAATTTGTAAGTTGCAAGTCTCGTATAAAATGTGGAACATTTCATGCAACCAGCAAGTGAGTCAATCAGTGAAAAGTAATCAGGAGTCTGTTCTGTAACTCACTGTAACTCAAGTATTTATCATATCGTTACATCATTTATAGAAGCAGGTGGATCATTTGTTATGTCCTTCCAATCACAACATGGTTGTCTGCATAGTACAAACTCATAACTAGATTATCAAATTTTATTAGAAAGTTAGCCTAGCTTAGATTGGTGTTATTGTCTAACTACTGAACAGAGAATGTGTCGAGGCTAGTGCTTATCACAATCTCTGGAAGTCCAATTGTCTGATGGCCGACCTTGATTTTTGCTAATCAGTTAACCAATGCAACCTAGGATTTAGCCTCCAAACTTCTTCGAAATAGAGAAAAATCTGATAGGGAGCACTATTTTAAAAAGCCTCCGCTTAGTCCGCCTAGTACCTAAGCCACCTAATTAGCACCTGAGCGGTATCTAAGTTGTCCATCTAGATTTTGAGAGTGTTTAGAGCAACATTGTTTGCTTACATGGACTGCATCCTTTAGAAATTGATCGTAATTTTCTGTGTTGCAGCCTCTACATCCTTTAACCTCCTTCAAGCTCCTTTAACCTCCAAATATGAATACCTCCACTACATCCTCTGACCTTTAGCAAAATCTCATCTATCACCACCTAAATGAAGAAAGAAATCCGCTTAGACATCAGTCCGGCATCTAAATTTTCTATAACATTGACGTTTACTATCAATTATTGTAATTAAAAAATAAACATCTCCTAGGCTCTAGCCGTCGGGTCCAATGTCTAGGTCTCCTAGCGTTTTTTATAACATTGTTAGTTATTATTTTGGCTATTAGTATTTAAGTATGCATAGTTTATTGTGAATCTAATATTGCTATCTTTTTTTACAAATTTATATGAATTTATGTTTGTCAGAAAAAAATTAAAGAAGAAATGAGAGGAAATGTATTTGTATTAATCAACCTAAATGACTTAGGAAAAGAGTAAATACAATCTCTCATAGTAATCTCTCTCTAACTGACTTAGAAAAAAAATTATAATTTCTCTTATTGATTTTTCGATTTACAAAAGAGAGAAAGATCGACAATGACCTTTCCCTTTGTTTAAAGCTGGGTTCTTCTTGGTGACGATGAGAGTTTGATTATTGTATCCCGTTGACGATCCGAGCACTTCACTTCGTGGAACGTTAGTCTATTCCTCTTGACTTGATGTCAGGAAGAACTTGTAAAGCAAGTTTAGAACTCTAAATGAGTTTTAGAGGAACTTGCCGAGCAAGTTTTAAACTCTAGGCGAGTTTGAGGAGCACTCGCCGAGCAAGTTTTAAACTCTAGCCAAGTTAGGAACTATTGGGAAGAGTTGATTTGAGAAATAAAATTAATCATTTTTAGCCAAAAAAGCCTATCTCAAGAGATAATCGAAATGGGTTCAAGAAGCCATGCCAAAAGTTCTCAAAAGCTTCCACAAAAGCCAATCAAAGATGATTCAAAAAGAGAAGAATCCCTTTTGTAGCTGACTTCTCAGCTATTTATAGGGGTTTAAGGGGTGTAACTGACCCCTTAAATCGTTCCTTAATGAGGGTTTAATGCCCTTAATTTGTGTAAAACAGTTTTGGAACTGTCTAAAATGTGTTTGAATGAGTCAAACGCGAGATTCGCGTTCTGGGAATGAGCCTCGCGTTTAGATTATAAAACACGGTAGTGAGCTTCGCGTATTGGGCTGAAAACGCGGTAGTGAGCTCCGCGTCGATCTTGGAACGCAGCGATGAGCTCCGCATTTTGCTTTGAAGAGACTATCAACTTGTAATCTCGTTTGTTAGAGCGTTACAAAGATTGTCATCTTGTAATCCTGACATTTGGCTCTCTGAGGTGTGAGAGTTGTCAGTTGTAACCCTCAAAAGTCGTCAGATTGTGACCTTCGTATGTTGTTGTGAAAGTCGTCAGATTGTAACTTCTGTAATCAGTGTTTTGCGGGGATTAACTATCTACAGTGATTTTTTAAGCAACCTACAATTTAATGCATATTTTTTTTATCAATTATTATAATTAAATAATTTAAAAAACACCGACATGCGTAGGCATCTAGGCGCTGGTTCAAACACCTAGTCCGCCTAGCGCATTCTGTAACATTGGTAGGGAGAAGACGATAATACAAGGAATTGTATTCAACTTTTGAGTATAAGATAAAGGTCGAGAGCCTAATAGAGAAAATTCTATTTTAGGGGAAAAAATATATCAAAGTGTCACTTTGTGTTAAGTACAGATTTAAACTATATCAAACTGTGTCTTTTGAACTATCGGTAGTGAATACTAACTCCACTGTTTTCCCATTCAGCCTTCACCTACCTCTTATCATGAAGTTTTCAATTCTATCTTTGGCTATATTGATCATATATTTGGGCTTGTTCGCCCCAGAAAGCTGCTGTACATGGCAATTGGTGAGTTTCAGCAAGGTTTTTTATTTCCTCGTACTTAAATCCAACTGTCTTTTGGTTGTCTACAATTCTCATTTGTACATTTGGCCATAAACATTTCAGATGGTGTAGCTCCCAGGGCTAAAATGAATCAGCAAAGATCTCGGCGTTTCAGAGCTGCAAAAGATGCAGCTGAAACAGTAAGCATATACTTTTTACTTATTTTGGACTACTACGTGTCCATTATTCTATTCCTCAAATGATGGATCTCTTAGGCCGCAGAAGAGGAGAGACTGAGACAGGAGTTTGAGGCTGAAGGAAGAAAAACATTTAAAGAGAAATCTGAAACATCCGACTCTAATGTTATTACTCCTGGGACTGAGTTCATGGCTTCCCTCTCTGTTGCACTTCAATATTACATACATTTGAGATTGAACCGGACTCCAGGATGGCAGTCTACAAAGGTAGGGATCTAGATGTCAATTATGCAGCGCCATTCAAGTCCTTGCTCAACCTGGCCATTCTTTGCACAGCAATGTAATCATTGCTGGTTTTCTTTCAATTGCTTTGGTTTTCAGGATACTTATTACTCTAAATATATTCATGGAGCTCTCCATTGGGTGATTATGTGAAGGTAGTCTTATCTGATTCAAATGTTCCTGGCGAAGGAGAGCACAAAATCATGACCTACATACGGCTGCAGCGTAATCTTCGTGGTTTTAATCCAAACACGCACCATTGTCTATATGGATTGGTGAGTTCTTCACATAACATTTACACTTCTGACTCGTTGTTTTGAAAAATTTCTCCCTCTTTTTTCTATTCCCACACCACCGCCATCGTCCAGACCTTTTTTATGTGCAGGATGCAGATCTGATAATGCTCTCTCTTGCTACACATGAAGTTTATTTCTCAATTTTAAGAGAGGTATGTAAATGCTTCCTGCATCTTTATGAGAGAAATATATATTTCATAAATGCATGTGACCTTTAATATGTTTCCATACGCAATGTCTTCTTTATGGGTAATGCTTGACTGGTTATACAGGTGGTTACAATGCCAGGGCAACAGGAGAAATGCTTTTCCTGTGGTCAAGTTGGACATCTTGCAGCTGAATGTAGTGGATCCGAAGCAAATGACAAGATTTATATTCCCATTCACAAGAAGAAATATCAGGTGACTTTTCGGATGTGAAGCATGTTTATATTTCAATTCTGAAATTCATGTTTTGGCTTTTTTTATACAATTTCTATTAGTTATATATCATCACGCGACTTATTCTTTTCTTCTGTTGGCAGTTCCTGAACATCTGGGTCTTGCGGGAGTACTTGGAGAATGATCTGGCCATATCAGATCCTCCGTTTGAGATAAACTTTGAACGTATTGTGGATGATTTTGTTTTCATGTGCTTCTTTGTGGGAAATGACTTTTTACCACACATGCCCACTCTTGAAATCCGTGAGGTTCATAACAGGCCTTATCACGTTCTTGAAAATTTTAAGCTTGACGCCTGACTTCTTTCACTTCATTGTTGAGCACACATTTATTCGCTGTATATCCTGAGCTTGAATATGTCGAGTTGCTCATATCTTATTTCCTGTGATCTCTTTGTGTTTTAGGGCGCAATCAATCTGCTCATGTTTATCTATAGAAGGGATTTCTCAGCGATGGGCGGTTACCTCACTGATGCTGGGGAGGTAATTTTTCTCTTATCAGACAACCTCTTTGATTTTTATTTAGAGGTAGCACATTTTGTTAAATTTCATGTTTTTGGGAATTGCAAGCCTGTGAACCTGCATTGGTTCTCTTTTATTTTTGTTTATTTCGATCCTGAGGCTTCATAATGACTATCACTCATGTTGCTCATGGACTAATAGTGGAATTGTTATTCACTGTAGGAGATGTAAACAATTGCATACCGTTAGGTCATGATTCACGAGATCAAAATATAACCATCTAGGAAGAATACCGTACTTTGAATCTTCCATCAGAGTAAAAAAGAACAAAAAATAAACAAATGAAGCCAGCTAAGAAAGTTAAAAAAAATCTGTATCTCAGTTAAAATTTTTAAAGATAGAAAAGAGCATACTTCTGGAACCAGCTAAGAGTATAACTTTCACTCTCTATGCTTTCCTGAAAAGAAAGAACTTCTGTCTCTTTCGGTGCTCTGATCCCTTGCTCCGTGATTTCTTCTTCTATGACACTTCCCGTCCATTAGTCCAGCTCTTCATCTAACCCTCAATCCTCATCAGGTTATTATAAAAGACAACAAGATAGTAGTAGTGGAGATCATCTTTAGAATTGTTGCAATGTATCTAATGGTAGAGATTAAGTGAGCTGCAAAATCTCTGCTCTCAGTTTTTTGTATGTCTGCTATCCTTGGGTCCTCCATATTTATAGTATAGAGTCAATTACTTCTACTGCGGGTTTGAAATCTACATTTATGCTCTTCAGGATGTTGAAGTCATGTAGTCCAATATCCTCAGACAATGATCCACATGGACTATATATTGTTAGGTTTCTGGTGTCAAATTTGTTGTGCTTGATTTATTTTCTCCATAGTTGAATATCTTAACAAGATTGCATGCAATCTTATTCTCTTTTGTTGGACATGATCTGAAATGATTGTACTTAGGATTTTGTTATATTTGATGATAAGTTCTCACTCCAATCTCCTTCCCGCCACCCAAAGCAAACAAACAGACAATACAACCTTCCTAAAAAATAAACATAGAAGTTGAATTGCACCCCTTTTTGGAGCATCAATGATGAAACCATTATTAGATATGCATATTTATTGACTTTCCCTGTAATTTATGATACATGGTATTGCAGTTTTTAAGGTCTGGTTATTTGATGTGTTAGGTGTCTCTGGAGAGGGTCGAGCATTTTATTCAGTCAGTTGCAGTTTATGAAGAACAAATCTTTCAGAAGCGTACACGTATTCAACGGGTGAGCACTGTTGTGGGCAATCTTATCTTTGTCTAATCGCTTCCTGCATGTTAGTTTTTTTAGCTATGAATTCTTCCTTGCATGTTATCGAATTATTATATTATTTTCTACTTTCTTAGATTATGGTTTCTTTTTTCTTTGCAAGGTTCCTGTATGAAGTTTTATTATTTAGTAGACCAGTGCGAACAGTCACACCATATTGTGCAGCAGTGAACAATACAACGTAGGCTAAAAATTGTTGATTTTCTTATTAGCAGCAGTAGGCAATGGTTTAATAGTTTTACTTGATCAAGGGGGAGTTATTCTGTCTACTTCCGTTGATGCTAAAGGAACAGTGAGAGCATCAGTTTGCAGGGTATTACTAACCTGCAAGGTGATCCTTCGATCTATAACAAAGGCCTGCTTGGAAGCAATAACTCTATGTAGCATAGGATTGTTGTTTCTTCGCTTCTCTTTTTACATGAGGATTACTCGGATATCAAGACAAACCGGCCTTTATACATTTTGTTACACTATTTCCTTAGTGTGCTTCTAATGGCAGTATTGGAAATAATTACTCTTATTAACCTTTTCTTTATCGTTCATTGCCTTTGTTTTTATCACTGTCAATCCCTCTCTGATCTTAATGCTTATAAGAACGATCATTGTTTATCGAAGCATATCTGAAAGACATGTCCTATCCTATGTAAAAAGACATCATAATTTGGACTTTGCAGATATACCTCAAGAGTCCTGGCATCTTTAGTTTCTTTTTGCTTAACTTATTTTTTGAGGTCTTTGGCTTCTGAACTGAGATAACTAGCTATTGGTTATTTTTTGGCCTTTTTTTTGCGGGATTTTTAATCTAGCATGAAACTGTGGCCTTTTCCCTTACTTTGTTTGGTTGTCATTACTTTTCACTTGTCTTTGCACTTTTACCTTTTAAAACCCTTATTTCTGTTTTTTAGTTGGACACTCCATTCTTTCCAGTTTTGTACCCTTTTCATTATTGTCTTTTAGTTGAATGGGCAGAACTAATTTCTAGAAAATGTTTTTTTACCCATTTTTTTTTCAATTCTTACGTCAGGACTAGGCTCGTGTGTCTGGAGGGTAGGGGTGGTTTAGACATGACATTTGTTCTCAAGAAATGAGGGAAGTCACATATTAGATTTACCAAAGTAGATTTTGCTTTAAGATTGAAGACTGGCAAAGCGAGAGGGAGTGGTTGATTACTCATCATAACATTCAGTATTATGTTATATCACAATGTATGGTCAGGGAATTTAAGTCACTCTTTGTTATTCTTTGTTTTGGATTATCTATTAGCGGTTGGCTAAATTGCACATAGGCCCCATCTAATATCGTGTTGTTCCACTTATGCACACAGTGGGTGAAATTTCTGACTCTATTACCCTCAGGGGACCTATCTCCAAAATGAAAAATTATCTTTCCCTCCCTCCCTTTCACCCACTTACCTACCCCCTGGATATCATTGATATTAATATTCCAAAATTTTTATTCATCTAGCTTCATCAACTCATTCTAGAAAGTTCAGAATGTTGGTTGAGAATTCATTTGAAATGGAATGTAGACCGTGTTCTACGAAAAGATTCTGTAAGCAACTTTCATACCTATTTTAGCTCCAGTTCTGCCTGTTTCATTTGAAAAATGTTATCTTGGACCACATCACCTGGCTCATTGATGGATGAAAGTGGGCTGCAGCTCTTCTTCTTCATTCAGGAGATATCCTAAGTTTCTATACAGTTCTAGATTGTTATATCAACCCATGGATCTGTATATTACAAGCGTTTCTAATTTATGAAAATGTGGTTACTAATTTAGAATATGTAGTGTGATCACTAAAGTAATGTCTAGTAGCACCGTAGCGCGCATTGTTTTATATATCCCTGGGATGGCTGATTATATTGGCCGATATATTCTTTTATAAGGCTTCCAACAAAATGGCATGATCTTAATATCATTTACCTCTTTTGCAAAATTTGGGCAATATTTTATGATTTTTCTGATATATCTGGTTGAGATTTCGGTCACAAAATTGTCCGAATTGTCGCAATATCGATTTGAACTTTTATTTGTTTTAAATGATTGATTTGGATTTATAGTTCAATAGGGGTCTAAACCCAAAAATATCTACTTATGTAAATAACAGAAAAGAAGAATTAGGGCTCGCTTGAGACAAATTCGTTTGCAAAGCTTATCACATGATACCACCTTTCTCCATAGCTCCATGCCCTGGTGCATCAACTACATCAAGTACGGACATCTATGATATGATCACCCCAATATTTATTAAATATCTCCTATATATACCCACATCCGCCATCAGATATGTAATTTTCTCCGACATGTCCTCAACATCCGACATTTATAACATCGGTAGCAAACTGTTTTTTCACATGTTTTTTGTTCCCCACATAAACTGAAATGTCATTATCTGAAATCTGAATGGTGTAACTGACCTTCTTGTGTACAGTTTTTAGCACATGCATTAGGTCAAATTTCTAGGCC
>NC_033800.1:136595414-136611655 GCF_001876935.1 Asparagus officinalis | reverse complement strand
TTTCACTTGTCAGGTTTCTGATTATGCTTAGGCCTTAATTTGAATTTTGGGATATATATTTGTGTTGCAAGTGAAGCAGTCATTCTCTTGCTTCTTCAGACAATTTTTTTGTCACTTGAGTTCATTGTTTCAAGGACCACCCCCAACCGCCCGCCAAAAAAAACCCCAATTTTTTTTTTCAATTTGTACAGAGTAGAGATTGATATTCCTGCATTCAAGCTATTCAAAAGGATGATTCATTTTAATTGGTATTAAATGAAACATTCATTCTATTGCTTCTTCAGAAAATTTTTAATTACCTCAGTTCATTGTTTCTAGCCAAAAGGAAAAAAAAATCAATTTCTAGAGATTAGAGATTGGCATTCATAAATTCAGCAATTCAAAAGGATGATTCATTATAATTGTATTAAAAGAATCAAAGTATATCATATAACAATAGCAATGTTGTTCAAATTGAAAGGGTTTGAGAGCATTATTGTGCATGTGACACTTAAGTCCTTGGTTAGATCAAAGTCCCTGTCACCGCGCCAAAACTCAAAGTTGCCAAACCAAAACTCTGAAGTTGTGGTGACGGCGAGGGTTAACTTTATAGTCTAACATGCCTCCGTAGGTTGAAGATCCTTTTATGAGCAGAAACTTGGACCCACACAGCGGTATCATTTTTTTAATCCGCTTTAAATTTGTGGTCTAATACCACCTTAAAATCCCTGCCACTGCACAAAAACTTCAAATTGTGTGCAAGAACTGAATCTAGGTTCCTCTAATACCACCTTGAAGTCCTTGCTACTGCACAAAAACTCCAAATTTGTGGGGAGGGCTGAGTTATAGTTTTGTATTTTAATAGACATGTTATATTAACATGTCAAATATGCAAACATGTTTATGGTCCATTCTCAATTATGGATGGCCCACAGATCATTTGGACAACTTGGCTCGTCAAGTTCATGTTTCTGTCCGAGTAGGAGTAAGAAATCCATGTCATATTTTCATACAAAATATTGGCTTACTGGTATAGTTATGGGTGATCAGAAGATTTCTTTAACTTTTTAATTGTTGCTATTATTTTTACGGATGTTTTTAGAGTCTTTTTTGTTGCAGATTGCAGTATTCCTGTCGTGTTCTTCTTTCTTGCTGATGTTTTTTTCTTGTTTGCTAACATGGACCTCAGGCTTATGAGAATAATGAAGGACTGAAGCTTAAAATGCAAAGGGAAAGTTCTGTAGATGTTCCATCTACACCTATGACTGTGGACAAGGTTTAGTTCTCTTTCTCTCCTGACTATGCATGCACACAGCTCTCTTGAGCAGCTAAACTCTTGAAGAATTTTTATCTGCTGCAAATGGACTGTATCATATGAAGACTTTATTATCATTGCCATTATGTGAGCCCTCTAATTTAAATGGTAGCTTTCGGAGCAGATATTATCTCAAGAAGGTTCTGGAGACAAAAGTGATGAATCTTTTATAATCTGCTGTCAATCTAATGTTAACGATTACCTATTGGCAAATCCTGATCAAGAAAACAATGAACATTGCAATAAAACCTTGTTAAATGAATTCCTTTTGCAATAACATCCATATATTTAGATACATTCATCAAATCATCATGATTCTTTACAATTTTAACTGATTTTTTTTAGCGACAGATAGGGGGGAAACAACGAATACTTCTCACACCCTTTCTACTCGTGCCTCTTTTACTGCTTACTTTGCCTAGAAGAACAAGTTTTGTGGGACTCATTTTCATTTTCTTTCTCATGTAACTATGTAAGTATTTTTGAGTCCTGTCTCATTATCCAGAAGACAGATTTGCTATCAAACTAATATTCTGCTTGTATTATACAAACTGCCTCTCAAGTAACATATTCAAAATTTAACTGCTCATCTTATTCCTCAACTCAACTTCTTGAAAAATAATATGGATGTCCATATCCTAATGTTTTTCATAATCAGTATTTTATATAGTAGCAAAAATTGAACTCTCACCTATGAGTTGTCAAAACCATTCAATTCTTCCCTTGAACACTTGTTTCATGAGTCACTGCTGAAGGTTGGTGCCTTGATCAAGGTCTTAATCCTTAGCACACTAGTGAACTTCAAATGCTTTTTGAAAAGCATGTTAATTCCTGGTATAGATGAAGGCATTGATTTTTTTTTAAGTCGTATACCTTGTTTTTTTTTAAAGTGATTACAGCATTCTTCTTTACAGGTAAAATTAGGTGAACCTGGATACAAAGAAAGGTATTACATCGAGAAATTTGAAATAGAAGAATCAGAGTCAATTGATGACATCAAGAAGGATGTTGTAAGTTATGTGGCTTTCTTGTATGCAAAAGTATTCAAAATTTCTGTAACAACTTCCAGGTTCCACTTATGCATATTAACACTCCCATCAGCTTTCATCTGTGGTTTTAAATTGTTATGTAATTACATAATTGTTCTGCCATTGGATGTGGTTAGCATCTTGTGTAACAAACTAACCTGCAATATTAACAATGCATGTAAAAGTTATGTTTGATGGCTCATGCTATGATTATGTGATTGGTATTACTTTTGAATTAATTTGGTAGAAATGATTGACAAATGGAAATGTTGGCCATTTAGATATTTTATTTTGTGTATGCAAAGATGTCATCCTGAACTTATGGCTAGTATTGATTATATATGTCGTGGTTAGTTCTGCTTCTGAATCATTGCTTGCAGTATTAGTTCAAAAATATAATTGACGTTATTGGTTCTAGATCTACTGACATAACAAAGACACACATTTACCTCTCTTTGTAGGTTACTAATCCATTTGTAAGATACAATTGACAAATCAGTTGGTAGCTTAATTTTGTTCATTAATTTTCAGGTTCAGAACTATGTGGAAGGTCTCTGTTGGATCATGCGATATTACTACCAAGGTGTTTGCTCTTGGCAATGGTGAGTTATGTTGATATCTCTAAAATAATTGGTGGTTTCCCCCTTCAACTATAAACTTTTACTATTAAACAACACAGATGTATTCTAAGCCATTATTACTCTGTATCACTATCACTTATCAAATAATAAGAACATGATGGCCTATTTTGTATGTGTTCTACTTACTATTGGATCGGATATGGCAGCAATCATTATAGGGCAGGAATATTTTTGCATGTTATATGCTTTATAATCATTTTGCGCCTCGTAAAATTATATTGTTTCAGGTTTTACCCTTATCATTATGCCCCTTTTGCGTCTGATCTCAAAGGTCTGGCAGACATGGAGATTACCTTTTTCCCAGGGCACCCATTTAAACCTTTTGATCAGCTAATGGGCACATTACCAGCTGCAAGGTTGGTTGCTATTGAGAATAATTTTTTATCAAAGTTTCTTACGAAATCTTTATAGGAGCTTTTCCTGCTTTTGTGTAGCTCCAATGCACTGCCTAAGCTGTATGGGTCTTTGATGACTGACCCAAATTCACCTTTAAAAGAATTTTATCCAAAAGGTAGAGTTGATTGAACTGGAATCTTCTATCCATTTGCATTATTATCTGTTCTTCATGGATTTTATGTTTCCCTGTTCAGATTTTAAAGTTGACATGAATGGCAAACGCTTTGCATGGCAGGTAAGCATGTTGGAGTTATTCTTTAGCTTTTTGCCTATTATTTGTTGTTTCAAGAAAAAAAAAATATCTGATATTCTTATGGAGTTCAGGGTATTGCAAAACTTCCTTTTATTGATGAAAGACTTCTGCTTTCTGAAACAAAGAATCTTGAGGACACACTAACAGTACGGATAGTTGAACCCTTTTTCTACTTTGGTTTTTGTTCCATGTCAGTACTTAATTTAGTAAATATCTAATTTAATAAGTATCTGTTTCCAATAATAATCTGAGGAGGCTTTTTGCTCACACAGGAAGAAGAAAAGTATCGTAATAGAAAAATGTTTGATATCTTGTACGTTTACGAAAGACATCCCCTAGCGGCACAAGTTGCTTCACTGTACCATCTGTATTCTCGGTCATTGGAAGGACAATCATATTGTATTCAGATCAATCCAGCATATAGGTAAACATGATACTGCAGTAAGTGTACTTACTATGTCAGTCTCATGTAATTGTTGTGTTTGCGTTGTTGCAGTGATGGAATGAATGGGTTTCTATGTTTATGTGAAAGGAACAGTTACAATACATCAGTTTCTTTTCCACTTGAAAGGTGGAACACTGTTGAAAATAACCGAGTTCTGTAAGTATCTATTTACTGGCTCCCATTCTACCCTAGGTTAATTCCAACAGACAATTGTTTTCATCAGTTTTCAGAGCTCCTGTATTGTGCTAAAATATTTCACCTTATATTTTGCAAGAAATGCCACCTATCTCAATCCTAAGAATCATCAACACATTCCAGAACCACCTGAAGGTGTGATAATGCCAGTGAAGGTACTTTTTGCCTCCTTTTGTGAATGCAAGGACTTGTTAATAAATTGCAAATATTGAGTTGTGCTAGACTCATTTTTTGTGGGTTATTCTTGCTTTAGTACCCCCTAAGTTCCATCCATTTTTTTTGGTCCTGAAGTTTTAATCTGTTAAAATGATACCGTAAAATTTCACCTTCTTTACACTTAGTACCTTCAGTTATATGACCGTTGAAGAAGTTTCCAGTGGTAAACATTAAACAGCAAACATTGAATTGTGGTAGGCTCCTTTGTTTTGTGGCTTATTTTCACATCAGTATCCCAAAGTTTCATTCATTTTTGACTTTGATACCCTGAATATATATCTGCCAAAATGATACCATAAAGTTCCACCTACTTTACACTTAAATCTTCTTTATGTGACCATTGGAGTTTCTATTGGAAGGATACCATAAAGTTCCACCTACTTTACACTTAAATCTTCTTTATGTGACCATTGGAGTTTCTATTGGAATTTTATCATGTGACTATCACGTGATTGTTTTTGAACGTTGTTATCCTTGTTTTAAAGAGAATACCCTTGAAAGGATAGAGATGGCATTTCACGTCCTCGACCGTTAAGAAAAAAAAGTCTTAACTGCCTCTTAAAAACTTCAAGGCCTCTTTTGGGAAAATATAAATTTCAGTGTATTAAAGTCAAAAATTGGCGAATTTTTGGAATATTATAGTGAAAGTAACCCTTTTCCTCATATCCATGCCTTCCCCCTTCTTTGTTGTGAAGCACTGGGATCTACTTGTGGCAGCACTTCACAGTGAACATTAAAGATAATTTTGAATTATTTGTTAAATAAGTGGGGGAAAAGGGAAAGAAAGAAAGAACGAAAAAAACTTATAGAGGTTAACCCTTTGATAGTGTTTCTTCCCAATATCTATTTCTCTTTTACCCATTCAATTGACAACAATATTGGATACCATCCAGGGGTAATGGAGCTGTGCCTTATAAACTCATCTATCTGTGACAATGTGCTTTGACGTTGCCATAATCTTGTTGCTGCCACTTGGTGCTGCTTCTGCTTGTTACACTGCTTAACTTTGTTACTAAGCTTGATCACATTTGTACTAGATATGACATGATTTTTAATCCTTTTTTCAGCTTTAACTGTGAAGTGATAAATTTTGATCAGATAAACCTGTCTTCAGTGCAATTGATGTCAGTAGGGAGTCTCAAAATTTGTAACTTAATACGACGTTATGCATACTGTGATGTGATTTACTGCTTTATCTAGGTCATAGATGATGTGTAAGTGCATAATCCAGCGAAGATGGAGCAACATCCGAGTTATAGTTAGATTAATTGGCTTCATTTCCTTTCCTTTTCTGTTTGGTTCTATGACTTGTTCAAGCTAAATGATTGTATCACTTATCCCCTTATTTTCCAGGTTGTGAAACCTCAAGATATCAAGCCCTTCCCTGTATTATGGCATGAAGATAACCGGCGCCATCAATCTAGAGAAAGGTATTGCAACTGCATTGGTTGTAATGTTATCGTCATAGACAGTTTCAGACTGTTCTGCAAAACTAAATAGAAAAATTTGCTAGAATTTCAAATTCAAAATCTAGTGGCTGCAAAACTAAATAGAAAATGTTGCTAGAATTTCAAATACAAAATCTAGTGACCAAATAGTTCAAGCTGACAATGTTAGATGATACTGTTTAAGAGATCCATAAAGAATTTTCATCATTTTTAAGTCCTATTGTTGATGACAGGCCACAGGTTTCCGGAGTTATTACTGGCTCAAGGCTAGGAGCAGCAGCACATCGTCTGGTCATAAACTCTCTGCAAACCAACTTCAATGGCAATGCACGAGTTCAGAGCTCGCCAGCAGGAATTACCCTCAAATGATTACCCGACCTAGGCCAGCTGGATCTTTAGGATATGAAAGAGGCTTCAAGGAATCTAATATTCGTCATCATTATTCTGGTCCTATACCCCGAGCTATTTCAAACTTTAGGCCGGTTAATTTCTTTAACGAAACACATCTCGGCAGGCAGAACTTTAATTATCAAGAGCAGTACTATAATCTCAGGACAGGGATGTCAAATTTCTCAATCGAAGAGGGAGCAAGCTTTCAGTCTTATGCAAGAACACAAAATTCTGGGCCTTTCTCAAATCAGCAGCAAAATGTCCACCGTCCCGGTCCTCCACCCTCACTACCTCCCACAAATTGGAACGGTAGTGAACAACAAACCTCATCCAGGGCAATTTATGATAAGCAGCAGCAACAGCAGATGAGCAAGGGACACCGAATCAAATCACAGGCCCCTGAAAATTCGTCAGATTTTGCAAGGCAGTATTGAATTCACATCAGATTTTTTTTCTCCCTTATTGTGACGTTGCATCAAATGTAACTACATTATATAGTGATCAAATGTGATTATATTATATAGTGATCATGAATTGATGATCATTCTTGAAATGTTAACAACAGGGTTCAAGGCTTAGCTTACGCACAACTTCCGCCTTCGCAAAGGAGTAGGTTTTTTTTTATCTCGCTAGTATTCTCTGGTATGTTTACGAGTTCAAACAAGTCGCAAAATTGTGAAGTTGCGAAGTTTTTGAAACGCTAAACGTATCCGGACGAGGCCTAATTGCAAGAATAATGAGTCGTTGTTTAACCTTAGCCAAACCCGTTACACATCAAAAAGACCTCTTAATTTACTCGCTGACTTAATAACCAAAGTCCCAACACCGACAACCCCCCGCTCGACGACTGAAAACCAACAAATTTTACCGCCTCCTGAAACTAATCATTGGCGGTTGCCAGCTGAAGGGACAGCAGCTCCTCCTCGGGGATAATCCTCACCGTACAATCCGACCTCGGACGCGCCACGCAGAGCAGCGCGTACCCCCTCTCGACACGTCTCGCTGAGCATCCCTCGCTCTGGTCGACCTCCCCGCTGAGCAGCCGCGCCGGGCACGTCATGCACAACGCCCAGCCTGGCAGTCGTGGGGGACGCGCCACCCCCGTCGACCAGCGCCCGGTCGAGATCGAGCTCGTCGGGACTCGACGTCGGAGGCGCGGGTCTGCCTTCGTGCTCGATGGTGACCTGTAGGCGGAGCGACGGAGAGGTTGGCGGCGGGGGAGGACTCTTGAAGGGGAGGAGGCGAGGGGTGGCGGTGGGGTTTGGGGAGGGGCTGGGTTTGGGACGGGGTGCGGGAGGTGGCGAGGGGGCAGCGGGGTGAGTGACGTTGCCATTTTTTTCCTTTTTCTTTTGTTTGTTTGTTTAGGGGCGCGTGAGAGAGGGAGGAAGATAAGGTGCGTATGGCCCTTAAATGAAGAAATTTTGTTATAAACCCATTCACATTAAAAAAAAAAAATCGACCCTATTGAGATTTTATTACAAAAACCGATTCATTTTGTGGCCACGTCAGCATGGTGGTCACAAAGTACGCCTCCTATGAATTTACAAGCTAAATTAGTCGGGGTTCGAAACCCCGACTAATTTAATTACACGTTTAAATTAGTCGGGGTTGAAAACCCCGACCAATTCGAAGTGTAGAAGGGCTGTGAACATGGGAGAGGATAATCCTTGGGCCGATTGCATTACGTCAATCCAATTTTTTTTTCTCCTCTAAGACATGAGCCACATGCTTCTTAGCTGAAGTGGGATTTGTCCTCTTACGCTGACGTCTTGAATGAATCTACATGCTGCTCCTTAGCTAAAGTGGGATTCGTCCTCGTATGAATCCACTAGCCTCGAATGTGAATTTACAAGATAAAGTGGGATTTATCCTCTTGCATTACGGCCAATTAGACAACTAGTGACCGTGTTGTTGTTGTGGAATTAAAAAAAACCAAAATGAATGTGAAAGCCACCAGACTCGCCCTTACCCTCCCCAGCCAATTGTTTTGCTAGCTATCGAATTGGACGGGGTTCCCAACCCCGACCAATTTTAACGTGTGATTAAATTTGTCGAGGTTTCAAACCCCGACTAATTTGACTTCTAAACACAGGGGGCCTCCTAAATAGTCGGGGTTGTCAACCCAGGAACGAGATTAAAAAAACCGACGCACTTTGTGGCCACGATGCTGACGTGGCCACAAAGTTGGTCGGTTTTTGTAATAAAATCTTAATATGATCGATTTTTAAAAAAATGTGAATAGGTTTATAACAAAAATTTCTTCGCCCTTAAATCATTCATATTTTGGAATCAGTCCCTCAAATCATGGAAATTGTTGCTATTTACGGCCCTGGATATCTGGGTTACTTTAAAGTTAACCTCTCGAATCACTAAAATTGGTTTTTTCCCAATATTGCCCCCTCATATTGTAGCTATTTCTAAATTTGCCCCTCAAATTGAATTCTTTCTTCAAATTTGACTAAACATGATAATATACATGTTACAAAAACAGGTTTTCAAAAAACATCTCCCATTTATAAAATATCATCATTTTGCAAATATGTCCAAAATATGAAAACATGAGATACTTGAATTTTGATGTTTTTGACATAAACCAAGTTTTGAAACTTTGTAAAATAATTTTATAGACTTGATAAAAAGTATAAACTATAGTTGTTAAGTCTATAAACCATATAAACCAAAAACACAATATTTTTCCAAATATAATAGAATATGAAACATATAAAAGTGTATATGAAGATATATATTGTTTCATATCTATATAGCTAAACCAAAACATATATGTATATATATAACTATATATATACAAAACCAAAACGTGTATGTGTGTATATAATTGAGCTTAAAGTACTAACACACATAATATAAAAACCTAAACTAAATTACCGAAGCAATGATCTTGATCTTCAATAAGCTCTTCTTAGTAAATTTGCAGATGAAGCTTGAACTTGAATTATACTGTTTCACTCCATTATTCCGCCAACCTCCATTGGATATGATCGTGAATGCTTAATTACATCCATCCTCCAACATATTATTTGTCTATAATAAATAGGAAAACACAAACACTAGACAAACAATATTAGAAGTAAATTATTTGTAAATTATCGTCAAAACAAAAGGACCCAACAATACTCACGTGAGTTGGTTAATGTAAGTTTGTGTAAGTCATTAACCAATTCATCGAAAGTAAACAATTTTGAAATAAACAACGGCTTTGTGACACCTCCTTCATAAGCGGGCATATTATTTTCAAGATAGTTAATCTTCCCATCATATGAACAAAGAATTACGATTCGATCGTTCATCATTACCTCTAAAGAGTAAAAAATTCAATATCAATATTAGAAACCCATAATTAGAAAAACCCATAATTTAAACCATTAAATCTCTTATATCGATATTAGAAACACATAAACTTGACATTTTGTTAACTTCACGGTTACAAATTTCGATAATTTCCCTCTTAACTTCATACACAATATTATTTAATTTTTCTTCACAAATTTCATAAATAATTACAAATTTATTTAAAATTTAATTTTTCTTCACAAATTTCATAAATAATTACAAATTTATTTAAAAATCTAATTTTTTACAAGTAATCACCAAGAAATTGTGAGAATATATAAATAATTACAAATTTATTTAAAAATCTAATTTTTTACAAGTAATCACCAAGAAATTGTGAGAATATATAAAAACTTTAAATTTAATTTTTTTAAATATTTTACCTTAATATTAACGATGCCCTAATTGAGGTGAACTTCAGCAGTGACGACGACAGTGAGGGCCAACGGTGGGGGCTGACGGGAGGGGCGACGACGTGGTCGGTGGCGGCGCCAGTGAGGGGAGAGGGTGAGGGCGAGGTGAGGGCTAGGGGTGAGGGGGTCGGGTTAAAGAGGAGAAGAATGGCTAGGGTTATGGGACGACATCGCTTCTGCCTTATATAGGCAGAGCGAAAAATCCACGGGACTTCAAGTCCCGTGGGGTTGCATTTCTCATTTTCCAGAGCCGCGACTCTTTGGAAAATGATCTTGAAACTTTACGGGACTTCAAGTCTCGTGAAGTTTCAGCAATAATAACAAAACTTCACGGGACTTCAAGCCCCGTGAAGTTTTTTGAACTTTTGTACTTTACGGGACTTCAAGTCCTGTGAAGTTTAGCAGCTTAAGAAAATGACTGCTAAAGTTCACGAGACTTAAAGTTTGTAAATAGGGGATTTAAACTTCACGGGACTTCAAATCCCATAAATATTTTTTGACAAATAAACTTGGAAGGGGTCGTTTTTGGGGAGTAAGTTTGCAAATAGGGCTCTTTTGAAAATTTGTCCCTGAATTTTTTTACGGACAAATTTTTAAAACAGACCCTTTTGGGTTTTATTTGTAAAAAACGACCTATTTCGAAAAAATTTACAAAAACCGACCTGTTTTCAGCCCAGCGCTGAAAACAGGTCGGTTTTTGTTAAAAATTTTCCGAAACTTCACGGGAGTTGAACTCCCGTGAAGTTTAATTTTATTCACAAAACTTCACGGGAGTTCATCTCCCGTGAAGATTTATGCCCATATATCGCCAGAGCTGCTCTCTGGGAAGTTGAGGCTGCAACTTCACGGGAGTTGAACTCCCGTGAAGTTGCAGGTTATACTAAACATGCACAGCCTGCTGTGCATGTTTTGTATACGTACCTGTTAACTCATATATATTAACTTATATATACCAATTTATTTGCAAACAACAATCACAACAATATATACATGATTCAACCATGAATTAAACATGCACGATTATATATATGAACAATAATTGATCTTCAAAAGTTTAGTATTTGAAAATTCAGGAAAGTTACAAATTTTAACAAAATAAGTTTAAATACAACCCAATATAGCTCCCCTTCTTCCTCTCCCTCTCTTCCCCCTCCCCCTCGCTCTTCCCCGCCCCCTGGGTTCCTACTGATGAGTCTCAACTATCTGTGTGTTCGGCTGTGTATGAAGCTGCGAAGGGCCAGCTCCATCGGCATGCGAAGTGCCGGCTCCATCGGCATGCGAAGTACCGGCTCCATCGGCATGCGAAGTGCCGACGTCATCATCACGTGGTCGTCGACGTTGAGTGTACGCCTGTCCAAATGAGCGAGACCTGTCCTCGCGGCCTGCGAAGTCGTCGACGTGAGTCTTATGAAACACCTGCGCTATGCTCTTCTTGATCTTGCTGATGAGCCCTAACGCCACCTGATCCTGAATCTCAGTCGCGTGCGCATCAATATCAGCATCAATGCTATCTAAAACACGGACATGCGAGGTAAACAATTTATTAAGTACCAACTCAATAAAAAATGTTATAATTTAGCTTAGAAACTTACGTAATCTCTCTCGTTCATCCCACTAGGGATGTAACTATCTGTTGGTAGGCGTGGCATGTGTCCAGCTGACGGCTGTGGGTCACGCGTGATCCATCTACGTGTGATACCCCAATACCAACGCATATACGCGGGCTGTGGGTCACGCGTGATCCATCTACGTGTGATACCCCAATACCAACGCATATACGCGGTATAGTCAATAGCTGTGGGTCTCGTATCTTGTATGAAATCCCACCTGTGAACCCACCTGTCTATATAGGCCGCACGGACTATGGCCCAGTCAGTACGGTGCGATGTAGGGCGCCGCTGACGATCGATCTGCTCGACAGGATCTGGAATATGCTGAGAGAGCGTAAACTACCGTAGCACACGGTCCGGGACATGCATCTCCACGATCTCCCAACAGATCAATGGAACTCTGGCTCTCCACAAGTCGGGACTATCTCGGCAGATAGGTGCAAGAGAATGCATATCGAGTTCCGACGGTGTATAGGGTCTCCACTTGAACTGAAATAAAATAAATCATTTATCAATATCATATAGAAAAACTATAATATTCATACTTCTTGAGTTTTATATTTACCTGTTCGTGTTGGAGGACATCAAGCTCATTTCGGTAAAACTGACGGTGACGCTATATTTACCTGTTCGTGTTGGAGGACATCAAGCTCATTTCGGTAAAACTGACGGTGACGCGTCGCTGATCTGTACTGAGCATATCGCACGTTATACCTATATGCAGAATAGCGAATATATAAGTACAAATTCATTACGAATGAAATATATGTGTACAATTATACCTGTATGCCAAAGGATACTGCCCCTCCAGGTCACGGTGCATAAGTAAAGTGGGTCGTCCATTATGAATGCCCTCCCATGACCAAATCTGTATCAACGTATAACATCCCTTGAATTCTTTATTCCGCATCAGGGATACCCTACCCAATTCTTGATACAAGTACGCCAACACCGCACTGCCCCACGATAGTGTGCCGCATACACCGAAATCCTCCAGGAGTGGTAGCCATCGTGCATGTACGAGTGTCTTGCTGGCATCAGGAAATAGTACACACCTTATCATGTGCAATATGTACGCACGAGCATAAAACTGGAGCGTCTCAATAGGGGCATCCTCTGGTATATCGCTCTGAAATGTCTGACGAAGCCACGATAGCTTCATCGCACCACTCCTCAAGTCGGGAACCTGACCAAGAAGCCTAGTACATACCCCTGGCCAACTATGATCATCGGTGCCCGTAACTACCGGTCCATCGATCCGGAGTCCAAGTATGACGGCCACGTCCTGTAAGGTGATGGTGCACTCCCCTTTATGCATGTGAAAGGTGTTGGTCTCTGGCCTCCACCTCTCAATAAGTGCAGTGATGAGCGGCCAATCAAGCCTAATATATTGAATCGTCGAACACTCCCGAAATCCGGCCTGAGCGATCAGCTCTAGTACCCTCTCATCCTCAATGACCCAAGCCGAATGACTCTGGGAATGCTCGACCATCGTGATGTCTGGTACGGGTTGCACATAAAACAAAAAATGTTTAAGTATATGCATACCAAAAATTTAATAAATCAAAGAAATATATATAAAATTCAATCGTATTACATGTCCCGAACCAATATGATCTGAACAATGACTCGCCTGAAGGTACAAAACGTCGGGATTTATCGGTCCCGGATCCATAATGAAAAGACCTGTGATTAAAATATGAGCATATATACAGAAATATGAGACGCTACATAATACAAATGCATGGATGAAATGAACACAGCCTGATCGAGAACATATTACAAATACGAATACGCAAGTCATACAAAACATATTACAAATACGAATACGAGTATCATACGAATGTCATACAGGATCTGACATAGTGCAAAACGCTACATAATACAAATCAACGCCTAATACTAACTGGACACCTATTTTTGTTGTGACCCGGCTGATCACATCTATTGCACTTATTTCTCCTCCTAGCTTCTTCACGTCCATCATCCATACTATTTCTAATACGCACGATACAAGGGCGCCCCGCCGATCTTTTATACAAGGGAGGTAATATCCGTGGCTCGTCTTGTGTCCAATGTCGACTATCGTACGGTGGACGAAAACACTCTTTGTACGTTTGTTGATAGTTGTATGCAGAATACCAAGCCGCGACAAATTCATAATGTGAAATTCTAGCACCACCCTGTAGATCGGAGCAAGCTGCTACAACATGTGAACAAGGAATACATTGTAGTTACGGTACATTGCAAGTGCATATACTAGTGTGATCCACCAACATATTGACTTTGTAAGAGCGACTTTCTCTATGGGTTATTCCCTCGATAACCTCCCATTCATTAAAACTGCATCGTACGACCTGAAAGGACCGAGCTTGTACAATCCGAGCCACTAGCATTTCATCAACCTTTGGTGTTAGCTCTGAGCGGATATTTTCACCAAGTTCTCGACGTCGGAGAAAGAATTTATTAAGCCTTTGTATTTACCATATAAGTGGGTTCCATCAATGCTAAGAAGAGGACGACAATATCGAAACCCCTCAATACAGAGCCCAAATGCCCAAAATGCACCGGTGAACCACCTTTCTCCGCCATCAACCGGGTCCGAAGATACTTCGTAGACAGTCCCCAGATTTTCTCTTTTGAGTGCTTCAAGATAATGAGGTAAGATCTCATATGATTTATCCCAACCCCCGAATATTTTTATCATCGCCTTCCTCCTAGCATTCCAACACTTGTGATATGATACATCCAAGTTGGTGGCTTTATGCACTAAAAGACAGATATCTTTCGGCCTTAGATCAAGATCCTCCCTCAGATGCGGTAAAATCAATCGATATATAAAAGAAGAGGACGCATTCTTGTTATTCATCTCTAATCGAGGATTGCTACAAGTGTGGAGTCCATTGTATGCCGTGATTTTGAATTGCCCGCCTACTCTTACACCCTGAGCGTGAATTAAGCTTCCACGGACACCTCACATTGCCGTCATGGTGTCCACTATTATCTTCGACATCGTCATCTTTGCGATAGAAACAAACCACATTATAGCTTGTAGTATTATTTTTGGTTGGCCTGAACTTCACATTTTTTGCAATGGAATAATTATAGCTTGTAGTATTATTTTTGGTTGGCCTGAACTTCACATTTTTTGCAATGGAATACGTGCGAATAACATGGATCAATTTCTCCTTACTCTCGTAAAGATCTTCCTTTATGAATGAGAAGTCCTCGGCCTGTGTATCAACACCGCTATTAGTGCTAATAGGAACACTTTCCATCACGGAGTTATCAATCCATTCATCTCCTTGAAGTTCATCGGGCGGCGTATCCTCTAAGACGACATACTCATTATTAACATAACATCCATCGATGTGTTGGTTTTCCCCGTCATCACGATCTATCAAGGTCATGCTATTAATTTGTAATCCCTCCTCTTCATCATTCTCGGATTCAACACTTGCATTATCTTCTTGAATTCCCGTGTTTGTATCGAAAGCATTCGAAGTGCCCACGAACGAAGGACCGCTCATGTATTGTGATTGTGTCCAACATTCATCTTGTTGAGGAGATAAAAAGCCTACAGAATCAACTTCAGGATCCTCCAACATGCGGGAATACATTCCTTGGGAGTTCAACGATTTGCCCAAATCCCTCTGATGTTTTTCAATGAACAATTCGACCGAACGCTTCTCGTCGTGTAAGACATGAATGAGACCCATATCGTAGTCACTTGATATTTGAATGCCACTTGTTCTGTTCCCCACAACAGGATAATTGCAAACCACACTGAGGTGATACTCACGTGAGTTAGTTAATGTAAGTTTGTGTAATTCATTAACCAACTCATCGAAAATACACGATTTTGTTATGAACAACGGTCTCGTCGCGCCTCCTTCATAAACGGGCATATTATTTTCGAGGTAATTAATCTTCCCATCATAAGAACAGAGAATTACGATTCAATCGTTCATCGTTACCTCTGAAGAGTGAAAAATTCAAGATCAATATTACACGAAAAGCCAAATAAATACACAAAATTATTTGATTTTTCTTCACAAAATTCGTAAATAATCCACAAAATTATTGATAATTTCCCCTCTAATTTTCACATTTATTGATAATTTCCACACTAATTTTCACATTTATTGATAATTTCCACACTAATTTTCACATTTATTGATAATTTCCACACTAATTTTCACATTTATTGATAATTTCCACACTAATTTTCACATTTATTGATAATTTCCACACTAATTTTCACATTTATTGATAATTTCCACACTAATTTTCACATTTATTGATAATTTCCACACTAATTTTCACATTTATTGATAATTTCCACACTAATTTTCACATTTATTGATAATTTCCCCTCTAATTTTCACATTTCTTCACAAAATTCGTAAATAATTCACAATTAAATTCTAAAATCTAGATTTTTATATGAAATCACAATCAAATAGTGAGAGTATACAAAAATTAGAGAGTATAAATTTTTTTAGGAAGAATTTACCTTTTTTGGATTTTTTGACTCAGATCTGAGATCTGACGGCGGCGG
>NC_033800.1:136536385-136595165 GCF_001876935.1 Asparagus officinalis | reverse complement strand
AACCCATATACGCGGTATAGTCTACAGCTGTGGGCCTCGTATCCTGGATGAAATCCTACCTGTGAGCTCACCTGTCTATGTACGCCGCACGGACTACGGCCCAGTCGGTATGATGCGAAGTAGGTCTCCGCCGACGATCAATCTGCTCGACAGGATCTGGCACATGCTGAGAGAGCGTAAACTGTCGTAGCACACGGTCAGGGACATACATCTCCACGATCTCCCAACAAATTAATGGAACCCTGGCTCTCCACAAGTCGGGACTATCTCGGCAGATGGGTGCAAGAGAATGCATATCGTGCACCGGTGAACCACCTTTCTCCGCCATCAACCGGGTCCGAAGATACTTCGTAGACAGTCCCCAGATTTTCTCTTTTGAGTGCTTCAAGATAATGAGGTAAGATCTCATATGATTTATCCCAACCCCCGAATATTTTTATCATCGCCTTCCTCCTAGCATTCCAACACTTGTGATATGATACATCCAAGTTGGTGGCTTTATGCACTAAAAGACGGATATCTTTCGGCCTTAGATCAAGATCCTCCCTCAGATGCGGTAAAATCAATCGATATATAAAAGAAGAGGACGCATTCTTGTTATTCATCTCTAATCGAGGATTGCTACAAGTGTGGAGTCCATTGTATGCCGTGATTTTGAATTGCCCGCCTACTCTTACACCCTGAGCGTGAATTAAGCTTCCACGGACACCTCACATTGCCGTCATGGTGTCCACTATTATCTTCGACATCGTCATCTTTGCGATAGAAACAAACCACATTATAGCTTGTAGTATTATTTTTGGTTGGCCTGAACTTCACATTTTTTTGTAATGGAATACGTGCGAATAACATGGATCAATTTCTCCTTACTCTCGTAAAGATCTTCCTTTATGAATGAGAAGTCCTCGGCCTGTGTATCAACACCGCTATTAGTGCTAATAGGAACACTTTCCATCACGGAGTTATCAATCCATTCATCTCCTTGAAGTTCATCGGGCGGCGTATCCTCTAAGACGACATACTCATTATTAACATAACATCCATCGATGTGTTGGTTTTCCCCGTCATCACGATCTATCAATGTCATGTTATTAATTTGTAATCCCTCTTCTTCTTCATCATTCTCGGATTCGACACTTGCATTATCTTCTTGAATTCCCGTGTTAGTATCGAAAGCATTCGAAGTGCCCACGAACGAAGGACCGCTCATGTATTGTGATTGTGTCCAACATTCATCTTGTTGAGGAGATAAAAAGCCTACAGAATCAACTTCAGGATCCTCCAACATGCGGGAATACATTCCTTCGTAGTTCAACGATTTGCCCAAATCTCTCTGATGTTTTTCAATGAACAATTCGACCGAACGCTTCTCGTCGTGTAAGACATGAATGAGACCCATATCGTAGTCACTTGATATTTGAATGCCACTTGTTCTGTTCTCCACAACAGGATAATTGCAAACCACACTGAGGTGATACTCACGTGAGTTAGTTAATGTAAGTTTGTGTAATTCATTAACCAACTCATCGAAAGTACACGATTTTGTTATGAACAACGGTCTCGTCGTGCCTCCTTCATAAACGGGCATATTATTTTCGAGGTAATTAATCTTCCCATCATAAGAACAGAGAATTACGATTCAATCGTTCATCGTTACCTCTGAAGAGTGAAAAATTCAAGATCAATATTACACGAAAAGCAAAATAAATATTGATTGTTACTAATTTTTACATTTTGGTAGTAACCCTAATTTCCACATTAATTCACAATTTCACCTCTAAATGCACAAAATTATTTAATTTTTCTTCACAAAATTCGTAAATAATCCACAATTAACTAAATGCACAAAATTATTTAATTTTTCTTCACAAAATTCGTAAATAATCCACAATTAAATTCTAAATGCGAAAATTTGTCCTTCGTAAATAATTCACAATTAAATTCTAAAATCTAATATATGTCATACATATATATTAACACTATTTTTCGCATTTATTGATAATTTCCCCTCTAATTTCACAAAATTATAGATAATTTCCACACTAATTCCACAAAATTATTAATAATTTCCACACTAATTCTTCACAAATTTCACAAAATTAATGATACTTTCCCCTCTAATTTTCACATTTATTGATAATTTCCCCTCTAATTTTCACATTTCTTCACAAAATTCGTTACTCATAAAACTCCACGGGAGTTCAACTCCCGTGGAGTTATAGGCCGCATTTCCCAGAGAGCGCTCTCTGGGAAATGCGGCCTATAACTCCACGGGAGTTGAACTCCCGTGGAGTTTTATGAGTAAATTAAACTTCACGGGAGTTCAACTCCCGTGAAGTTTAAAAATACATTAAACTTCACGGGAGTTGAATTCCCGTGAAGTTTTGAAAAAATTTTAACAAAAACCGACCTGTTTTCAGCGCTAGGCTGAAAACATGTTGGTTTTTATAAATTTTTTAGAAATAGGTCGTTTTTTGCAAATAAAAACTAAAAGGGTCTGTTTTGAAAATTTGTCCTTTTTTTTTTTGCTGTTTCTCCCTTTTCTCCTCCGCTTCTCGCGATCTCGGAATGCTTCCCTCCTCCACTCCTCTTTCACTCGCACGATTCAAACCCTAATTCTCCCAATTCTAGCATCTCATAAACCCCAGCATCGCCGCGATGGCGTTGATGGCGGTGCTGGAGTCCGATCTGCGAGCTCTGTCCTCTGAAGCGAGAAGACGATATCCAGCGGTGAAGGACGCCGCGGAGCATGCAATCTTAAAGGTCGATGTCGATTTCTCGCACTCAGATCTGTGTTATGATCTTCTCTACTTGTTCCGTTTCGTTGAACATTGAAATTTGATTGAAATCTCGAAAGTTTGGGTTCTAGTGGTTGGATTTAGTTGTTCTTTGTCAAATTATGGCGATTTTTGAAAAAATTGCTTGAGTTTTTGAATGTTAGGCCGTAATGCTTTATTTCAGTTGGATTGGAGCTTAGATGTAGTTATTTAGCAAATATCATTTATTCAGTTGCATTTGAAAACTGAGACCTTGAACTATAAGATCTACTTCTTCATCTCCTTTACAGTGAAGTTTTGCTCAGTGTGATTAAATTAAATTTCTTTGGACTATTTGTTTGAAACCGGAATTTGGGCTAATTTTAGTTGCAACTGAGTGTCTTATTTTAGTTGCATTGACACCTTCTCCTCAACACACACATAAACATTGCTTAATAAACTCATGCAAGTTGTTTCTAGAGTTTATTTGGAATATCGAGAAATTTAGGGTCCAGTTGATGTGGAGTCGATCTTGATAGTGGTAAAAATTACATTGATTGCAGGAATATGAATTGCTTTCACCTTAAAATTTAAGCTCAACACTTTTCTAGTTGTGATGGAGACAGGAAGTCTAGCTCTTTTGACTTCAAGTCTTGCCCTTTTTGGCAGTTTTGATTGGAATCTTGAAACTTAGGCTCTAATGCTTCATTTGATTTTTGATGGGCGATGACAGTTTTGAACAATCTTTGTAAACTTGGGGAACTTTGTTTGAGTTTTGAAACTTCGGCTTCCTAGTTAGTCTGATATGGATTCAAATAGCATTGTTTGACAAGGACTATCCATAACTTGTAGCTGCCCAAAATCAAATGCTGATACAAATCAGATATGAGGGAAACAAATGAGAGTTAAAGTTATACAATAGCTCTTTTGAATATAATAAAATTTCTCAAATAAGAGTCAATCAATGTGCTGAGTACCACTAAAAACCTAAAATTTGATGTCCAGATAACAAAATCCGGTTTTACATACACTAATCTATGATTGATACAATTTTAATCTTTTGATCAACACTAAAAACCTAAAATTTGGTGTCCAGATGACAAAATCTGGTTTTACATACACTAATCTATGACTGATACAATTTTAATCTTTTGATCAACACAAATATCGGAATAGAATATTTTACCTATATTCATATTCATCCCCATACCCCCACAAATTAAAAAAATAAAAAAGATATCCTTGTACCTTAATGAACACTTACAATCTTGAACCTAATTGGCTACCCTTCCAGATACAGATGTTAGTATATCTATTATATCCTTCTGTATCCTTATGGACCACAAGTCATTTTTGTTATTTGACCAAATTTTGGTTTTTGGATCTTCAAATGCAAGCCTACCTAGCCTACCTATTCATTTAGCAAGATAGTCTTCTTTGTTGTTCAAAAAAAAAACTTGATGAATGTAGTACCTTTCTTTGGTAACTTTGCATGCCATCGTTGGGGTGATTTAAAACATTAACTCAGTGACCCTTTTGGGTTTTTGTAAGTGTTTTGACATTGTTAGAGCTTTATTGTTATAATTGGGATTTAAGTTTATTGTTACATGCAGCTTCGCTCTCTTTCGACTCCCAGTGAAATTGCTCATAATGAGGATGTCGTACGAATATTCCTAATGGCGTGTGATGTAAAATCAATTAAGCTGAGTGTTATTGGTCTATCTTGTCTGCAAAAGCTCATATCACATGATGCCGTTGCTCAATCTGCTCTTAAAGAAATACTTTTCACTCTGAAAGATGTAAGTTTTCACTCATATTCTTTGTTGCTTATTTCCTTTCTTTAGGTTTACTGGACACAAGCCCACATAATATATATATATAATACCATATATATATATATATATATATATATATATATGAGATTAATGGGTGTCCTTGTCATAGGAGGGGATTTCCTCCTATGACGCCTTTAAAATCACATGATTGAGCGACATTGTAGATGATCCGTTCCGTTGAACTTGATCTACATATTCTAAAACCCCAACACACCAAGTTTGGGGTGAACCCGTCGTCGTTTGACCCTTCATCCACTCGTATCAATTTTAACGGTTTTGAATGAATAGAACTTTTCACATGGCTCGATGGAGGGTCAAACGACGACGGATTCACCCCAAACTTGGTGTGTTGGGATTTTAGAATATGTAGATCAAGTTCAACGGAGCGGATCATCCACAATGTCGCTCAATCATGTGATTTTAGAGGCGTCATAGGAGGAAATCCCCTCCTATGACAAGGATACCCATTAATCTCTCTATATATATAATATATATAAAATATATGTAATATATATAACATTATATATATATATATATATATATATATATATATATATATATATATATATATATATACAGCGCCTTTCTCATGCGAATCAATTCGTACGCATTGGAACGATTTTGGGCGATTTTGGGTTTTTTCGCAAAAAAACTCCGCTAATTGACTTCGAACTCGTGACCGTACTTGGGATTGAAAGAGGGGGCTTTTTTGCAAAATGTCACCGAAAGCATCTCTCTTAAATCCCTCTCGTGACCACTCTCGTTATCCCCAAAATAAAATCCCCAAAATCAAATCCCCATCACCGACTTCCCCCAAATCCATCCCCGTCACCGCCGACCGCGACCCCATCACCGCTGGCCGCGACATCCCAATCTTCGACCGCAACTCCGACGGACTCATCTCCCCCTCGTTGTCGCCCCCCCAACTCCTCCACGACACCACCGTCGCCTGAGAACTCCGGACAACTCCGCCGCTGCGATTTGTATCAATCAACGAATGAGAGACTGGAGTCCGATCGAAGCGGAACCGGAGGTGAGCGAATGAGAGAAGATGAGAGGAGAAGGAGCATATATTTTGTGCGTTGAGGAGAGAGAATGAGAGAAGCGATACAATAATTTTGTTATTAGAGATTAAATATTATTATTACCTTAATTGATCCAAAAATATCTTAATAGTTGGAAAAATCTTTTTCAGCGAGATATTTTAACTAGACCGGTACGTATCTAAGATCCCTTAAATAAACCCCAAATTTTAGAAGACAGTTTCTTTTTTAACACAATTTTATTGAGAGGTACAGGTAAGATTTGATTGGGTTATAAAAGAAGAAACATAGATGAAGATGATTGTACACGTTTCAAAAAAATTTAAGTTTGTTTCCTATTGTAATGATTGTTGTTGATTGTTTCAAATGTAATCATCAGTGTCATGAGATTTGTGAACAGATTTGGATTGTGGAGTTGTAGATTGTTGACTGTTTCAAATGTAATCATCAGTGCAAACCAGTTCGCGAGTTTCTCCATCTCCCCTCCACCACCGTCACCCCTGTCCACCTCATCTCCGCCTCGCCGCTCAACCACGACAGCCGCCAGCCCTCACCCCCCGAGCTTCGTCGTTGCCCACCTCCAGCTCCTCGAGCTTCGCCCAGCCCAACATCCGACCGCCGAGCTCCTCCATCGAGCTCCGACGCCATCACTCTTCAAGCTTTTATCTTTTTTTTCGCTTTTATATCAGCATTAATTGATTCTTGATGTGTATAAATTTTCTTGTACTACTCATTAACCAATCATTCTTTCCCCTCTACGTACCAACTTTGTTTAATTTTGAGATCTCATGGTGATTCTAACAGAGCTTGTACTGATTCATGAGGAAGAATCCATATTAGAAAATAATTTGTTCTAGTTCATGATTTTATTAGATTATAATTCTTATTGGAAATTGTTGCTGACCTTGGATTGCAAATGCAGGAAGCAGCAGAGGTTGCAAATACAGGAATCAGATTATAATTTTTGTCAGATTTTTTTGTACTTTAGTCACCAAATATCTAAAAAAATCCACTCAATACATATAAATACTTCAAAAGAACACCATAAGCGAGCGGATGCATTCACTTGGTAACATTTAACAATTTGTCCATCAGTTGAATCATAATAGATTTTCATACAAAAGTCTAGACAAAGGAGCAGCTACTAGTTCTGAATGAATACATAAATGTCATCTCTCTTTGCTTTGCCTGTGCTCTCTTCATATTGGCATACCCTTGGGGAATATCTGATCCTTAATCCACATGTAAATGGGCACCAGGACATAGTAGGTTGCGGCGTTGGTACCCAAAATGAAACGCAAGAGGAAGGAAAATGGATTGACATGCTTCTTCACATCCTCAACTTTTGACCCATCTGCGCAGAGATGACACAAATCAAACTCAATAAATCCAGATTAAACATGCAAGAATTTGATACTCGCAACTGTGATTAAAAAGAGGATTTTAAAGCTACAAAGATGTCGAACTAGATTAGACCACCTAGGAACTGCAAGTGTAGGTAATCTGAAGGAGTGGAATGATATGAAGTTGAAGCGAATCCTTGTTGACTACTTCTTGCGCAAGTGTGACATTGTTTTTGCCACTAAACTGGCAGAAACTTACAATATACAGGTAAGCTTTTTACCTTTTGCCACTAAACTGGCAGAACTTACAATATACAGGTAAGCTTTTTACCTTTAGGAATTTCTAAGACAAGAGTGGAAGACATCTAGTATGAATTTGATGCTTAATATCAATATGGCCAAAGATTTTCTATGAGTTGCTTCATTTACATAATGCAAATATGATTTTAACATAACTCACTTCTTTTATAGCACCATCAAAAAGATTTTTCTTCATTGAATTCAACTGAGGTGGATATAAAATGCTAATAACAATGTTGTCATAGATGCGGTAGTTTCACGAGGTTTTTTTTTTCCATCTCTTGAGGTTGTGTCTGCCATGGTAAATTAGGAACAGATCTTAATCTGGTGATTGTCTTCATTCTACAGCTTTCGAAAAGGAGAGTTTGCTGATAGAAGCTTTGAGATTTCCTATAGGTGTAACTGAGTATGAAATGGTTTCACTAGATAAAACACTAGTAAGCGCTCTTCTTATTTTCTTTGACGTGATTCTACAATAAGCACACCACCATACCTGTTTGTTCTAATAACTAATTTGATCACTTTTGCGTATTATCCAATTATCATAAACTTTCTTGCTGTATTATAATCAGCCTTGTTATCAATTGCTTAAGGTAACAAGAACCGGAAAGAAAGAACAGAGAATCAAACAAAACAAAACAATAAATGCTTAAGGCAGCGTTTACTTCACCTTATTACTAGGATTAGGATTAAGACTCCTGGGATTAGACATTAATGAAAAATAATGAAAAATAATGAAAAATAATGAAAAATGAACACCAATTGAAAGAGTACACAAAAGCCAAATTGTCTAACCTGAATATCTCCGGGGCCGTTGGTGGCGAGATCTCACTGAGGAGGCGCTGCAGATCGGTGGTGAAGGTGAGCGGAGCTCGGAGTGATGTCGTCGGAGCTCGACGGAGGAGCTCGGCGGTCGGATGTTGGGCTGGGCGAAGCTCGAGGTGCTAGAGGTGGGCAACGGCGAAGCTCGGGGGGTGAGGGCTGGCGGCTGTCGTGGTTGAGCGGCGAGGCGGAGATGAGGTGGACAGGGGTGACGGTGGTGGAGGGGAGATGGAGAAACTCGCGAAGCTGTTTGGGACCGGATCTGCTTGATGGCCGGAGAGGGGGCGCGACTGGGATCATGCGACGAGCGACACGTGAAGGGATTGCCAGGAAGGGGGGATTGATTCGGCTTGGGGAGATTCAGATGGGAAGGGAGGATGGGAGGAGTTGGGGTTGGGCTTGGCGGAGGGGAGGATCGTGGAGAGACTTTGGGCTGGCCGTCGAATTGAGAGTTACAGGATGGGAATTTCTTTTTGGGGAGAGTTTTGGGGGGATGATGCAGATGTGGAGGGGAGGATGGAGGAGTTGGGGTTGGGGTGTGGGGAGGGGAGAATCGTGGAGAGACTTTGGGTTTGGGGAAGTTAGCAGATGGGAATTTCTTTTTGGAGAAGCGCTAGCACATGGGTTTTTTTTTCAATAAGCCCAGTTGACTACAACGCAGGCGGCTTCTCCATGTTTTGGGCATAAATGCGTACGTATTTATGCGTACTCGAAATGGACTCTATGTATATATATGTATATATGTTACATATATATATATATATATAGTACATGTGTATACATACATACATACATATATATATTAGATATATATATATATATATATATATATATATATATATATATATATATGATATATATATATAATTACATACATACATACACACAACCCACATATATATATATATATATATATATATATATACATAGATATTTACATATCTATATGTATGTACATATCTATATATATATATATATATATATATATATATATATATATATATATATGTATAATATATATATATATATATGTATATAGATATCTATATGTATATATGTATATAATATGTGTGTGTGTTGTGTAATATATATATATATATATATATATATTATATATATATATATATATATATATATATATATATATATGATAGAGAGAGAGAGAAGAGAGAGAGAGAGAGAGAGAAATGGAGCAACTTGGTACGCAAGTTGCTGACAGCAACTTGGTACCAAGTTGCTCCAAGCAACTTGGTAGTGATGTGGCATAATATTGTCCCTACATCACACCCTCGAAGATAAAACCTCAACCACCCTTCACCAACTCCAATGTAGATATAGGGACAAGATTAGGCCACATCACTACCAGTTGCTTGGAGCAACTTGTACCAAGTTTCTCTATTTTTCTCACACACACACACACATATATATATATATATTATATATATATATATATATATATGTATATATATGTATATACATACATACATATATATACATATATGAGAAATATGGATAACCTTGGTACCAAGTTTCTCCAATTGAACTTGTAGTGAGGTGGCAAATCTGCCCCTACATCATGCCTGCGAGAAAGAGCCTCAATCACTAATTCACCTACTTTTAAAAAGAGGTCCATCTCGAGGATGATGTAGAGGGTTTTGGCCACGCTCACTACCAAGTTCAATGGAGAAACTCTATGGTCCAAGTTCTCATATTTCGTCTCTCTCTCATCTGCTTCTCTCTCTATATATATTATATTATATAATTTATATATATATATATATAAAGGTTCCTAAAAGGTGGCCACCTTAGATCTAATCTAAGGTCGCACCTCTTAATGCATAGATTAAGCTATTCTAATGAATGACCCAGTCCATTCATCATGATCTAATATATCAAAACATCTATGAAACAAAAATCATGATGTTTCCATACTTCTAACACATATTTTTATTGTCTCTTTAGTTGTATTGTCATAAAATGGTTACTTTTTTTAATTGTTTGATGCATGAGTAAATATAACCCAATATGTCTAATTTTTTGTTTGTATACCCTTCAAAATATATAGATCGAAATGAAAAGAGTGGATCAAGTAAATTGATTGTATATAACGTAGTTTTGAAGGTGCCACTTAGATTGAATCCAAGGTGGCACCTATATATATATATATATATATATACATATACATATATACACACACATGCACGCGCGCGCGCACACATATGTATGTATGTATGTATGTGTATATATATCTATCACAAAGCTAGAATAAACTTAAGTCGACAAAGATTCACCTACCAACTTTTTTATCTGTTACATTTTCTTTAAGATTCATTTTAATGTGTGTCATAGACAAACACGAATATCAAAGATTAGGATTTTGAAAATTCTATTAATTAGGATATTTCTTAGTAGTTAAAATAGGATCACAATGTAATATCCAGAAAGGTGAAGGGTAATATGACTATGGAAAGGATGTGTGTGTGAAAACAGGAGATGAGCTGACACCAGAAGAGATTTCCTGTGCTGTCGCCATATGGCAGTTTGCGATTTACCAAAATTATTTTGGATCTTTAAAGGAAATAGTTAGGAACAATTACAATTTATATGTTAAAAGCAAAGAAAAGGAGGGGAAATGTGTAAATGTTTCCACAAATCCAGCATTCCTTCTTTCTCCTCCGCCATTCTCACCTCAAATTGCTTATTTAACCCAGTCCGACAACGCGAGTTTTTCATTTTGAACCTGAGAATGCCACTCCTCTTTTTTTTTGAGCTAGATCGGTTTGCTAGTAACGAGAAGGTCTAGTTGGAGAACCCATTGTTCGTTGGATTTTTCTTCTTAGGGGTTCTGGGTTTCTAGAAAGAAATCGGGATGGAGAAAATTCAACAAACCCAAAAATACACTCCTTTAACAGACCCAAAGACAAAATCAACAATTAGTTTGCATAATATTCTCTAACTCTTTTGCATCTCACAAAAAATACAATATTTGATAGATTTAAGAACTTCATCTCTCTTGGCGATCAATCCCACGAATGAATCAAACCCACTGATGAGTTCAAATTTTCTAAATCAGCTCCTTAGCAAGGCAAAGGGTGTTGCCATTTTTTCAGAGGATCTTGACTACAAAATTTGAGATTTTTGGTGCATCGAGAGGCAGGAAACTGGGAGTGAACTGGGGAAGATAATATGTAGGACTTTTGCACATAAGTCTATTTCTTTTAATAATCGAAGTACCATATTTAACAATCTTTAAATATCTTTTAAAACCCCACTATAATATTCAATGAATATAAGATTGTCACGTGGTGACAACGCAAGTAATTTCCTGCACTGTCAGCTCACCTCTCATTTGCTCATATATATAGATATGTGTTGGTGTGTAGGTATATAGATAGAGAGAGAGTGTGTGTAAAGCTAGAATAAACTTAAGTGGATAGGAGCATTTGTCTACCAACTTTTTTTATCAATTCATTATGCATTGAGATTCATATTACGCATCAAGACTATCTTTAAGATTTGTGCCTTGATGTGTATCAAATGCTAGCACAAATTTCAATGCAAAATCAATGGATACAAAAGTTAGTGCACGAAGGGTTCCTATCCACTTAAGTTTACAAGATCTTTGATATAAACTTAAGCGAATAAGAGCTCTTGATATAAACTTAAGTGGATAGAAGCCATTTGTGTACTAACTTTTTTTATCCATTAATTTTGCATTGAGATTTGTTCTAGCATTTGATACGAAGCATGAAATGAGTATGCTTGGTACCAAGCATAAAATATGTGCTTGATAGTGATGTTACTACTTCTCATCCACACATTTAAAGTGGTCCACTCGAAAATGGTTCCCACTTGATTACTCACTTATTGAATGAGTGGATGAGAGATGGTCACCTCACTATCAAGGATACTCATATTCCCCCCTCTCTTCCTCTATATATACACACACACATATACATACATATGTATATATATATATATACATACATACATACAAGCATACATATGAGGAATATGAGTATGCTTAGTAGTGACATGGCCACTTCTCATCCATTTATTTAAGGGGTATGAACCAAGAGGGACCATTTTAAATGGACATCTATGAATGTGTGGATGAGAAACATACACGTCACTACCAAGCACCAAATTTGTGCTTGGTATCAAGTATTCTCATCTCTCTCTCTCTATGTATATATTTATATATATATTCAAGACTTATTAAGTTGTTAATAGTTTTTTTTACTGTAGAAAATACAGAGTTTTCTTTTGGAACATTTGTTCATGCCTTGACGGCTTGAACTATAAAGTTGGAGATGTAGCTCTGTAGTTCAGAGCTAAAGATATTTTTGTCCTGAGCGGCAGCGGAATAGTGAGCTAACAATAAAGAAGTGGTGGTGTAGGTCTAATTTTTTTCCTTGTGGTATATCGTAATAAAAAGGAATAAGCTATGTTGCATAGACACGGGTATAGGTACGAGTACGGATACGGGACACGACAAATTTGTAAAAAATAGGGTATGGGGACACATCTGTATATATATATAAAATAATTCACTTTAGATCAATATTAAATTACATACCTACTACATTTTCATGCAGATATTCATGCAGATCAATGGCTTTCAAGGGAATATCAGCTATATATATAACAATTATCTTTCATGTCTCAACCTTTTATTTTATTTTTAGGTTCTTTCATTGTATTCAAACTCATTCTCAATCTCCCAAATGAAACAAGCCCCTTTGAATTATGTCCTTTAAGAGGGAAAAAAAGAAAACAAATCAAACTTTTTTGAGGGTACCCATTGCTGCTGCTATTTTTACCAAAAAATAACAATTTAATGAGGTATCATGGTTAAATAACCCCACTTTATCCATGTGGCACATGATGCCATCTTCCACTTAAACAAATTTTAAAAATTAAGAAAAGGTGGTGAGATGTCAGAGAGAGAAGCGAGAGAGAGATAGAGAGAGTTACCGCCATGTGATGCATGGTGTCATGTTCCACTAAAGCAATAAAAAATTAAGAAAAGATGGGGAGAGAGAGAACAGAGAGCATCTTCTTCATCTCTTTGCTCAGCCTCAAACCTTAGAAATCCATGGCCAATTTTCTTGAAAAAAAGGAAAACTCATGGCTAGGGAAAATTTTCCGTGTCCACGCCGTTTGGGTGTGGATCCGTACCTGAAACGTGTCGGACACGGGTACGCCCCCCTACTGGCCATATCGGGGTATCTAGGGAATAAGAGTAGAAAGCAAAAAGAGGTATAAGGTATAAGAGGAGACACTTCGCACAAATCTCAAAGTTACAATTAAGCTTTTATAGGCTACAACATAAAAATTAAATTTTAACTGAATCAAAATTTTAAGTAGGACAACATTGATTGATATTTTAGAAACTGTAAGCATTAACATAGTATGAAAATATAGCGAGGGTCAATTATTCCTGTTAAAATCGTAACAAAGGTGATGGTCTTGTCGCGTGTTACAAGAGCTGTAACCAGTGGAGGTCCTTGTGTTTGTTGCGTTTCTTAAGTATTTACAGACGTAAGCTTGATTTTCTTTCAGAGTGGGTTACCCATAAAAGAAATAGCTAAAATTGTCCTGACTGGCATGGTTCTGAGACAATGTTGAATTAACTTTTTGATTACTGCATAGAGGAGCACTTGTTTCGTAATTATTGAAATTATGGGTCACAATAAACGTTTCCATTACATTACATATTTGACGGACAATTAGATTTTTCTCTTGTCTATCCATTCATCTCTTTTTCTCAGTTCTTCATCTCTGTGACCTTTTTGTATCTCATCCTTTTTTTTGTGAAATTGCTTGTTGTTTGTTCAAAGAATTGTGAGAAAACATTATGAGGTGATATGAGTGTATTCAATTTTCTAAACCACTGTATAATGAGATGTGATGTAACTGGGAGAACATAGGCAGAGAAGACACGGGATCATTTCTTTGATACCAAATTGTGTAAAACTAAGGTTTAGTTTTAAATAACTCACCATGATTAGGTTGGTCCTTGGTAGGATGATTTAAAAGTAGAGCTTGGAGTTTGACTATTCAGATTCCAATTTTGAAATCTCTCCACCCGCACCCTATCCTCCTCCCAACCCTTCCAAACCCTTCACCTCCAAACACACACACAAAAAAGGGGAAAAGTTTACAGGAAAAGAATATGATCTTCTATCTGTTGAATAAGTGAATGGGTAAGAAAACAGTTCAAGGTTGACTAAGCTGTTATTCTTCAGAAGATGCTATTTTTAGCGTTGTTAAGCAGTAAAGTAGATACTTGACAAATAAGAGGTTGAAAAGGTTTGTGTGGCAACTGGCTTAATGCTGTCAGATGTGCTGCACATTAGCCTGAGCACAGTTCAAGAAGCTAGGGAGGGGGAAAAGTAGAAGAAAGAACAGGATACAGAACAGAAAAGAGATAACAAGCTAACATAGTCGAAAGTCGACCTTTATACATTCATCATGACTTTCTTCTACAATTGTTAGCCTTTAGGTATTCTGTTTAGTGTTTGAACTGACAAGTCAAATACCGAAATTCGTGAACGTCATTTTGGAATTCAAATAATACAATAAGATGCTTCCTTTCTGGATATCATCAAACCTTACAAATTCGTGCTTGCTGAGAACTTATTAATCATTAAAAATCAGAACGATCCTTATTTGAAACAGACTCCAAGCCTTGATTCAAATTTCTGTTTTTTCTCCTTGATAGATTGTAAGTTTCTAGCTTAAAATTTGAACCAATCTCATTGCACCTTTTGCTGAAGACCCTCGTAAATTAATGAAATACAAGTTAAAAAAACACCTCTAGTTAGTAAAATACTCAAGGTAATCGCCCTTTTCTAGTTGCATCAGGGTAACAAGGTGGGATCATGGAAACAAGGTAACAAGACGTGTGTAGAAGATTTTATATATCGTTAATTGAGTCTATGAGAGTGGAATTTCTTTTGGTTCTTTTAGTCCACAAAGCCTTCTTTATTCCCCATATCAGGGTTCTGTTTCTCATCTAAGGAACCAAAATCTGATTGGGATAGCTAATTTTATTAAAGGATTTCATTCAAAGTATGAAGATAAAGTATATTTCTATAATGGAAGTTTAATTGAAATTGGATTAAATTGATGCCTTCCTGAAATGGGCTTTTCACTTGAATTCTGCAGTATAATCTGGCCAAAGTATTATAACCACCCCATGTTATGTGTCTTATGGCTATATACTTATACAACTATTACATTGACAGTAACTTGCAATTGTGACATTTGCAATAATTTACCTCCTTACTTCGTCTATAATATTTCTCTTTCATTTTGAAATCTAGTCAGGTAAACTATTGGATGACAAACTTGATAGCTTACCGTAGCTGTTTATTTCATGATGTTTACCTTTTTATCTGTGGTTGAATTTGGTGATTTATAGCTCTTGCTGGTGCTGTTTCTTTGTCTTTATCTTTTCCTATCTTTCTTTTCCTCTGAGAATTCATAGTTAATCCGTTCAGCCTCGAAACATTTGAATTGTATTCTCATAATAAGTACTCATAGCTACCCTGGCTTTCCATCTTCTTGTGTTTAGCATGCAGAAATGGCAGATGACACTGTGCAACTGAAGACCCTACAAACTATATTGATCATATTCCAGTCAGGTTTGCATCCTGAAAATGAGGTAAAAATGATGTCCTTTTTATATGTTCATCATTAACTTAACTGTAGATTAAAAAAAACTACTATGATTCTTTTTTGTCCAAGGGATGTTAATTAACAGTTAAATGTTGGTTTGTTTACATTTGTATTATTTATAATTTCATATGATGCTGATTATGTAGGCAGGGTGTTACAAATGGGTGTATATGTGCAATGTAGACGCGGATGAGCTATCTAAGGCTGTAAGGGTGTGTTTGGCAACTTCACAAAACTTGTTTTAGATGGTACAACCTTGGCAATTCCTTGTTTTTAGTTTGGCAAAAGTTGGGCCCAAATTGAACTAGTTTTTTCTAGTTCCAAATCTAGCCCCTAAACTAGTTCTTTTGTGGACCAACCCTTATATGATTCAACTTCGACTTAGTTACTAGTCTAGCGTAATTCTATTTTGAAGTTGCCAAACACACCATAAGACTCTTTGCCATTTTCATCTTAACATAAATCAAGTTGCAACTTGAAATTCCTTTCACTATATGCTGCACATGCAATGCGTTTGTTCAAGCAAACTAAACATAGGGAGAGATCGAAAGAAGACTATCTGGAAAAATGAGAATATATATTCTCCATTAATTGTGTAGAACATAAAAGTTTCTATCTTGAGTTCTGTAGTATATGAGGTACAAATATAATTGTGAGCATTGGCTTGGGTCCATGTAATAATATAACAGTAATTTATTGAAATTTTTTTATTAAAAATTAGGAATAAAGTTGTAATCTAAGCAATTTTGTGTTCCTTGTTTATCTACGGAGATGTGTTAGGCAAGCTGACATGAGCCCAACAATTTAATTGTCCATCACACTGAAGGGTTTGTATTATACCCAATGTTGTAATCAGCATTGTGTTAGTCCCGATCACTATGTTATCCTTAATAACTTACCAAATGCCATTTTTAGGGTATTTTTCGAGATAAATCAGCTCAAATCTGATATTTCGGCCAAAATGCCAAAATTCAAAAAATTTAGCTACCTATAGTTCTTATCAGGTTGAGCAGGCTTTAGTTTTTTCTCAAAAGGCCTGATAACCACTGCCAAATCTAGTCCTATCCTCTTCCCTTTCCCTATCCTAATAAGAAAAATAGAAAAATAAAAATAAAAATAAAAACAAAGCCATAGACAAAAACCCACACATCAATCTCCTTTCTTTCAAGTAGCCTGTTAACTTCTGGCAGTAACAGGCAATGACAGCGACTAATGCAGGCAGAAGCCAAAGGCATCACCTAAAGGTTTTTTATTATACCTAATGCTATAATTATCAGTTGACATGTCCAACATGTTGGCCAACGTGTTAGTTGAGCTCTAGCGCTATGATGTCATAAATAACAGACCGAATTCTATGATGTCATACATAACTAACCGAATGTCTTTTTTTTTTCCTTTTTTTCTTTCTATATGATAAATTTTCTTACTCTCTGCCAGAAGGATATGGCTCAAGCTCTTGGTATATCTTTGCGTCTGCTCGAAAGTGGTCGATCCTCTGATAGCGTGCACAAGTTAGTTGAATTTGAACCCCTCATATTTTATTACATTGATCAGTAATCGGGTAACTTCTAATTCCCTTATGTTGTGGTCTAGCACTGCTGCAGCTACCTTCCGACAAGCAGTTGCCTTGGTATTTGATAAAGTTGTTCTTGTGGAATCACTTCCCTGCAGCAAAGTTGCTTCAGGAAGTCTAGTTTCTCGAACTAGCTCTGTCAGTGATGATGTTAGCCGTAGTATCAGTCACTCGATGTACGTAATTTCCTGTCTGGATATTATGTATCTTTAAATGATTGCATGTATTGCAATGTGCATCTATCTGTAAAACTTTGATTTCATGCCTCCATCTTTACTTTAAGAGACAGACACGACGAGGTTGTTGACAGGTCACTGGTGACTGATGCTGTCTCTAGAGAGCCAATGCTACGCGAAGGTCTTAGCAGAGCAGGAAAACTTGGGCTTCTTCTGCTTGAAGACTTGACAGCACTTGCGGCAGGTGGATCTGTATGTGTTGAATGAAATCTAACATTTGATTTAGTAAACAATTTCATACATATATCTCTATATCTGCTGTATAAGTATGGTGGTTTTAATGTTACTTGTCAAACAATAGTCACATTCTGCTTGAGTTGACAAATGTGCAGTATAATGCAACAGCTATTTTTAAATGTTAACTTGTCAGACATGTTCTGTATACTAACATCAGTTGTTATTTTCTTCCCAGGCAACCTGGTTGCATATTCATTCACTTCAGCGAACATTTGCCCTTGATATACTAGAGTAAGTATTCTGCCTTTCTTTTGTATGGTATGTTATTTCTTCTCTACTACATCAACTATCATAAAACTTCCGTTCTTCATTAGTGTGTTGATCTTTAACAATTTTTGATATCTTTTCAATTATCTTGCTCAATGAGAGTTGTTCCGTACGTCTTGTCATGAAGCTAAAAAAATAAAAATAAAATAAAATAAAATAAAAATCATCTATTGTCCTGTTCTTCATATTGCTTATTTCATGCTATGTTGTGAATTAAGCAAAAAACCATAAATCTTGCTGACATCACCTTTCTGATAGGTGAGCTCCTATGCCATTTGCATCTTTCCTCATCCTATAAATTAGAACGTTGCCACACATCAAACTTAACATTGTTAGCATTGAACAGTAATTCATGTCAGCGGATTTTTGTGTAACATTCTCAACAATGACATCGTTTGTATACTTTTTTTTATTTAATTTCTTGCAAATTGCCTCCAAATCCTCATAGCATGTTTTTCACTTTTAATACTTGGTCATTGGAAAAACATGCGTATTTTCAGTCTATCCAAGTTTAATTTCCACATCATTTTTTGGTTTTTTTTCTGTTGTTTCTTTTTAATGAATGAAACATATGAGATTTCTTCCCTTACATGGAAACTTATAAAGGGAAACTCTCTAGTTTTTTCATATGCTTTTTCTCAATGAAAAAGATCGTCTGTTATACTTCACATTTGTATATTATAAATGGTATTTTCAAAATGCATGTTATGTTCTTAAGCATCAGATGATTCCAAAATACTTGATAATAAATGAGATCCTCTGCTATCTTTTGTGGTGATATTTACTTATCCTTTATGACAGCTCCTTTGAAATGATTGAGGTCAACGAAATAAATAGGGTAGTTTACATTTTGATGTTTTGCGATATGCCCATTTATTCATTTAGTGCATTTTGTTAATATTGATATTCAATGATTCCTGCATGATTGATGTGGAATTGACTTTGCGAATTTTTTTCCATTGTTTCCCCAGATAAAAACTGTGTCCTAATTAACATTTGTTAGATATACAGTTTTTTTTCTTCCAAATGTTGATTGTGGTAAGAATACCATGGTGAAAGTCTTATGCAATAAAACCAAATTGAGTCATGAAGATTTTTCATCTAATATTTTTCTGACTCATTCGGGCAGTTGTCTCTAAAACAATAATAAAACAGTTTTAGTTTATCTAATGTGGACAAAACTAAACATTCTATCAGCTAGTTGCCTTGTACGTTCATAAAAATTTACTGCTGAAATTAATAATTGCTTCCACATGAAAGTTGGTAGATCAATAGGATGGTAGCTACTGCCAATCATAAAAAGCAGAACATGTTTAGTAATGATTTGTCAAAGAATCATATAAAATATGCCTTCTCTTTGATTCAAGTAACTTTACTTGGTGTTGGTGAGACAGTTTTTAGATAAACTTATTTTTCAGATGCAGTCCCTTTGCCTGCATTTTTCTTTAACATGAACTTAAGAATGAATAAGGGATAGAGCACCTATCATGAAACAAGGTTGCATTGGTATATGGCTGGGTGATAGGGGTGTTAACAGAGCGGATACGGTTCGGATATGGCACTTACCATATCCACATCCGCTTTTTATAAACGGATACGGATACAGATACGAATTATCTTCGGTAAGAAAAAAACCTTAACCATATCTGCAATCATCGAAAACGGATACAGTTTGGATATTAGAGAATCGAATCAGATACGATCACTGATATGAAACAGATATTTGACAAACGGATATGATTCGGTTTTTGTACAAATGAGTTGAGCAGATATTAACATCAAATGATAAAAATATAATAAAATAATCACAAATATATAATATCATCAATTGTACCTAGAAATGCTATAAAGTATCTAAGCAGTTGATATAACCAACAAAGCAAAGCATCAAAAGAGCAATCTAGATATGTAATATCATCATTTCAAAACAACTTAATTCACATATAAACAGAATTACTTCAAACAAACACCAAACACAAACAAATAAAGCTACATAATTAGTTCTATAGAGTTTCAATCTAACACATCAAGCCAAAATTTAACTAGAATATGATACTTATAATCACAACTTGACAAAGCAAATGTATGTAAAACTAGAATTTCGATTCAACCTTATGGAACAACAAGGATGATGGATCAGCGAGGATGGGCGGTGGCGGACTAGGCGTGCTAGTCCTGCTTGTGGAGGAGTGCGTCGGAGAGGGGCAAAGGAGGAGGGAGAAGACGGTGGCGGAGGTCGAGCGACGAGGGGTCTGATGGCAGATCTGAAGGAGGAAGTCAGCGGAGGTCGAGCAAGATGGGGGGGTCTTGTCGGGCGAAGAGGAGGCGGGGGAGGGGAAGGTGGGAGCGAGAGGGAAGGTCGAGCGAGAGGGGAGGAGTGACAGCAAAGAGGAGGAGGTGGGTGCCGGAGATGGAGGGTGAAAATCGACATCTCGGTGGAGCGGGTGTCGGAGTGGGGAATGACAACAGATGTTGAGGGAGGGAGTGATAGCAGAGGTTGAGAAGTTAGAAATTGAGGAATGGAGTCGGTAAAGCTAGGGTTTTTTATCTAGATATTTGGGTTTTGGGTTGGTTAGCGGTTATGGGTTTGGATATATAAATGGATCTCAATTTTTATGTTAATTGAATTGCGGATATCCGTGTTGGGGAACACCCGAGGCTACGCTAAACCCCTAAAATAGCAGAAACACTATAGAAAAAAGTACATCAAGATTTAACGAGGTTTGACAAACTTGCCTACGTCCTCAGAAGCCACACAATTAATTTCTTATTAATCTAAGAAATTACAATGCAAGAGCAGATCTCAAACTTGAGATCTCTCAATAAATGCAATACCAACACACTGTAGCTACAGTGTTAATTTCCTCTATTAAATATCAATTCTCTCTCTCTCTCTCTCTTAAATTCTCTTTTATTCCCCCCTAAAATCGCGTGAGAGCTAGAAAAAAGAAAAAGAGGAGCCGCCACCGCTTGGGTGAAAATCGCGAGGAGGAGAAGCAGCGGGGGCTAGGGCACAGGGTTTCCCTTTTATAGGGAAACCCTAGCTGAGCTGTCGACAGGCTGTGAGGAGCTCGTCTGCGCGGAGCCGCCTCGCCCGCGGATTACCTCGAGCTCCCCTGCAACGCCCCCAAGCTCGCTTGCGGAGCGGCGTCACCTCAAGCTCGCCTGACGCAAGCCTTGAGCCCGCCCTCGCCTGCAGTCCTCCTCGACCTCGCCTAAACTTCAATCTCGAGCTCGCCTGACGATCTTCTCAAGCTCGTCTTGAGCTCATCGTCGACCTCGCCTGCTCGACTTCGGATCTCGTCCTCGCCCGCGCCACGCTTGAGCTCGCCTGATTTTCGTCGACGTCGCCTGAGCTCGCCTTGACTTCGAGCTCGTCGCTTGCAGGTTTGGTCTACACCTAAACCAACAATCTGTATCCGAATTCGCAACCGAATCCTACACTCATATCCGTATCTGAATAAAAAACCAAAACTGGATCCGTATCTGAAACTGTATCCGTCCGGTTGAAACTGTATCCGTCCGGTTTTAAAAATATCTTACCATATCTGCATCCGTTCGGATACAGATGCGGATCGTTTAGGATAAAACCGAACCGTTTGGCACCCCTACTAGGTGATATTTATTAGTATTTGCCATTTCGTTTCCTATTAATTTTTTGATCACTTTTTGATCTTTCTGTCTGTTTTTATTTGCTTATTGCAGGTTCATTCTGTCCAATTATGTTACTGTCTTCCAAACTCTTGTTTCTTATCAGCAGGTTCATTTCTCTTATGTGTGTGTGTATTCTTTGTTTATATATTGACATGTCAGTTTTGCAGCTCTCCAATTTGTGCTTACTAACTTTGTGCTTGCTTTGTGCTTGCTTTGTGCTCAATAGATTTTGCGTCACCAAATTTGTTCCCTTCTGATGACTTCACTTCGGACCAATATTGAGGTATATGTCAATTTTATGGGTACATTTTGAGTTCTGTCCTTTTCTTTGGTGGGAAAGTTTTTCAACTTTGTTCTTCTTTGCATAATTTTGTTGCTTATGCGCTCTGCAGCTTGAAGGTGAATCCGCGGAACCCACCTTCCGCCGCCTGGTTCTCCGTTCAGTTTCACATGTTATCAGGTTCTATAGCTTGTTCCTGGTCACTGAAAGTGAGGTATTTTGTGACCTATCATTCTTATGTGAAGTATAAAGTGGAGTGCTTTTAGACTTTGAGTTCTATGTGATTGTAGTATGCCTCTGGAATTGACGGAAATTCTATTAAACAATTAATAAGACCCACATTGCTTTAAGGATCAGTTTGTTGGGCAAATGAGAAACAACATGTGCAAAAATTGAGTGTATAAAAAATGTGAATGTTATAATGGACGAGTGAATATGCACTAAGATAGGATGAGTGTACTTGTAGAAAGTTAGAGGTTGACCTCTTTGTGGATAAAATGAGAGAATCATTTGAGAATTGAGATGGTTTGTCATGTGCAACAGGAGCTGTCAAATGCACCCATTAGGAAAAGTGTGAGATTATAATTAATGGAGAAAGACGAACTAGAAGTAGCCTAAGAGAACTTTCTTTATAGACTTTTAAGAAGGATATGATAATGGTGAACTTAGTGGAGGAGATAACCCTCAACAGAAATGAGTGGAAGAGTAGGATTCAAGTAGCCGGCCCCAAAAAATTGGGATAAAGACTTGTGTTGTTGTCCTGGTGTACGGTATGCCTGTGAAGCATATCATGCATTCTCTTTTTCAGATGCCTGATTCATCTGAAATAGTCAACACTTAATGTTAACATCACTATGCCTTGGTACCTAAGTATTTTTACCAATTTTATGATTTTGCTAGAGATGCTAAATCTGGCAAACTACTATTATGTTTATCAATAATTACAAACTTCATTATTAATCTAAGTTTTGCCAATTGATAACGATGACAAGGGTTAGTATTATTTCAAGAAGGAACAATTCAACGTGCTATTGTAGCTATTGATAATATATTCTCTTTTTTCCAAACTATTGGAGAAAAATCTCAGGTTTTATTAATCTGCTTTTATTTACTTAGATGGATATATTATCAACAGATACAATAGCATGTTCATTTACCATTCACTATGGCTTAGTTCTTCATTTCAGGAGAGAAGCTTGTTTCCTGTTCCCGTGTTCATTGAATTATGGTGATGACTACATCTAGTCCGAAGTATTGGTTGTTTAGCATTAACTTGAACCTTCACCTGGACTGGACATCTTGCAACTTGGTTCATTAATATCATCTCCAATAACCATTTTACCCAAAAATTTAAGCTATTGATTTTGGCGAGCCAATAATCTTGTACTAAGCAAACTCAAGATTGTTCTTCATAAGTGTAAGTTACCTATTCCTACCTGGGACAGTCTCATTCACTTATTAGTAAATGGGTGCACAAAAACATCGCTGTATCTTTTATCTCATTGTACTATATGGCATATGAATCCTAGTTCCGTTATAAAACCTGGTTTACAATTTCAACTATATTCACTTATGTATCTAATTATTCTCTCTTCACGTGCCTTCACCGACAGTGTAGCCCTAGTAGCAGCAATAACAAAGCTTTTCTTCTCTACTTGTTGGGGTTCTATTCTAAGCCTTATTTCAACTACATGTTTATGTGTATTAGCGACCTATCTCTTGCCAACTTTTTCTTTGCTCGAGTGGAATGCTGTTTTTTGAACACGTCTTTTATCCCTGTTCCCTGCGGCATATGAATCATGTGCTATAATTCAGCTATATGCACTCAATTTTCACCTATGTTTCTCGATCACCATCCTCGAGTTGCGGTCAATAATATTATTCGTCAAATACAAGGCACCAAAATTACTTTTGGATCCACCAGTTGAAGTGTGTCTATAAAGGCCCTTATAAAGGAGTAGCAGCACATAGTATTTGAAGGGAAGACTACATTTCTTTTAATGACAAGGATTTCATTAGACCACTCAGTACATCGGAAAAGGTTTATGGAGAGACATTAACCTGTAACATCTAGGTCGCAATTCCCTAAACGTTCTCATTTTACCTTGTTTACTAGACTCTCTCCTAGTCTTGGCAATCTGGATGGTTGTTCCGAAGTTGCATGAGCTTTATCTGTACGATTTAAAGGTTAAGTCTATCTACCTACAAACTAGCCTTTGATATTTCACAGCACGTTCTTTTCTTCTTTGCAGTTTCCATGGCCATGTTTTTTGGTCACCAAGTCACAGAATATTGTTACCGGCTAACAGATGAATGCTAACATTCCCATGGTTTATTGGGGGGAAAAAGAAAAAGAAAAATCTTCTTCAATTCCCTCCTTATGGTTTCATCACCAACTGCAAAACTGATTCAAGCCGTTATATGGATATAGAAACTTCATTAGTTCTTTATTTTAGCTTTCTCAGTTTTGGCTCCTGCTCCCTATGGATGTAGAACCTTAATTAATTTTTTGATAGAAAGGCTCTGACAGATTGTGATGACCAACTTATGACATCAGTTCTATGGCTTACATTTGTAAGGATGTTTGTTCTGTTGCCAGTCATTTGCGGTTGTAGTGCGTCATTAGTTTAAATTTCTAACTGTGGCCTCGTTTAAGTTTTTAGTGCAAGCTGTAAATCCTTTTGGGTCCTATAGTAGATTGAGCGGCCACAAGTACTGCAAGAAGCCTACTTGTTTATTCATCACAAAATTATGATTCTTAGGATGGTCAACTATATTTCTTTCAAATGTCAAACTAAGCGGAACTGATACTCGTATTTCTAATAATTTTCTGATGTGTCCTAAATTCTATTAATATTCTCTTATTTTTGGACTCTTGATTTTTCTCTGATGTACTCCGGCACTTGTCAGGTATGGGAAACATTTTTCATTCTTTATTTAAATTATAGTATTTTAAAATGGAAAAATCTATAAACGTCTATGGCTGTGATTAAACAAGTAGTAACTTAAGCAAGAAAAATACAAAAAATTTGAATCTTGAAACATTAATGATAACATATGAAAGAAATACCTTCTTCGTGAACCGTTTAGAATAGTTAATGCTTTATTAAAGTATATTTTTGTTGGTGTTTTGTCTTGCTTTCCTTTTTGAAAATTTACTGTGACAACATCTTCATGTCAATGTGTATTTAGCTTCTTTTTGCCTTGCTGTAACATAACTATCCTTGTCCTAGATTTTGTAAAATTTAAAACATCTTGCATGTCTGTCTTTCCCATTCCATGTCTGTCTTTCCCATTCCCCTTCTTATGACAGTTTTACATAGCCCATTGCTTGTTTTTTTCACTTGAATAGCTTCTGAAGTGCTACATTCTGGTTTTTCATACCTGAATTTATTACTTCTGCAGGTGTTTCTTAATGTTTTGGTAAATGTTACTCGTTTTGATTTGCCATTATGGCATCGGATACTAGTTCTTGAAGTATTAAGAGTAAGTTTCAGAAGCTTGAATGATGGCATCCATTTTTCGTTGATATATCTACATCCTTTTTAATATTCTAATCCTTAGTGGTTGTGATATATCATTTACCACTTCCTCTACAGGGTTTCTGTGTAGAAGCCAGAACACTGCGTCTACTTTTTCAGAATTTTGACATGTAAGGTTCTAGACTTCACGATCGTCCTGCCTAGTCTGGAGCGGTCTACTCTTTTTCGTAATAACTGAGATACCTAAATCTTTTGCATTATAAAATTTAATGAAAGAAAAGGATCCCTTTAGTGGACCCAGAAGTTTGGGAGAAAGAATTCATTGTTGTTGTTGCTACCATATAGAACTTAAGCCTATCTTAAAGGAATTTATTGATGTCATTTGTATTGACAGGTAATGTATCTATTATCTAACTATGTGAGCTCTTCTGAATTGTTGATGTTTTCCTTTTATGGTGCTTCGGTGCTCTTATTCACTACCTCTAACACAAGCGAATTCATAATTGCGAATAAGCCTACTAATTACTAACATACTATATGTTGTATAGTCATGTGTTTTTGTCACATGATGCATATTGGCAGTGCGAGAAGCGGATGATGAGTCTTGTTATTGTTGATCACTTTGTTTTGATTGATGATGTTAATCATGTTTTATTCACTGCATGTATTTCAGACAACACCGTATAGTTACCGTATGGTATCTTGTACTTGTAACTTCAAACTCAGATCTTTGAATTTATCTCGTTGATTTGTTGAAGCCATGCTGTCGAATAATATGGCGACAACCAGTATATGCAATCTGGTTGTTCTTATGTTCTAGCACTAGTAAAATCCTTCTCTTAACTGGCCAAGATTCCAATGGAGCTTCATGTTTGTTTAGACAGCAGTTTGTAAGCCTAGAAAAAAGAATCCTTTACCAAACATTTCATAAAGTGAAAAATCTAGTACTTTCGTGTATATTAATTGTGGAAACTGAGCAGTTGCACGGACCAAGCTGGTGGTTGTTCATGGCTGGCATGAATCTAACGAAGCTGCTTTTGTTTTATCAGGCTGCTATAACATGCTATAACATGCTATATGCACATGAATACTGTTTAAAGGTTACACTTTGTCTCTTAGATCTGACTTTGTAGTTTTCTTCTCTAACTTGCTCATTTATGTGCTATAAGTTATCCAATCATATTAAGTCTTCCACAATCTTTAATGTTTTATTCAACTTTCAGAATGTTTCCTATTTGAAACATGATTGGCATTTCTTATGAATATTTTGAATAAGTTGATTATATTCACATTCTACGACATATTGGTTTTCCATCTTCTGTACAATAAGTTACTATTTTTTTTTATTTTTAAAATATAGATATTGTTTGTGCAATGGTGAAGTTCTCTTTTAATGTTTTTGGGCCTTTCATGTCTTTATTGTGTTTCCTTTTTCACTGATAATTTTCTTTTCTTTTTGAAGGGATCCAAAGAACACTAACGTTGTTGAAAATATGGTTAAAGCACTTGCTCGAGTTGTATCAACTATTCAACTGGTATGTTCATGCACTTCTCACTCCCTCATACCTCTCAGTTCACATCTAATTCTAGTCACATTTCCTTGTTATACCTAGTTTCAATTGGAAGTATATAGTGTTCAGAGTTTAGACCCTTTTTTCTTCACACTATTGCTAATTTGCATTTACCTGCTGTTTCCCACTCTCATAGCTGCTCTTTGGTCCAACATTTTTGACTTCTTTCTGAAAGTAAATAGTTTGCTGATGTATGTTGACAGGTATAGAATTCTGGGGGTCGGGGATGAATAAGGTGACATCAGCAAATTCAAAATAACGTAAAGTGTGTGAAACAATAACGTGATATGAAAAATTACATTGAAACATAAATCATAGTTTTCAAAATTAATAAAACAATCAAGATGTAACAAAACCATTTTTTACAAGATAGTAAGATCAAGATCAATATATCCACAATAAAATCCCGATATCTATGTTAAAATCTTGACTATCCAAGAGCTAAAAGATAACTGGCAATCTCCCACAAGAGTTTCATTTTCAAGAGCTACAATCAAAATATCTCAATGTTGATTATAAAATTTAAATTATAACTCTTACCCCTCACCACAACTTTAGAGTTTTAATGCAGTGGAAGGGATCTTTAACATAGTATCAGGGCAACTAAGTTCAAATCCCACCATTCAGGTATTTAAAGCGGATTTTAGAAAAAGAAACCGCTACACTACGTTACCTAGGTGCTTCTATCATGAAGCCGTCCCCTATCGGATACGTATCCGATACTTACCTGTACCCAAACTTCATGGACACTCCTTGGATATATGCTTACTTTTTTTCTCAAATGTGTACTCAATTATATGATATATGTTTTAATTTAAAACATTTGTCATACACTTCTTAGACATATATCCTACACATCCATTTCTTAAAACTCTTTAGACATGGGTCGGGTTCGTTTTCGCCCATATTGAAGTTCAGAACTATGATTTTATGATTTTAAATGGTCTTTTGGGTCTCTAGTTAAAAAACGAGCGGTTTCCACTTTATAATTATCAACATAAGAAAGAAATTTACAAATGTGGATATAATTTTAATTCTAATTACACATGAATTGGAAAACAATAAAAATCTCATGTAAATTATTAATTTCAATATGTGTGTAGCTGTGTCCCCGTACCCTACAATTTACAAGTTTGTTGTGTTCCGTACCAATACCGGTACCCATTTCCATGTAACATAGCCGATGCACGAGTCCATGTTACGGCCCATAAAAAGGACTCAACCTGGGTTGGGACATGTTTGTGTCTAAAAAATTAACCTTCAATCCTCACCAGGAGAGACATTCAGTTTACAGATCAAAAGGCAGAAAAGAGAGGAGCCATTCTGTAGTAATTTAGCAGGTTCATATCTTTACTACCACAAAGCTCTTCTCTGCCTTATGGGTTTTCATTATCCAATCTCCCCAAGCTGAGATATCATCCAATAGAATCTTGGGTAAACAAGAAGTCTCCTTATAGCTTGCTAATATCATTGTTTTAAATCCCCGACATAACTGACATACGCGGATGGTGTATCCTTTTACAAGGTTTGCTGCAAATTGATATGGTCTTAATATCCTTTACCACTTTTTGGCAATTTTTGAGTGATGTATTCCTAACATGGCCGATATATTAGCCGATTATGTCTGTCAATATGTCTTTTCATATAGCTTGTCACTGAACAATGTAGTTCTTCAATTTTTTTTAATATTTGTAAACAAAAATTCTTGTCATATGAAGTTTTTTTTAGCAAATTCTAGTATGCTCTTTACCTATGTAAGTTTATATGATTGTTAGTGATTCTAAACACATATTATTTATATTTTTTATGCTTAGATTTCATTAAGTACGTTGATATTATGACACTCAAAGTATACTTATATAATTTGCCATAATATCGGATGATGTGCATATAGCTAATATCATACACAAACATTAAGAAGAAAGTTAATCTCGGCCTGCTAATATCATACGCAAACATTGAAGTTGGTCAGTTACTCGCTGGTACCCCAAACTTCAGTTTATTTGCAAATAAGAAGCTCATATCTAGTGGTGAATGTAATCTTATTTAATAAAAAACATGTTTTTCTGGTTCCAATATTTGCAAGATATGAAAATGCCCGCTTTTCAAATATGTAAAATAAGTTCAATCTTTCTTTATTATATGATATTTGAATACATTCAAATAATAATGAGGAAGATATGAATATGTTAAAATGGATTTAATGATCTGTGTGCAGTCAGTCTTGCTTAGAACAGATAATATTGCGCTTGAAAAATCTCAAGGCAGACCTAGTCAATTGGCGAGTCGTCCAGGTGAGTTTTCCCTTTGATCGTGTGATTAATATAAATCTAAAGCGGTTTGATAGATCAATGAAGTTGACTATTAGTGGCTTGTCTCCAAACATTGTCCATGTTTGGACCCGGCTGACAATTTGTTGCTCGAATGGTTGATAATTCAACTGAGCGAACATCTGACCTTCAATAGTACTCAGTTTAGTGATCCCTTGCTGGTTGGAAATGTGTTAGATTGGTCCAGTGGGTAGTAGTTTGTTGTATCATCAGTTTTGGATGCATAACCAGCGAAGTGTGCAAATGCAACTAAAACTATTCAAATTAATAGTTGCGATGAATATTCAAAGCTTGGAAATCTTATTAATCGACTTAACACTCAAAGTATACTTATATAATTCGCTTCAAAACATGTATTAGATGTAGTATTGACTTGTAACACTGTAACTTGAGTTCTTCAACACTTTTGCTTTCTTGGTCTTAGTCCTTCATCATTCAAGCTTCTTGAATTTTGGTCCATATTATTAAGTACTGACAGCCTTGGTTCTGTCTGTTACTTCACAAATTTGTTGTCATCAAAACCAAGTATATCATGATTGAAGTTCTTCTCTTTCTTGATGATGACATAATTATACTCCAACGTATCATAAGGTTAAATAGCTCCCCACAAATTCATGACATGCACAAAACTGTTGCTTAGATATAAGTTTTAGACATTCAGCTTCTTGATTCAAAATTTTGAACATTTAAAAAACTTATACACCAAATTTTGTTGGATTTCAAGTATTTTAGACCGTAAAAGATGCTTTTTTAAGCCAATCATTTAATACCAACTTGATCCCTGAAGAATACCTTTAAGTACTTCAATTTGATTGTTTTGACTCTTTGGATAGTTGCAGCCACAGTGGGCTGATCTGGGTTGACCTGTGAGATAAGCTGTGTAGTTTCCATTGGTTTGTATACTCCTTTAAGCGTTTAATATGTATCTATAGATGGTTCATATGATTGTGATTTCAGAACTTTGTATGCACCCTACACTAATCAACAACTACACTGAATCATTATAGTTCGTACTATTTGCATGATCATCTGCCAATTGAAGCGCCTTACTGGATCCTATTAAACTTCTTTAATACAATATTTCTTTTATTTATTTATTTAGGTTTCAGAGTCAAGTGAAGAGAGCCTTGCAGCTGTCGCGGGAATGTTTAGTAGTAAAGCAAAAGGTATTTCTTGTAAAGTTGGAAGAACTTCCCATTTGCTTCTGTATGTTAATTCATGATCATGGTAAAGGACCACAAAATGAAAGAGTTAACACATCTCTCAAATGCAAAAGCTAAGAGTTAAACAGAAGGATGCATAATTACAAGAATTTTTTAACTTTTAATAACCTAAGTAAAGTTTTGATTATTTGGTGAATAAGATAGAAGCAAGTTGTTGATGGACTGCTGGATGAGCTCATATGTTGTGATCTCATCTAACCAGATCGAAGTTAGATAGCCGTTTCTTGCATTAAGATCAATTTTACTATTATTCTATAGTCATCTGCTAAAAGGATACTTTTTTCCTAGATAGGGGAATAAGCCACCTACGACTGAAGTCTATGCTAAAATTAGAACATTTCCAAACTTTTACCATCAATATGGGGCTGCCTACGATCAGTCCTCAAAGCTTGTACTACTCTGCACCATGAAAATAGAATTGATCAAACGTTTAAGATTAGCCGAAGCTCTCTATACACAAATGTGAAATGGAAATGTAGCCATTAGATTACACTGATCTATGGTCATAGTTTTTATATTGGAACCATTAGCTATTTTAGGCTTAATTGCAATTAAGTAGTTGCTAAGAGTCCTTTTGCATATCTCTGATGGGTCACTTTATGTTGTTGTGAGTGGATCAAGCATTTTAATTAAACAAGCTAGACTTGTTTAGTTAGTTCTTCAGGGCATAAAAATTGTCGCAGTTGAATCCATTTGACTTGTATATCAAAATTGTGACTAAGATGTTGTCACTTTGTGTTGTCTGAAGTAGATTGATCATTTGAGGACCGAGTATCTTTTTAAAAAAAATTTAACTTAGGACTGAGATACGTATGGCACTCAGATCCAATAAGGACAGTTAAGGGCTTATGTAAATACTAAGTAGGCTGTGGATTGGCACAAGTGGCGTTTGAATCTTAGACTTCATGCACCTTATGAAGAGGTTTTATTACTATGCTACAAATGACACTTGCTTTGGTCATTTTGTTATTTTTGTATGAGATGAGGGGTCAGTGCTCTGGACCATATAGGTTAAATTTTTTTTATTCCTATAATGTTTTTCAACCCTTACATCTCTTCTTCCTGTGTGTCATCTTTTCCTTCTTCACCTCATCCCTTTCATTTCTTTTTTATCTTCTTCAATTATGTTCTCTTCAAATATCAAACTGAAATTAACAATTAAGCTGGTCTGTGGCTTGTATCAATTGAATTGAAAAACCTTTTTTTAGCTCATATTATAGGGCTTTTATAGAAAGAAAGACATTTGCAGATTTAAGAGAAACCTAAGCATCTTACTTGTTTGTACAATTTTCACTCATTTATTATGTGAATAGAGTAAAACTTTAAATTTAACTATTCATTAGTTCAAATCTGTGTTAAACTGGAAATGATTTTTTAATTTTCATTTTCTACAGTTGCACTTATTTTCTGGCATCCAAACATGCCCTATTAATTCATATAAGTTTTATGTCACGTCTGAATTGATGGTTTTAAAATTTTGATGCTCTAACAAATACTTTTTCAATTGATAGGTTGCAGGGTCGAATCATATTGCTGGGATCCTAGTTAACCTCTTATTAAGATTTTAGCTCTCCATTCAATTAGATCTGATCTTAATATGTTTGTTCACCTTTAGTTTGATCTAATTTCTGTGTGGGATCATTCTTACAACCACAAACAGTGCCCATTGGAAGCGTTTTTCTAGCTCTTTTGTATGTTTCTTCTTGAATTTAGAACTTCCAGAAGTATTACAGAGTCATGACTACCACAATTAATGGGCATTCTAGCCTTACTGAGTTAAAAAGCTGGCATTTTATTTTAAACTAATCTAAATTTTATGCTCTTAAGGTCCATTCTTATTTCTTCTTTTTATTTTTGTGGGAGATAGAATGTCTAGAAGAGATGGATTATGGCGTCCTTATTTGTTCGTTAGAGAAGATAATGAAACCTTAGCATGTGGTTGAAGGTGTATGTACATATATATCTGTAAATACTAATCTTTTGGATCAAAATTTGCTACTCATTTAATCTTTATGTATCTAAAAGCATGTGTTGTCTTTTCTTTCTATATGATAAGCCTATGGTAGTTTGATGTTTGTTCCTTCTTTTGTCAATCTTTAGTAAGTTCAGTTGAGGGAACATACCCTGTGAATATTAAATTACTTGCATTTATTTGGAAAGGCTTAGATTTCACTACTGATTAGAGTGTTAGCAGGCATTGAATGGAGCATGGATAATGATGCATCTAATGCTGCTGTTCTGGTTGCCAGTGAAGCCCATGCTATTACTTTGGCGGTTGAAGGACTTTTGGGTGTTGTGTTTACAGTAGCTACCTTGACTGATGAAGCTGTTGATGTTGGTGAGGTTAGGCCAGTTAATTCTTTTATTGTTAACTATGAGCTTAACATAATATATCTGTCGATCTAACCAATTACTTATGCAGATTGAATCACCAAAATATGATAATGAGCATAGAGCAGAGTGCACTGGGAAAACAACTGTTCTTTGCAAATGTATGGTTGATTCAACATGGATGACCATTCTCGATGCTTTATCTCTTATCTTAGCAAGGTCAGAGGACATCAGTTGTTCTGTATCCTTCCTTGGAGTTGTTTCAACTAAATGACATGCAATCTCGTTGTATAGGTCTCAGGGGGAAGCCATAATATTAGAAATACTGAAAGGATATCAGGCCTTTACCCAGGTAATAATATCTTTTGAGATAATGTTCACTACCTCAATATGATTTATAGTGAGTACTGGAAAAAACTTGTAAGTGCGTTTATACATTGCTGTTGTTGGAATGTTTTTTCTTTTCCTCAAATGAGGTTGAATATTATTAAGTTGCTTAATACTTTCAAAAACAGTGCAAGGTTTTTGTGTGCCATGTCGTGCTGATTCTTACGTAATTGAATTCTTCTTAGGATTCGTATAATTTAATTCTGTTATGGATCTTTCATAGTTAATAGTTGCAGTTCACAACCTAAGTATCTACATTTACTTTAACTGGGTGTTTGCCTATTTCAGGCATGTGGAGTTCTTCGCGCAGTGGAACCATTAAACTCATTTTTAGCATCCCTTTGTAAATTCACAATCAATATTCCAAATGAAGGAGAAAAGAGGAGGTATGTTATTGTACAAAATGAATGATTAAATTAATTACAAATTCTTATTCTTGTATGCATACTTACGTGCATATTGGTTCGCTATGTGAATATTAAGATGATGTTTTTTGTTCTCTCAAGTAAATACTCGAACTGGTATGAAAAGGTAGATGGAAGACTTAATTTGTTTTTTCCATGGTTTGTTTTAACTAGAATAGGGAATAATAACCCATAAATGTATTATCTACTTCTTTGAAAGCTCTATTCTGTGTTTATCACTTCCTTTGAGTCCTTTTTCCTGAATATGTAATACAAAAACATATTTAAAAATTGCTATTATTTTTATGCATATGTAGTATGAACTTGGTTCTGGATCTGCAAGTTTTCAGGTTTCATATTGTCTGTTCATTTTACTCACTAATGGAACTTTTAACAGTGTTTTGCAATCTCCTGGATCAAGAAAGTCAGAACCTTTGATTGATCAGCGAGATAATGTTGTTCTTACTCCAAAGAATGTGCAGGTAACATGTTTTTATTTTTATTTGTGTGCACTATTTCCTTCAAATCGTATGTCAGATTTACTATGTCTATCTATCATTACGTTTCGGTTGAGTTCCTTAAGGAGTTGATTGATTTTATATGGTTTATGCTGCAGGCATTAAGGACACTTTTCAACGTGGCACACCGTTTGCACAATGTTCTTGGTCCATCCTGGGCTCTGGTATGTTTTCACATCTTCTGTCTTTTGAAATAAGGCCTATTGTCTTTGCTGTTAACCTTCCAATTTTCAGGTTTTAGACACTCTAGCAGCTCTAGATCGTGCTATCCATTCTCCTCATGCATCTACGCAGGTTACACCCTCTTAAAAACTGTAAAACTCTTTAATTTGTTAAAATGCTGGGTTTCTTTACAAGCTATTCACTTGCTTTTTCTCCTAAGTTAGGACATGTGAAAATTTAATATCTTCTGAATGAGAACAGAAGATAGCTATGCTTTGGTGGTAGCTGTACCAGTGTTATGACATTAAAATCTATCCAAATTTCATTTAGTTTTGAGCTACTGCATTCACTGGTCTAATCAAATCTACGAATTTCCACTTAGTGTAGGTACGTTTAGTGCGTCTTTATTCTTATATATCTGAAATCCATCACATATTCTTTGACAATACAGATTGTCAAGTAATTTGCTGAATGATCATTATAATTCTCAAACTTTGGATGACTCTGTTGACTTACTGACCATATAACACATTTTGGGGATCATCCTTTTCTTTTTTGCCTTATGTAGTCGAAGACTCGAAACTGGTCTCAGTTTTTTGAAGCTCATAATCAACTTTTTATCTATGGATAGGAAGTTCCGACGTCTGTTTCAAGACTTACTAGGGATACATCTGGGCAGTATACTGATTTCCACATCCTCTCTTCACTGAATTCTCAGGTTTAGCCAAAAACTAAAGCTATTCCGGTGTAAGTTTTTCCTCTTACGTCTTGTTTCTATTCTGATAAAGTTTTCTTTTTTTGATTGACAAGCTGTTCGAAAGTTCCGCACTGATGCATGTTTCTGCAGTGAAGTCACTCCTTTCTGCATTGTGTCAGTTGTCAAGTCAGTGCATCTTAGGAAATTCAAGTGTCACAGGTCAAGCATCCAGTCAACATACAGGAAGTGTAGCATTTTCAGTGGAACGTATGACTTCAATCCTTGTAAATAACCTACATCGTAAGTACCTGACTTTTCGACATCTGAAGATGTTTTTCTTTTGTGTGCTTATTGCTTAGTTGAAAAGTAGGTGTACTTTCATTTTAGTTGTAGAGGAGAGAGATGCTGATAATGATCAAGAAGCCAAAAGATAGTTATAAATTTTAATTTTAGATTGTTAAAATTTTCATTTTATGGTTATTAATGTCCTTAAACATTTTTATCTTTTTCAGATTTTCCTTGTTTGTTTGGTTCGTAGAGTCTTCTTTCAACTCAGGGGTATTTCTATAAATTTCAAATCAGGTGCTATATACAATATTTCTAGGGTCACCATTGAGAGGATGAATTCTTGAAATATGTGCATTGCTTTCATGAAAATTTCTTTTCCTCTTCCAACTTTTCTGGTGTGAAGGCGACACAAAGTTAGTGTGAAGGCGATGGAAAGTTAGTGTGAAGCCTTTATCTCTTTTATTTTTTTTTATTTATTTTATCTTTTTAGCAAACCTCTAGCAAACCAAAATCCATAAGTCGGAACCATTTCAAGATCCTAATTGAACTCCTAAATTCCTTACTTTAATGCTCTATTGGTCTGTCCTTGTCTGAAAACTAAACCTAAATCAATCTTATTTGATATAGTTGATCAGATTCCTTTCACAAAACAAACCCTAGGTGCCTTAACCTCTAGCACATTTAACATTCGTATACTAGTCATCATTGTTTTTTATATTCCCGACTTAGCCCGATGTATCCTTTTACAGGATTGTTGCAACCGATATGGTCTCTAAATATCCTTTACTGCTTTTTGGTTATTTTGGGTGACGTATCTCTGATATGCCAAATATATCAACCGATATGTTGACCGATATATCCTTTTATATGGCTTGTCGCAAAACAATATACCGCGTTTGGTAATTTTGGGCGAGATATCATGATTTTCCCATTACAAAAAATGACATTTTGGCATAAAAAAATCAAACGAAATGTTGCAACGTCGATTTGTAGTTTTGTTTATTTTACAAGGTTGATTAATGATCCTAAGTATATATTATTTACATTTTGTATGCTTAGATTTCATTAAGTATGTTGAGATTATATTTTAGTGTATTATACTATATATGCAAACATCTATTATGGCATTTTGATATTTACCACATATCCCCAATATTTCTCCGACATCCGCAATTTGATATGGATTTTGGCAATCCAATATTTCCCCGAAATCCAATATTTAAAACCTTGCTAGTCATGTCATCTCAAAATCATCTTCAACTTTGAAATTGAAGATCAACAAATCTGGAGGGAGAAAAAAAAAAGAAAAAAAAAAGAAATTTGTTATTGGGTGCTAAGCCTCATGCATTACCATTCAAATTGGATAATGTTCAAAAGAAAGTTTGGCTCTGATTTTATTTTAGTGATGAAGAACTCTAAGTTTGACTGAGTTATATATGTCTTCTTTAGGACATAACCTTATCCAGACAATTTAGTTGAAGTATGTATGTCCCGATCAATTGATGCAGTTACACTCAGGCTTGAGTCTTGATGGGGGTACAGATCCTTTTGGCTGACAATTTCGATTAAGTAAATGATTTTAAATTTTTGTTTAAGGATTTGTATTGTAGAATAGTTTCATTAGCCTCATTACTTGGTTTCTCATTTATGCAAATTTGTTTGATGGCCCCTTCAGTAGTTCAGGGAATTGTCCTTTATTTATGCGTCATTTATATCCAGTATCTTTTCATTTTCTCTTACAAAGTTGCACCTTCTCTGGGGTTTTCTGTTTGTGACTACACACCTCTAGCTAGGTTACTTGTATTTCCTTTGGACTTAAAAATGTAAACTGATACATCTAGTTCCCTAGATAGTTTTTTTTACTTGTATGTATAGGATGTTATAGGAGTACTATAATCTTCTCTTATAAATAAAGAATGTTTCATTTACTATCCTTATTTAACCCTGCTGTCATCTAACGTGCATTTAAGAACAGATTTATCTAAAACCCAAAGTAGAACTTTCAGAAACAAACGCCATTCTGCTAATACCCACTTTATGTACATAATTTACGAAATGCAATAAAAAATCATGAACCTTCTAAATTTAATGTTACAATATATTTGAGACATATTATACAAAGTTTCAAAACCAGTTTTTGTGGAAAGCCTTCTCTAAAGTCACCGGCAACTAATTATAACACTAGCCAAAAGCAAGCAATTGCTAAAACTGGTTGGATGAAAGTTATGGTATGGAATAGAATCAGATGCATTAAAAACTCATTAATGACTCTCAAATTAAAATATGAATTCAACACCCTAGAATTTTTTAACCAGATTATTGGACTTTCCCTTGATTAATTTTTTGCTCTTTTTCTTCAAATATCCTGTATCCTCACACAGCAATAATCTCTCCCTCCAAGGCATTTATTTATTGATGCCACGTACTACATTTGCATGAATCCGAGCTATGTGAATAAACTAATAGTTAGTCGGATAATTTGCAATTTCTTATATTCCTTCCTTGTGTTGATGCTAAAATTTTGAATTCCAAGTGCAGATGTGGGTACCAGCAGATAGCCAGATACTTTCTAAATAACATCATTTATGCATACGTATTGAAACCAAGCGGTCTACTGCTCCTCATGTTGTAGGTTCTAATCATAACCTGATGTAAAAAAGAATACCTTTTGATATAGAATTGAAATCACAAGATGCGAAGTGCTTAAACATTGTTTTGCACCTACCATGTCGAATAAGTTAGGATACTAGTTAGGAGGCCATGAAAGCGACACTCCTTCCTATCAGTTTGTGCAATCTTTGTCAAAATGATCTAAAAGAACTATCCTCAGCATTAGTATTGGTCAGAATGTTGAATCACACATACCTTAGTAGAATTTGTCCAACATGTATCATGGTGTCATTTTCTACAATGCTTAACTGTGCAGTCACCTCTGAATGTAGCCCCCTCTTTTCCTAAGTTATAGAGCATCTGCTGAAGGGTAAAAAATCTATCAGGGTGTGTTCTGATTGGATGTAGGATTTCATCTGCTGTGTCATGAATATCAGTAAACATAATTTTAACAATATTTAGGATACTCTTTTACACCTTACAGGCCTATTTTAATGTTCAAGATATTCTTTAAGGTAACAAAATGCAAGATCTGTCTGGGCAAAAACTGGGCTGGGATTATAAACTTTAAATATGGATTCATTTTCACCCTTAGATAGTCCAGTGTATAGTCAACTAGAGGATATAGTTATGTGCATTCTTATTGTGAAAATGGGTCCTTTGACAAACCCTGAATTTGTAAGACTTCAACAGATTAGAGTCAGTAGAAGTTAAACTATATGCACTGCACGGACCATGGACCTTTCAGTAAAGTAGCATGTGTAATCTTGAAAGTTATACAATTTAAGCTGTGAATTACATGATGCAAAGAATGTTATTTGGGGTTGGATATATTCAGTTGCATTGAATTTAGTTTTATTCTTCTATCAGGTTTTGAGTCCATATGGGATCAAGTCATTGACCATCTAATTGAGGTGATATCATATGCAAATTTCTCCTTGTTGATAATGTATCATTCTTTATTATTCTTTCTTTCTTTCTTTCTTTTTTTAATGGAAGATAATGTATCATTTTTTATTTTCTTTGAGAAGAACATTTTAGTCTTTTGCAGCTTGCTGATAACCCCAACCAACAGCTAAGGAATTTGGCTCTTGGGGCACTGGATCAATCAATCTGTGCAGTCTTAGGTTCGGACCAGTTCCAGGGCAGTAAAACATGTGTTCATCAATTTCCTGACTCTGAAGTGAGTACTTTCACTTGCATACACTGTCTCAATTCACAGGATGTAATAAGGTATTTAATATCTCTTTGTTAGGTGGATGGAAGTAATACTGAAATGGGATCATTTGAGTGTGCGGTTTTAGCTCCATTGCCTTTGATTTATATGTCGAGTCAAAACCCTGATGTACGTGCAGGGACTCTGAAAATTTTGCTTCATGTTGTAGAGGTACTCAAATTCAAGCTGGGATTTTCTCCGTTCAAACTCTTAATACTAAAACATTTAATATAAGTCTAATCTGACCTTTATGGTCTTTCCCCTTGCAATCGTTATTTTCAGAGGCATGGAGAAAAACTTTACTATAGCTGGCCCGACATTCTTGAAATGCTGAGGTGTTTCCTTTTTCTATACAACTTGCATTCTTTTGTCACTCTTTAGATTGAAGGATATCTGACTTCTTGATGCATTCTTTGCGGGTTTTATCTATAGGACTGTTGCTGATGCATCTGAGAAGGATCTAATTACGTCAGGATTTCAGGTGAAATTACACATCATTGTCTTTAGTAGAAGAACGATCATGAAGATTTATCAGTGTCTGTTTAGTGGGTTCTAGTGTGGCTGGCGTACCAGCAAGGCACAAATGAGATGAGGTTAAAGTAAAACTCATTTGATTTGTTTCCTTTAAGCGACAAACAACATATCTTCCAGTCTTAATGTTTAAAGTTGTTGAGCAAGTACAAGAGTGAAGCAAGGGATTCTGCAGTCTATCAGATTGAGTATTCAAGTCAATGGAGCTTGTCTCCTCTCAATCTTTCAACAACCCAACAGTGAATTAAGTGTGCTATTTGCTACCAGTGGAGATGATACACAACAACAACAACAAAGCCTTTGTCGCAAATGTTTGGGGTCGGGCCGGTCGGCTATATGAATCCTATTCTTCCATTCCATTCTACTAGGGGTCATCTCATCTGTTAAGCCAGTTATTATCATATTTTCTTAATTGCTTCCAACCAAGTCCTTTTAGGTCTATATTTAGATCTTCTAGCCCCATTAACTAGAATATTATCATTTTTTTTCTAACCGGTGCACTAAGAGGCCTCCGTTGTACATGACCAAACCATCTTAATCTATTCTCTCTCATTTTGTTCTCAATGGGAGCAATTTCTAATTTACTATGGATGTACTCATTTCTTATCCTATCTTTTAATGTATACCCATAAGATCATCGCAACATTCTCATTTCTGCTACACTCATTTTTTGCACATGTTTTTAATTGTCCAACACTCGGACCTATAAAGCAGAGTTGGTTTTATAACCGTCCTAGAGATTTTTCCATTTAGTTTCATTGATATTTTACGATCACATAAGACTTCTGAGGCACTCTTCCATTTTAACCATCCTGATTTGATTCGAAGTATAATATCATCCTCTATCTCACCATCATTCCTAACAATTGATCTTAAATAGCCAAAATGATTATTTTTAGGTATTTCTTGACCATCAATATGCACTATAGGCTCTTTTCTTTCCGTAGTTTTACTAAAACTGCACTCCATATATTTTGTTTTGTTCTATTAATTCTAAAACCCTTAGATTTAAGAGCTTGTATCTATCTTTCTATTTTAGAAAGTATACTTTTAGTTTCGTCAACTAACACTATATCATTTGTAAATAATATACACCATAGGATTTCGTTCTGAATGTGTTTAGTAAGTTAGTCCATAACTAATGCAAAAAGATAAGAGATTAAGACCGACCATTGGTGTAAGTCTATGGTAATAAGAAATGATTTAGTCTCTTCCTCATTAATTCGTACTCTAGCTGTTACTCTATCATATATATCTTTAATCGCATCAATATATAAACTAGATACACGTTTCTTTTCTAAAACCCACCACATTACCTCTCTAGGCATTCTTATCATAAACTTTTTCTAGATTAATGAAAACCATACGTAGATCATTTCTCTTCTCTCTATATCTCTCCATCAATCGTCGCAAAATATGTATTGGTTTCATAGTTGGCCTCCCGGGCATAAAATCATATTGATTTTTAGCTATACTTGTCTCCTTTTATAGTCTTTGCTCAATTACTCTCTCCTAAAGTTTTATAGTATGATAAATTTTATGCCATGATAATTTAATAACTTTATATATCTCCTTTATACTTATATATCGGTATCAAAGTGCTAATCCTCCACTTATCATGTATTCTGTTCATCTCGATAATCTTATTAAATAATTTAGTTAATCATCCTAAGCATATCTCCAAACTTCAATAGGGATATCATTCGGTACTATAACTCTTTCACTTTTTATTTTCTTTAGAGTATCTTTAACTTCGCTAATCCTAATTTTTCGACAATATCAATAGTTTCTATAATTCACTATATGGTCAAATTTTCTATTTTGCTCACTTGTTTGGTTATCATTAAACAATCGATGAAAGTAACTTTCCTACCTTTCTTTTATTTCCACGTCGGTTACTAGAACTCTTTGACTTCGCTTTTAATACACGTAATATTACTCAAATCCCTACTCTTCCTTTCTCTAATCTTAGCAAGCTTATATATATCTTTCTCTACCTTCTTAAATTCTAACTTCTTATAAAAAAAATTACAAGCATCTTTTTTGTTTCCTTCCTTGCTAATTTATATTTCTCCAAGTTTTTTCTACTCCTATACTTTTGCCACTCTATATAAATTTTTCTTCACTCTAATAATCTTTTGCACACTCTCAGTCCGCCACCAACTCTCCTTACCGTCTAATTTTCAACTTTTATATTCTCCTAGTATATCTTTAGCCACCTTCCTAATATAAGAAGCTATGCTATTCCACATAATATTTCTTTCAATATTTATATTCCATATATTTTTTTTTCTCCTTAAAATACATTAAATTCTCTCCTTTTAAATTCTATCATTTAGTTCTTAGTTTCTTATTTATGTTAGTTTCTGCTCCACTTCTTAATGGATATATCTAATACCATCAACCTATGTTGTGTCGCTAAACTCTCTCCCCGTATAATTTTACAATCTTTGCATGTTAATGTATCCGTCCTTCTAGTAAGAAAAATAATTCTATTTGACCGTTATTAAATCCACCTTTAAAGGTTATTAAGTGTTCATCCTTTTTCTAAAAGTGTTTTTGTTATTATCAAATCATATGATGTTGCAAACTCTAAAATTGATTCCCCCATATCATTCTTATCTCCATACCTGAAACTTCCATGTATTCTCTCATATTCGTGATTATTCTTACTAACATGCCCACTAAGATTCCCTCTTATAAATAACTTCTCTCCTAATGGGATTTTTTGTACCAATTCATATAAGCTATCCTAAAATTCTTTTTTAGTATTCTCAGGCAAGCCTATTTGTGGTGCGTAAGCACTAATAATATTAATAACCTCTACCTCTAATACAACTTAATATTATTTTATCTCCAACTCTTTTTACATCTATAACACTTTCTTTTATTATGTTATCTACAAGAACTCCCACTCCGTTCTATTCTTATTATGTTATCTACAAGAACTCCCACTCCGTTCTATTCTTTTCTTTTCTTGTGTACCAAAGTTTATACCCGGTCTTTTCAATTTCTCTAGATTTTTCACCTATCCATTTAGTTTCTTGTAAATAAATTATACTTATCTTTATTTTGAACATGACATCTGCTAGTTCCATTGTCTTTCCGGTAAGTGTACCTATATTCCAAGTAGCTAATCTAATTCTATTCTCTAGTAAAAGTCTCCTACTATTTTTCCTTTTATACTGTTCTAGTCTACGCCTAATACTATTTGGCAAACTATTAGTGGATTGTAGATTCTTAGAATACATTTGCTTATTTGTCATTACATCGGAGTGACATCGATGTAACACGCCGCTTTTGAGGGACGCCCTAGCAAACCACCATTGCTTACTTATCATTGCATCGGGCTGGCATCGATGCAATGCGTCGCCATGGGGATGCCCCAGTGGAGATGGATAGTCCCTAGAAAAATTCAAAATTGCATTAGTTATTGAAAGTTTAAGAGGACCTTTAACCTTGTCTAAATTGCAAGTGGAACATTCTTGTTTCAGATTAGGGAAAAGTTGTTGGTTGTTAGAACTAATACTAACCTTTGGTCTATGTAACAAATCATTGCAACCTCTCAAGTTGATTATTCACCTCCGTAAATGACAAATTTCACTGAACTATACTTGTTGAGTTAAAAAAAAAACTCTACCATTTGAGTAGATCAGGTTATAAAAAGAGGGATTTCCCTCTTCTGATCTGTGAATAACATTACCCATGCTTTAGTGATTGGACACAACAGGAACATCTGCATGTTGCACAACGCTCCCTTTTTCTTTTTTTTTCTTTTTTTCCTACTCCAGTTTTATTTTGCTCTTATAAAAATTCTGGGTATAGCTGTGTCCGAAGGGAAATCTTGAACCTAGCTAATTTGCATCATAGTTTAGAGGATGGGTTCTATATCTGTTCTCAATCTGGAATTGGCACATGTTCCCATTTTTATGCCCATTTTAATACTAATTTAGTTGAAAGTCCCAAAATAGGACGAGTTTTATGAAAAAGTGAATTTTGTTTTGGGTAGTTACTCTTTTTATGGTCACTCATCCAATTGCTTTGCTCTCTCCCTCCCTTTTGTGCAGAGCCTACGGGTCATCATGAATGATGGAATATCAACCATACCAGCACAGTATCTTCATGTGTAATATACCTTGTTATTCTTTTTAATCATTCTGGTTTTGTATGCTATGTTTTACAATTATTTTTCCTGTTCATATGGGCAGTTTGATAATACGTTGATAATTGATTTATTATTTTCTGTATATCAAGAGGTTGCTTTTGGACTTCAATTTATTGCCACTGTTATGCTGAAATTTCTGGTAGGTTACTTCTACCCTAAAGTTTTGGCCAATGCTCTTGGTCTTAAATGTTCTTCAGCTTTGTTATCATTGAACTTGCAGGTTTACAACGACATTGAACTTTTCGCTAATTGATCAATAGCATGCATTGCATCAACAATTATTTTCTCATTTCTGATTATCGTATTTCATCTTGGGCAGTGCAAACAAATTGAACATAGAGGCTAGAATTTTGAACAATTTACTCAAATACATGGGTAATTTAACTGCATCGGTATTTTACTTATAGTCTCCTCCAGAAAAGTAAGTAGAGATTACACGTGTTAGTCAATGTTGATCTGTGTGCATTGCTTTATTGTTTGAAAACTGAAAGCCTGTTTCTTTAGTTGGAGCACTTACATTAGAGAAATTGCAATGGGTAAATTTCAGGTTTAGGAATCCTTCAGAGCTAGTTCCTACTAATGGCGGTATCATTGCAAAATTTACTTTCCTTTCAATTATTTATTTATTATTATTGTTTATAGAGTTTCCTTTTGAGATATCTTGATCCTCGTTCTTGGACCCTTCGGCAGAGTCTCAGAGCTCAAGAAATGTTGTAAGGGAAGTTAAAAGAAGGTGGGCGTGAATATGATTTACTCGATGATTACTTTGAGGTTGGTTTAGAAAAGTTAAGAAATCTAAAAAATAACTAGGTTGAGGAAGATAACTCCAAATGCTGATCAAATTAGATATAGAAAAATAGAAGTAGGCTGCTCAGATGTTGAGAGACGAGCATGATAAATAATCTGTCAACCCAAATATATAATATCCATGAGATGTTTCTAACAAGGATCCTGATGTGGTTACACACCTGTAACCAAATTGACCAGTAGCTACATTAAGTACATGGTTGGCTGAGTTCAGTGCACTTGTCATTAACACAACTAACACAACTAACACAACTTAACATACTTATATTGAAGTATACTTGGATTGCATTGCTATGTTGCAGTTCTTGTTTTTAAGCAGGAGGAGATGACTTAAATACATTGAGAAGCTAAAATCAAGATGAGGTGACATAAATGGCATATTCAAGTTCAACATAGTGGATTTATAGCTTTAGTCAGTTTCACTTTTTTTTACATGAGTTGAAGCCTGGATTTTTTTACTAGTTCTATAGCATGCCTCGTTCACTTTCATGCGTAAGTGGAGAGATTGAAGACTAACTCACTCAGATTCGAGTCTCAGAGACAGACTCTCGGCATGTGGGTGTAACGCTGCATACATCTGACCTCTCTAAACTCCACAATGGTGGGATTTTCGTACACTGGGCTGCCCTTTGTGTGTGTGAGTGTATCTGTGTCTGTACCCATGAAAACCTCTAATAAGAAAACCATGGTAAGATCTAACGGCGCCTACAAGATCAACGGCTCTTACAGGGAACAAGGAGTCCCTCATTGACATCTTTCCCTCTGCGACTATGTAAGTATACAATGCATAGGTCACGTAAACCATAGTTGCATGGAACCCGGTTCGTTCTACTTCACGGAACAGGAAGGGGAGCGTCGTATGCCACTTATTTAGAATCGGGTATGAGGAGGTAGGCTTATATGGTACGCTAGGGAACGTGGTACGCTTTAGGATCGGTTTTTAAATGTAGGAATTTGACTGCTTTAATGTACCATTTTATGCAAAAGTCAAATTCAAGGATCAATCACAGTAAAAGAATTTTCAAGTTGCAATTATGGTACGCTCTTTGTTTATTTCTCTGAAAATGGTTGTTTTTTTCCGAATATATTAACTAATTTTAATTCTAAATCGGTTCGTCGGGCACGTGACCTAATTTGCTAGTGTACCACGTTCCAGGAAGATTGAACCTGGGTCATGGTTCGCTATAGTGTCCCACGTTCCCGACATCTATGATGTAAACAGCTAAGAAAGAAGTATTCACGTCATATGATATTATCTAAATTGTAGGAATAATAGTCCTCAAAGTTTTTAGAAAATAACAGCAAACAATAATATACATCATATTCTCTTTGAATGCAACAAATCTGATCATACATATTTCTTTTTAACATTGACACCTGATGGATTTTGCCACCTCAATATTTTGCCATCGGCTGGTTTTTCTGTCTATCATCTTGCTGGAACAAGGTTCAGAGGTAATGTTGGGAATTGCTTTCGTCACTTTTGACTTGTTAAGCTGCCATTACCCCCACCTACCTGTCCATCCTCCTCCTCCCAACTCGTCTAGAAAATAATCTGTAAATCAGGCCAAACCTGCATTTCCCTTTTTTAATTGTAGATAGATGTACTTGTAGTATCGGCTTTTGATTGCTAGAAACAATCATCCTTGTTTTGAATAATCTTCTTTAATTTAATTCCTGCAGATGTATTGAAGTCACTGGGTCATACAGTGCTCAAAAGACGGAGATAAATATCAGTTTGACGGCAATTGGCCTCCTCTGGACAGCGACTGACTTTATTGCTAAGGGATTAGTAAACAAGCTCGGCGAGGAAAAATCAGAAGCTGGTGATTTTTTCTGTGGTTACTGTTAACTATAGTAACTTAACCATTATTTAATATGAGCATTCTAAATTTTATCCATTTTGCATATGTGATGCTGACATTCAAGTTTCTACCGTTTTCAGAGATTGCTTCTGGTGTAGAATTCAATTCAAAGCATGGTGATGGTTTTGAAGCGATTAAAGATGAAAAGTTTCATTCAAATGATAATGTTCATTACCAAATTCCAAAAGCAGCTGGAATTGATCGTAATAAGTTGCTTTTTTCTATTTTCTCCATACTACAGAAGCTTGGAGAAGATGAGAGACCTGAGGTATAATGTTTTTGATGACTTGGCATGTGGTTCGAGTTTAATGTTTCTTTTAAGCCATCCTGTGAAAAATTTTGATGGCTCAACAGTACGCCTATTCTACATTGATAACATGGATAAATGACGAAATGTTTAAGGATCCAACGATCTTTCATTTCAAGTTCAAGAATGCGGAACAATTTGTATACTGCCAATCCATTGATCCTTTCAATGATCTAGAATGACCTTTGACTTTTTTTTCTCGTTCTATTTACTCTACTGAAATTCTCCCTAGCACGTAGCGATTTAAATATATGTGCTTTAGACCAAGATAGTAAAAAGATCTTCTCATTTATCTGCAGTTTGTTAAAGACCGTTTCAATTTATGTTTTGAAAAGCCCGCTATGAAGTTTGCTCTATTTTTTAATGTTCTCTGAAGAATAGTGATGACAATTCACTGCACAACTTTATAGGTTAAAGGTCTAAAAATGAAGCTTGCACTACTTCCTGCAAATTCTATGCAATCTGATGTGTATGTCACACCTTTGTGATTCATGCATTGAAGTGTATACTTCAACATAATGATGTGTTTTTGCTCCACAACCTCCTTCGAGTGACATAGGATGTTGACCGGTTAAGGCAATGATAAAACCACATTCTAGCACTTAATTGGATGCCTTCACATTCATCATCTATACAAGTCTGTCGGTTAAGATATCTATTACGTACTATTTTCCTATCACTGGCAACATCAGCTACAATATGAAGTCCTATTGCTGACAATCACTACTATTGTTCTGCCTTCTCTTTTCCTTTTTCTCCTTGAACTAAAAGGTACTTACATATGCTTTCAACCATAATCAGAATGTTTACATTATTTTATGATGCATAATTATATTTATGAAACATGAAAATTCTTAAAGTTACGCTTTCATTTGAACTTTAAAGTTCGCTCTCTTTGAAGGTCAAGCTCTTTACTATATTCTTCCATTTTCATAAGCATTACTTTCAATTTGTGATCATAGATATATAAGTCAACCACCTAAGGCAAATATTATCATCTTTACTTTTTTCGATTGGATAATTTTGGTAGGTTGCTTCTTGGTTTGACTAAAACATCTTACGAATATGGTTGGTTTCCGAACCACTTCATACTTATGTTTCACATAATATGGCCTAGGAAGGCGGGCGTATGCACTTCAAAATGCTGAATAAAAGAGGCTAATAATCAATATGTGGCCATACTTACTGATACGGGGTTTGCAAATAAGAATACTGCATGAAATGAAGTTAGTGTCATCTATGGTCCTGAAAGTAGGGTGGTGGGAGAAAACACCACCACCCCACAGAACATCCGCATGCCAGAAATACATATCTACACAGACACATTGCCTTCCCAAAATAAGTAAAAAAACCTTTACGACTCAGGATAACCACCCAATCACCTAACAAAAAGAGCGAAAAAGAAATTGTCAGTGATTTAGGTTTTCTCAAGCTACAATTCACTATCCTTTTGATTTTTCAGCTTTGTAACTTGAATCCGAGCAAGTTCATAAATACTCTAATAAATAATGTACTTCTACGCCTTTGATACTTACTGGCTGTGATGAGAATTTAAGTCCCTCTGTTCTCTTCTGGCCTTTCAGAAGCAACAAAGTCCTCTGTCCTCAAGTGAGTCATAGTCAATCTTCTTTTTTTCGGATCATTCAACTCTAACAGTAAATGAATGATAATTTATTCATTGTTTCTTGCTTTCTTAAGCGTTAGAATGTTTCATAATGTGTTGCATGTTAGCAAGACCTTATCGGACTTTGGCATTTAAGCTAGAACACTTTAGTTCACCTTTGTGTCCAGGGAGATTAAATTGCTAGGTCATAGGTGTAAACATCAAGCTACCAAGAAAAATCTTCCCTCGGACTTGATTATCTGTGGCATGCTTGCATGGGCAAAGATTAATTTGTAGCAAAAGTTGTTGGTTTTAGCATTTTTTTTAGAACTAGGATTTCGAAAAAAAAACATGAAATTTCCACACGGTTCTTATCTGAGATGCTCAAGCTAACACATTTGGCACCAATGTATATCTAGCTAAAATTATAATTGCAGAGTCATTGCAATTCGAGATATATGGTGTGTACATTAGACTGTTTCCTTCCTTCTTTTCTCTAGCAGCTTTTTAAACATAAGATTTATGGTTACTTCCATGTTTACTTCGTTTTAGACTGAACTGTGTAAATTGCAAAGCATACCAATGCTTTCTACAAAGTTTGCAAAGATAATTTGGATCTTCTTATGTTGTGATAGTTATAATATATTTTTTATTCCTTAGTTTGTAGTTTTTGTAGTTATCTCTTTTACGGAATTTTCATGATTATAACTGGTGTTATAGGACTTAATATGTTAGTTTATGTGGAGTTAAACCACACTACGGAAATATATCATGGTTTTTATCATTGTCTTGAAAGACCTTCATTGTTCTGTGTTACGAGTTCAAGTTACAATCTAATCTAATATCATGCTAAAAGTGTGTTGCCATGTTAAAACATTTCTTCCGTAAATATCCTCCAAGTTATGCTAAAACATATACATGCATACATAAAAACACATACATGAATACATAAAACACATACATACATAAACCATACCCCTTCAAATCTTTCTCATAACCACCAATTAAATTAAATGTAATAAATACACCTCCAATTTGCATTCACTACCATTAGAAAATTAATTCAATTAAACTCTTTCTCTATTATTATATAATAATAACTCAATATAATAATACTATGTAGTAGTAATAATAATAATAATAATATGTAATAACATAGCCTATTATGCAATAGCTTCAAATTCTTATCGTAACTGCCTATTAAATATCATCATCAATTTAATAGCCCTACTAACTACAAATTAAACTCTAACCATTCATATCCCTAACCTCTCTAGGATCATTTCCTACATAATATCCTATGATTATAAAACTCAATTGACATTCCCAATCAAACAATCAAGCTCCAACTTCTCAAAGTGTAATCTCTCACTCTCTCCCTCTCAGTCTCTCTCATTCTCCATTGGCCTCCTTCGAACTCCGTCAACAACTGCCTTCACCTCCTGACCTTCGCAACTAGCTGCCACAGTCCTGGCCAATTCCACTGTTTGCTCTGGTGAACAGTAAAGAGAGGAAGTAAAAAAAGATAACCGTGCCTATTTACTTTCATTTCCATTAATCTCGAATTGGTTGGTGTAATTTCAAAGGTGGATCCAGTCATTATGATGGTCTGGTATGTTTGATTTTATGATGAGCTTCAAGTTTGTGTAACTTAATGTAGTAATGAGAAATTGTGAGATTTTCTTTGTTATTTTGTTAGGGAGATCCAGTGTTCATGTGTGACTGTAAATGGTGAGAGTGAGTTGTATACTTTTCAGTTATGCGTGAATAAGTACTTCATGTTCATTTAGTGAGTGAAAATTATTATTCATTGACCAAATAACTTGGTTGGTGCTATGTTTCATAGAGCTTCATGTGGGAAGGAAATCATTACTCAAAAAATGTCATTTATCCTAATTCATTGTTACACATTTAAAATTTAATAACTACAATGAAAAAACATATTTAAATTATTTATAAATCCAATTAGTAAGTTTATAAATTAATTTAATTAAAATTATTTTCTTTAATGAGATAATTAAATAATTTTTTTAAGAAGCTAAGGTATACGAACTCTTGGGGGTGAACCCGTCGTCGTTTGACCCTTCATCCACTCGTATCAATTTTAACGGTTTTGAATGAATAGAACTTTTCACATGGCTCGATGGAGGGTCAAACGACGACGGGTTCACCCCAAACTTGGTGTGTTGGGGTTTTAGAATATGTAGTCAAGTTCAACGGAGCGGATCATCCACAATGTCGCCCAATCATGTGATTTTAGAGGCGTCATAGGAGGAAATCCCCTCCTATGACAAGGATACCCATTAATCTCATATATAAAATACTAATCTAAATAACTCACTGTCATTATGTGATTCATTTATTTTTGAGAAATGAAAGACCCTTCCATCCGTTAATTTTAAAAAAAAATTAGGATAATAGTTAAAAAACGAAAACAAATGTAGCTTAATAATAGAAACCTAATATTACTAAGGTAAATATAATATAAAGTACATTTGTTAATATAATCATAATTTAGTGCATTGTAAATATTCGAGTATGTCTACGTGCAACGCACCTATGCTATAGTAGTTCAACTAAATGCATCTCATTGTTATTAACTCTCATTACAAGGGAAGTCTCAGCTCTTAGAAATTTGAAAACTTATCTACTTGCCAACTTTTATCATTTTTTTTGTTCAACTTTGGACTTCACTGCAATTTTTGTTCATAGGTAAGGAACTCAGCCATTCGTACTCTTTTCCAAACTCTGGGTAGTCATGGGCAAAAAATTTCTAGCAGCATGTGGGAGGAATGCCTCAGGGATTATGTGTTCCCGATTCTAGATTGTGTTTCTCACTTGGTAAGCTTGGTACCTCATAAAAAAGAGAACCTTTTTTTCCCTGAAGTTATCTGTTCTTATATGCGCCCGGTTAGTATTATTATTATTTTTTTTTTTGTAGGCAGCAACATCATCTAAAGATGAATGGCAAGGGAAAGAACTAGGAACACGAGGTGGGAAAGCTGTCCATATGCTAATCCATCACAGGTATGTTGAAGTGTTGAAATTTAAGTTGCTTAGTTTTCCTTAATAGTGATTCATATGTTTGTCAGATTGTTTATTGTGGTTTGATTTTTTTTCTTGGAACTGACAACATAGCTTTGCAGTCGAAATACGGCACAGAAACAGTGGGATGAAACACTTGTTCTAGTACTGGGTGGAATAACGCGGTTATTACGATCATTTTTTCCCTTTCTTCAGAGATTAACCAATTTCTCTGCCGGTGAGTCTTCATGTTATTTCACTTTCTTACTGAAACTTGGATGCCCCGATTAATTGAATTAGTCATCGCCTAACTAAGAGTTATGATGTCACAGGATGGGACCATCTTCTAAATTTTATTAAAGATAGCATCCTGAATGGAAGTAAAGAAGTTGGTCTTGCTGCAATAAGCTGTTTGCAAACAATTGTTAGTTCCCATTGTCCAAAAGTAAGTTCCAATTGTCAGTTTCTAATCATCTGTTGAACTATTGTGCGGATGATTGAAAGTTATTATTATTTTTGTTTCCTTCAACCCTGAGAATGGTAGGCGATTAAGGCATCAATCCATTGATTACAAATGTTTCCCTTATCATTAAATTTATCTCTAACTTTGACTGGAAATTTATTATGTTAGTATGTTTAATTAAATCAGGGAAATCTGGCTGTACAATACATCAAATCTTTGCTTGATGTGTATGAGCTTGTACTTGAAAGGTCACCTAATTATAAGGGCGCTGCAGCTAACAAGGTGAAACAGGAGATTTTACATGGTCTTGGTAATGCATCTGATTCACTTGATCTTGTATATTTTGTTTGCTCCAAATTTTTGTGTAACCTGCATTAAATTATGTTTATATACTAGGGGATCTGTATGTCCAGGCGAAAACTATGTTCGACTCTGACATGTATTTGCAGCTGCTAGCAATCCTTCAACAAACAATTAGAAATTCCAAGAGTACATGTGATATGGATATTGAAATTGTAAGTCAGGTGTTGTTAAATAGTAATCCTGGCCCTTATGCCATTTACTACTTGTTGAGTGTTTCTGTAGGGACACTTCCATAAATTCAGTGACAGTTCCTACCTGCATCAAGTTTATTTAGGTGTTTTGTAAATATTTTGAACTGTTTAGTAAAAGTATTCTTTTCCAGGAAACTGTTCTGCCAGTACAGAAGGCAGTTTTGGAGATTCTACCTCTTATACGGCCAACTGAGCATTTGTCTTCTATGTGGTCCCTGTTACTTCGAGAACTTCTCTACTATCTGCTTGGATCTGAACCCCACTCCCCAGGGAATAAAGAGGAACTACCAAGTAGTGGAAATGTTATTGAGCTAGGATCTCATCTTGCTGTTGGTTTGCAAATTAATGGTGGTGATTCCAGTATCATCAGTAAAGAAATTCGGCTGAAACCAAAACCTTCTGTTCTTGGCGCTTCTTCTATTTCCATGATGAAAGTGGGGCCTTCTTCTCCTCGTCCTGGTGAATTTTCTTCTTATGATACCATGACATTTAGTTGTCATTTGTTTGCGGAGAAGCTTGTGCCTATTATTGTGGAACTTTTTTTGGAGGCTCCACCTATTGAGAAGTGCAACGCGTTCCCTGAAGTCATCTGTGGCCTTGGAAGGTAGAGTATGCTTCTATGGTTGCATACATCACATATAAGCAGTAAATAATCTGGTTGACTTGTGATTTGTGATAAAGCAAGAGCAAATAGCTATTGAACTTGTAGAGATTTTTTGTTCCATATTCCACTTTGTAGGCATATTTCTTATTTAGGTAGAATCCCACTATCTGCAACATGTTTTATCTGAAAGAGTAAATTTTTTTACATTTCCACTACTGTCTGTCCATGAATTGTAGACAGGGTTATATGTGTTACATTCACACATTAGGTCATGTTATTCCAGTTGTTTTCAAGTGTCATACTACAAACGAGCTTCTCGTCCCATATCATTTTCCTTCATCAAACCTATTACTGTTCAGTGGAAACTCTTTCTTCTTTTCCCTCATTACATTACTTGTAACTGCTTTTTGTACATTATACTCTCTACGGTATTTTGGAAAAATAAAAACGTCCTCTTGGATTCATCATGCATGTTTGCACTTTCACGTGATGCTCAGACATGAAAACCCTAAAAAAAGACTAGACTGACATACCACCCTTAGATGAAATCAAATTGAGTGTCAAATCAGGCAAGTCTTGCAACATTTTTTGCATGATGTTTTAGGGATTAAAAGGAATAATTAGAATAATTCTTAAAGATGTTCTGAGACCTCCATGGTGGACATGTTGAGGGATGTCTGTAACTTCAGGCGTAAACTGAAGTGGACCCACAGGCTCCAAGAGTATCCCTGCTGTAAGTAGACCTGATTAGATATCTTAGCGTCCCATATGTGTCTTATTAGCCCATCCTTGAATGATCATTATGACATTAATATTATCGAAATTAGATTTGTTATTACTAGAACCTGTTCATGAATTGTAATGCTTTATTAACTACAATGTTAAATTATTCTTTGATCTCTCAAACAGCAATCAGTTGTTGGATTTGTAGCCTACTGAACGAAGAACCAAATTGTGTTATTACCAAGGTTTATTTCTTGACATTCAGGTGCATGACTACTAGAAGAGATAATCCCAAGGGTGCTCTTTGGAGGTTAGCTGTTGATGGCTTCAACCGAATTCTAATAGATGACTTGAGCAGAGTGCATGAGTATAAAAAAGATCCAAATATATTTAAACTTCCACGTGCTCGCCTCTGGAAAGAAGTTGCAGATGTTTATGAAATATTCCTGGTTGGTTCATGCGGACACGCTCTATCTTCTGATCCTCCTTCAGCTGAGGCACTCAAGGCCGATGAGTTAATTGAGATGACTTTTCTTAATGTTCTTGGAGACCGTGTTCTAAAAGGGCAAATAGATGCTCCAATTGAGGTACTTTTACTCTGTTGTTTTCTCACAGGAGGTGGTCTATTTTCTTTATGGGGTTATCATTCAGATATCATGATTTGCCAATTTGATAACATATATTCTCTGTAAAGGTATTGCAGCGCTTGGTTACAACTCTTGATCGTTGTGCATCTCGGGTTGGCTCTTTACCTCTTGAGAGCGTCGGACTTATGCCTTTACACTGCAGCAGATTCTCACTGAGTTGCCTACAGATGTTGTTTTCTTTGTGCAGGTAAAGTTCACTCTTTATGGAGGGGTGGTGTATTGTGATCTGTCATGTTCTGTTCTATATATGAACTTGCAAAAATTGACACAGTATTCTGGACACCAGAGTGAACATTCTTGCATGCATGTCTATATTGTTCATATTATTTCTCATTATTTGCTTCCAGTGCATGCAACCCTCAAGTCTAGGTCTTTCTTTGTGATCTTCTGTGATCTTTTTTTTACATTAAGTGCTCTGGCAGTGAGATAGAGCGCACTTTATCAACATCTAGATGGAACATATGAGCTTCTGTAGAAGATACTTTGCCAAATGCCAAAAGAGGTGTGGTTCAGGTGGTGCTAAAGTTAATTAAATTTAACAACTCAATTACTCTTTATTTTTTCTCAATTAAGGTGCAGTATGTGTTGAAAAGATTATGGTATTATTCTAGCTTTTTTTTATAGGGAAATAGATTCATTTTTGAAGTATAGCATAAGCTAAAAGGTTGAAATGGATAGTCAGAATAATTGTGATTCTGAGATATCTTTAGTTACATCTGATCTATGAGTTAATGTTCTCATCGTGCCTCTGTGGAAACATATTTATTCCTTTATTGTTCAGTTTTACTTCGAAAGAAAGTTGGTCTCCGTCGAGAACAGAAGTTAGCAAAGTCTCCTTACCTATTCTTATGAAGAGATGTGAAAGTATATTGGACCAGTTTTTAAGAGACGAGAACCACCTAGGTAATAGTTCTTGATATAGATCATTATCTTCTGGAAACTATTCTTAAATAAAACAAATTATCTCCAGGCTTTAATTTTTGTTGGTGTTCTATTCTTCTTACAGGTGAACATCCATTGCCAACCGTGAGAGTTGAGGAAACACTATGTGTTCTTCAAGAACTTGCTCGACTTGTTCTTGATTACAACACAGCATCAGTTCTTCCTTTACAACCAAATCTAAAAGTTGTAGGAGATAAGGATAATCCCGGTGCTCGTGCACACCTTTTCCTTCTATTCCCATCTTTTTGTGAGCTTGTTGTTACAAGGTGCGTGTTTCATCATACTTGTTCAGGTTAATTGCATATAGACCCCTACAGTATCACTGTTTAATGAACTTATTACACTACGATGTTTAATGAACTTATTACACCTGTAGTTTTTCTTTTGCAGACAACCCCCTGAGTAAATTTTCTTTCACTATTTTACCCTCAATGGCCTAGTTAAAAAAAAAAATCTTTATGAGGATAGAATAGTCAAAATAAAATTCTCTATCTGCAAAAATAAAAGTAAGAGGGGTAGTAAGTTCAAACCGTTGATGCTACAAGGGGTCTATCCTCAATTAACCCACTTATTTTTCTGAGAAATATTTTTGATGAGTTGGCTTATCCAAAATGCTACTTTGGCAGGGAACCTAGGGTAAGGGAGCTCGTACAGGTTCTCTTAAGACTCGTTGCTGCCGAGCTTGGAGTGCAAAAGAGTTCCTTAAGCATCTGACATGAGACAGGAGAGCAATAACAGAATTCTTTTGTACACTTTGTATGTATCACACCAATCCAAATTTTCAGTACGAGTTGTTGATTATGTGATCTTCACTTTGTTTTACGCCTTTTTCTGCAACAATTTTTGGTTTACTTATATATTTGTCTTATATATTTGTCACGTATTCTGCTTCCTGTCTCTAGATGACGTTATGGCGCCTTGGTCATTCTGCTTATTTTTTGTTTATTGCATACAAGCGTTATGCCCGTGCTCAGTTGACTTGATTTTTCTTTAAATTTGTAAAGCTTTTTTTTTTTTTTGTTCAATAAGATTATTAATATATGTCCTCCCTATAAAAATTGAAATATGGGTAAATTTTCACTAAACCCCCAATATGACTGGGTATTTGACACTAAACTGTTACACCTTTCAAGCTCTCACTAAACTCCCAATAAAACAACTTTTTTGCAGAAAGCTCTCAAATTGACTTGTTAGTTAATGTGTGACCAAATGATCAAAATATCCTCAATAAATTTTGATAAGAAAAACGTCCAATAATTTTTTAGCTCTCTCCCTTGACCCCAATAATTTTTGGTGGACAAAAATGGTTATATATTATTTTCATGGTTCTATATTATTTTTAGGTTCTTCAAGAGGTTGTTTCTAATTTTGGGATTTAAAAGGTGTTGTTTGCAATTATTGGTATTTTTCGGGTGGGTGGGGGTGCGATTTTTAATATTCAAATTTTTTGGTAGGACTTTGCATTTTTTAATTTTTGATTTTTTGAAGGCTTTTTGTAGTTTTAGATATTTTTAGGGGTTGTTTGTATTTTATATTTTTAAGGGATTTGTTGGTAGTTTATGGAGTTCTAAGGGAATTGTCTATAATTTTTTAGAATTTAAAGAAGATAGTTTGTAATTTTTAGATTTTTTAGTTGTTTGTAATTTTTAAAATTTATAGGGGTTTTTGTGATTTTTAGATTTCTTAGGGGTTTGTTTGTAATTTCATAGTTTTCAAAGGTTAACTGTATTTTTTATATTTTTAATAGTTATTTGTAATTTTATGAGTTAATCTGCAAATAGAAATGATTAGAGAGTTATATATTGGCCTTGGGGGATGAATCATGATACTCATCATTGTAAAATAATGGGTTAGTGCCCTTATGTTGTTAAGTGTAAAAAATCAAAATATTTTGGTGGCTTGCTAAAATTCTGAACTTATCAGGGTTTCAAAAAATTTTGCAGACCTAGTATCAAAATGGCTAAACTTATTGAAGGTGTTCTAAAATTTATCTTTTAAAAAATTGAGGAGATACATGTGATAATTTTTTGAAATGTAAGGCTATAAACCTCCTTTATGAATAAAAGAAAAGATAATTAAAATATAATTATTAGATTTTTTTTATTATGGATAATCAAAGAGAATTAAAGATATAATTTTTTGATATTCAATTATCAATAATTATGATTTAATTAGATTATTAATTATTTAATTATAATTACTTTTTTTTAATTACGAATAGATTTAATTTGACGAGGGTTCTAATTATGGATAGGAAATACCATTCATGTATGAATTTTAATTTTTAATATTAAAAGCATGAATTTTAATTTTTAATATTAAAATAATTATTTTATGTTTTTTAATATTAAAATATTAAAATAATATATGACATGTGTCATTATTTTATGTACTTAGCTTACATTGTTTTATGCACTTAGCTGGTGTTGTTTGGTGCCTTCAGGAATACCAACAATTTCTCATTATATATAAAGGAGGGATTATATATAAAAGAGGGATCATTAATTGTGTACAAGTTGTCTACAATTGTAATATAATTTGAGGATGAGGATGTAGTTTAAAACATAATTATACGTTCTTCTATAATAATGTTTAAAAAAATTGGCTTTATTTCTTGCAAAAATCGACCATCTGCTTGATCGCAATTTTTTTAATTAGAAAACTATAGCTAAACTATCTTCTTACAAGTTTTTCCTACAATATACTCATCTAATTAGCTAATTATAACATGGCAGGTAAACTTTGATCATGCGAATTTTCTCATACAAATGACAAACACATGTAACCTACAATCATGCGAATTTTGTTGTATACACCACAGATGTAAATTTAAACGGTTTTTAATTATTTATTTTCTTGCAAATATATTATTCCAGGGAACTACTACATTTTCATATTTTACAGTACCATAGAAACACAGCACGCGCGCTAGCTGCTGCTGCTGCTCTCTCTCTCTCTCTTTACACGACCCCGGGCTTATTCATCCTCGATGCTGCTTCCATCGCGATGGAAACGCCTGCTTCCTCTTCGCTTGGATTATTTCTCCCCTCAGCTTCTTTCACTCTCTCAGCATCCTCCCTCGTCACCACTTTATCCTTCGCTAGCTTTGTCGTCGCATCATCCAGCACATCTCTAAGCGCCACCTTCTCCTCGTCGACGCTCCGATCAGCTCCGGCGTTCGACTCCGCTGCTCCCTGCGCTCGCGCGGCGATCCCTCCCGGAGCAGCGGTGCCGAGGCCCGTTGCCCTTGCTTCCGCTGCCTGGATCGACGCGGCGTCGGATTGATCGACCGGT